>NC_082720.1:4078391-4392141 GCF_030144855.1 Hypanus sabinus
TCTTACTGGAGTGTGTACTGGAGTGCTTACTAGAGTGCTTATGGGAGTGCTTACTGGTGTGCTTACTGGAGTTCTTACTAGAGTTCTTACTGCAGTGCTTCCTGGAGTTCTTTCTGCAGTGCTAACTGCAGTGCTTCCTGGAGTGCTTACTGGAATGCTTACTGCAGTGCTTACCAGAGTCCTTACTGGAGTGCTTACTGCAGTGCTTACTGGAGTTCTTACTGGAGTGCTTACTGGAATTCTTTCTGCAGTGCTTACTGCAGTGCTTCCTGGAGTGCTTACTGGAATGCTTACTGCAGTGCTTACTAGAGTGCTTACTGGAGTGCTTACTGCAGTGCTTACTGGAGTGCTTTCTGCAGTGCTTTCTGCAGTGCTTACTGCAGTGCTTACTGCAGTGCTTACTGGAGTGCTTTCTGCAGTGCTTACTGGAGTTCTTACTGGAGTGCTTACTGGAGTTCTTTCTGCAGTGCTTACTGCAGTGCTTACTGTAGTGCTTACTGCAGTGCTTACTGGAGTGCTTACTGGTGTGCTTTCTGCAGTGCCTACTGGAGTTCTTACTGGAGTTCTTACTGGAGTGCTTACCGGAGTGCTTACTGGAGTTCTTTCTGCAGTGCTTACTGCAGTGCTTCCTGGAGTGCTTACTGGAATGCTTACTGCAGTGCTTACTAGAGTGCTTTCTGCAGTGCATATTGGATTGCCTCCTGGAGTGCTTACTGGAGTGCTTATTGGAGTACTTACTGGAGTGCTTACTGGAGTGCTTACTGGAAAGCTTACTGGAGTGCTTACTGGTGTGCTTACTAGAGTGCTTACTGGAGTTCTTACTGGAGTTCTTACTGCATTGCTTACTGGAATGCATACTGCAGTGCTTACTGGATTTCTTACTGGAGTGCTTACTGCAGTGCTTCCTGCAGTGCTTACTGGAGTGCCTACCGCAGTGCTTCCTGGAGTGCTTACTAGAGTGCTTACTGCATTGCTTTCTGGAGTGCTTACTGGTGTGCTTACTGGAGTTCTTACTAGAGTTCTTACTGCAGTGCTTCCTGGAGTTCTTTCTGCAGTGCTAACTGCAGTGCTTCCTGGAGTGCTTACTGGAATGCTTACTGCAGTGCTTACCAGAGTCCTTACTGGAGTGCTTACTGCAGTGCTTACTGGAGTTCTTACTGGAGTGCTTACTGGAATTCTTTCTGCAGTGCTTACTGCAGTGCTTCCTGGAGTGCTTACTGGAATGCTTACTGCAGTGCTTACTAGAGTGCTTACTGGAGTGCTTACTGCAGTGCTTACTGGAGTGCTTTCTGCAGTGCTTTCTGCAGTGCTTATTGCAGTGCTTACTGCAGTGCTTACTGGAGTGCTTTCTGCAGTGCTTACTGGAGTTCTTACTGGAGTGCTTACTGGAGTTCTTTCTGCAGTGCTTACTGCAGTGCTTACTGTAGTGCTTACTGCAGTGCTTACTGGAGTGCTTACTGGTGTGCTTTCTGCAGTGCTTACTGGAGTTCTTACTGGAGTTCTTACTGGAGTGCTTACCGGAGTGCTTACTGGAGTTCTTTCTGCAGTGCTTACTGCAGTGCTTCCTGGAGTGCTTACTGGAATGCTTACTGCAGTGCTTACTAGAGTGCTTTCTGCAGTGCATATTGGATTGCCTCCTGGAGTGCTTACTGGAGTGCTTATTGGAGTACTTACTGGAGTGCTTACTGGAGTGCTTACTGGAAAGCTTACTGGAGTGCTTACTGGTGTGCTTACTAGAGTGCTTACTGGAGTTCTTACTGGAGTTCTTACTGCATTGCTTACTGGAATGCATACTGCAGTGCTTACTGGATTTCTTACTGGAGTGCTTACTGCAGTGCTTCCTGCAGTGCTTACTGGAGTGCCTACCGCAGTGCTTCCTGGAGTGCTTACTAGAGTGCTTACTGCATTGCTTTCTGGAGTGCTTACTGCTGTGCTTACTGGAGTGCTTTCTAGAGTGCGTACTGGTGTGCTTAATGCAGTGCTTACTGGAGTGCTTTCTGCAGTGCATACTGGATTGCCTCCTGGAGTGCTTACTGGAGTGCTTATTGGAGTACTTACTGGAGTGCTTACTGGACTGCTTACTGGAGTTCTTATGGGAGTGCTTACTGGAGTGCCAACTGGGTGCTTACTAGAGTGCTTACTGCAGTGCTTACTGGAGTGCTTACTAGAATGCTTTCCGGAGTGCTTACTGGTGTGCTTAATGCAGTGCATACTGGATTGCTTACTGGAGTGCTTCCTGGAGTGCTTACGGGAGTTCTTACTGCAGTGCTTATTGGAGGACTTACTGGAGTTTCTACTGCAGTGCTTACTGGAGTACTTACTGGAGTGCTTACTGGACTGCTTACTGGAGTTCTTACGGGAGTGCTTACTGGAGTGCCTACTGGGTGCTTACTGGATTGCTTACTGGAGTGCTTACTGGAGTTCTTACTGCAGTGCTCACTGGAGTGTTTACTGGATTGCTTACTGGAGTGCTTACTGGAATGATTAATGGAACACTTACCATAGTTCTTACTGGAGTGCTTACTAGAATTCTTACTGGAGTGTGTACTGGAGTGCTTACTAGAGTGCTTATGGGAGTGCTTACTGGAGTGCTTACTGGAGTTCTTACTAGAGTTCTTACTGCAGTGCTTCCTGGAGTTCTTTCTGCAGTGCTTCCTGGAGTCCTTACTGGAGTGCTTACTGCAGTGCTTACTGGAGTTCTTACTGGAGTGCTTACTGGAGTTCATTCTGCAGTGCTTACTGCAGTGCTTCCTGGAGTGCTTACTGGAATGCTTACTGCAGTGCTTACCAGAGTCCTTACTGGAATGCTTACTGCAGTGCTTACTAGAGTGCTTACTGGAGTGCTTACTGCAGTGCTTACTGGAGTGCTTACTGGAGTGCTTTCTGCAGTGCTTACTGGAGATCTTACTGGAGTGCTTACTGTAGTTCTTACTAGAGTGCTTACTGGAATGATTAATGGAACACTTACCATAGTTCTTACTGGAGTGCTTACTAGAATTCTTACTGGAGTGCTTACTGGAGTGCTTTCTGCAGTGCTTACTGGAGTTCTTACTGCAGTGCTTACTGGAGTGCTTACCGCAGTGCTTACTGGAGTGCTTACTGGAGTGCTTTCTGCAGTGCTTACTGGAGTTCTTACTGGAGTTCTTACTGGAGTGCTTACTGTAGTTCTTACTAGAGTGCTTACTGGAATGATTAATGGAGTGCTTCCCATAGTTCTTACTGGAGTGCTTACTGGAAAGCTTACTAGAGTGCTTACTAGAATTCTTACTGGAGTGCTTACTGGAGTGCTTACTGGAAAGCTTACTGGTGTGCTTACTAGAGTGCTTACTGGAGTGCTTACTGGAGTGCTTACTGCTGTGCTTACTGGAGAGCTTTCTAGAGTGCTTACTGGTGTGCTTAATGCAGTGCTTACTGGAGTGCTTTCTGCAGTGCATACTGGATTGCTTACTGGAGTGCTTCCTGGAGTGCTTACGGGAGTTCTTACTGCAGTGCTTATTGGAGGACTTACTGGAGTTTCTACTGCAGTGCTTACTGGAGTACTTACTGGAGTGCTTACTGGACTGCTTACTGGAGTTCTTACGGGAGTGCTTACTGGAGTGCCTACTGGGTGCTTACTGGAGTGCTTACTGGAGTTCTTACTGCAGTGCTCACTGGAGTGTTTACTGGATTGCTTACTGGAGTGCTTACTGGAATGATTAATGGAACACTTACCATAGTTCTTACTAGAGTGCTTACTAGAATTCTTACTGGAGTGTGTACTGGAGTGCTTACTAGAGTGCTTATGGGAGTGCTTACTGGTGTGCTTACTGGAGTTCTTACTAGAGTTCTTACTGCAGTGCTTCCTGGAGTTCTTTCTGCAGTGCTAACTGCAGTGCTTCCTGGAGTGCTTACTGGAATGCTTACTGCAGTGCTTACCAGAGTCCTTACTGGAGTTCTTACTGCAGTGCTTACTGGAGTTCTTACTGGAGTGCTTACTGGAGTGCTTTCTGCAGTGCTTACTGCAGTGCTTACTAGAGTGCTTACTGGAGTGCTTTCTGCAGTGCTTACTGCAGTGCTTACTGCAGTGCTTACTGGAGTGCTTTCTGCAGTGCTTACTGGAGTGCTTACCGGAGTGCTTACTGGAGTTCTTTCTGCAGTGCTTACTGCAGTGCTTCCTGGAGTGCTTACTGGAATGCTTACTGCAGTGCTTACTGGAGTGCTTACTGGAGTGCTTATTGGAGTACTTACTGGAGTGCTTACCAGAGTGCTTACTGGAGTGCTTACTGCAGTGCTTACTGGAGTGCTTACTGGAGTGCTTACTGCAGTGCTTACTGGAGTGCTTACTGCAGTGCTTACTGGAGTTCTTACTGGAGTTCTTACTGGAGTGCTTACCGGAGTGCTTACTGGAGTTCTTTCTGCAGTGCTTACTGCAGTGCTTCCTGGAGTGCTTACTGGAATGCTTACTGCAGTGCTTACCAGAGTCCTTACTGGAGTGCTTACTGCAGTGCTTACTGGAGTTCTTACTGGAGTGCTTACTGGAGTGCTTACTGCAGTGCTTACTAGAGTGCTTACTGGAGTGCTTACTGCAGTGCTTACTGGAGTGCTTATTGGAGTGCTTACTGGAGTTCTTATGGGAGTGCTTACTGGAGTGCCAACTGGGTGCGTACTAGAGTGCTTACTGCATTGCTTTCTGTAGTGCTTACTGCAGTGCTTACTGGAGTGCTTACTAGAATGCTTTCCGCAGTGCATACTGGATTGCTTACTGCAGTGCTTCCTGGAGTGCTTACGGGAGTTCTTACTGCAGTGCTTATTGGAGGACTTACTGGAGTTTCTACTGCTGTGCTTACTGGATTACTTACTGGAGTGCTTACTGCACTGCTTACTGGAGTTCTTACGGGAGTGCTTACTGGAGTGCCTACTGGGTGCTTACTGGATTGCTTACTGGAGTGCTTACTGGAGTTCTTACTGCAGTGCTCACTGGAGTGTTTACTGGATTGCTTACTGGAGTGCTTACTGGAATGATTAATGGAACACTTACCATAATTCTTACTGGAGTGTGTACTGGAGTGCTTACTAGAGTTCTTATGGGAGTGCTTACTGGAGTGCCAACTGGGTGCTTACTAGTGTGCTTACTGGAGTGCATTCTGCAGTGCTTCCTGGAGTGCTTACTGGACTGCTTTCTGCAGTGCTTACTGGATTTCTTACTGGAGTGCTTACTGGAGTGCTTTCTGCAGTGCTTACTGGAGTTCTTACTGGAGTGCTTACTGGAGTTCTTTCTGCAGTGCTTACTGGAGTGCTTACTGGAGTGCTTTCTGCAGGGCTTACTGGAGTTCTTACTGGAGTGCTTACTGGAGTTCTTTCTGCAGTGCTTACTGCAGTGCTTACTGGAGTGCTTTCTGCAGTGCTTACTGGAGTTCTTACTGGAGTGCTTACTGGAGTTCTTTCTGCAGTGCTTACTGCAGTGCTTACTGGAGTGCTTACTGGAGTGCTTTCTGCAGTGTTTACTGGAGTTCTTACTGGAGTGCTTACCGGAGAGCTTACTGGAATTCTTTCTGCAGTGCTTACTGCAGTGCTTCCTGGAGTTCTTACTGGAGTGCTTACTGGAATGCTTACTGCAGAGCTTACCAGAGTCCTTACTGGAGTGCTTACTGCCGTGCTTACTGGAGTTCTTACTGGAGTGCTTACTGGAATGCTTACTGCAGTGCTTACTAGAGTGCTTACTGGTGTGCTTACTGCAGTGCTTACTGCAGAGCATACTGCTGATCTTACTGGAGTGCTTACTGGAGTGCTTTCTGCAGTGCTTACTGGAGTTCTTACTGGAGTGCTTACTGGAGTGCTTACTGGATTTCTTTCTGCAGTGCTTACTGCAGTGCTTCCTGGAGTGCTTACTGGAATGCTTACTGCAGTGCTTACCTGAGTGCTTACTGGAATGCTTACTGCAGTGCTTACCTGAGTGCTTACTGGAGTGCTTACTGCAGTGCTTACTGGAGTGCTTACTGGAGTGCTTACTGCAGTGCTTACTGGAGTTCTTACTGGAGTGCTTACTGGAGTTCTTTCTGCAATGCTTACTGCAGTGCTTACTGCAGTGCTTACTGGAGTTCTTACTGGAGTGCTTACTGGAGTTCTTTCTGCAGTGCTTACTGCAGTGCTTACTGGAGTGCTTTCTGCAGTGCTTACTGGAGTTCTTACTGGAGTGCTTACTGGAGTTCTTTCTGCAGTGCTTACTGCAGTGCTTACTGGAATGCTTACTGGAGTGCTTTCTGCAGTGCTTACTGGAGTTCTTACTGGAGTGCTTACTGGAGTTCTTTCTGCAGTGCTTACTGCAGTGCTTACTGGAGTGCTTACTGGTGTGCTTACTGCAGTGCTTACTGCAGATCATACTGGTGATCTTACTGGAGTGCTTACTGGAGTGCTTTCTGCAGTGCTTACTGGAGTTCTTACTGGAGTGCTTACTGGAGTGCTTACTGGATTTCTTTCTGCAGTGCTTACTGCAGTGCTTCCTGGAGTGCTTACTGGAGTGCTTACTGCAGTGCTTACCTGAGTGCTTACTGGAGTGCTTACTGCAGTGCTTACTGGAGTGCTTACTGGAGTGCTTACTGCAGTGCTTACTGGAGTTCTTACTGGAGTGCTTACTGGAGTTCTTTCTGCAGTGCTTACTGGAGTGCATACTGCAGTGCTTCCTGGAGTGCTTTCTGCAGTGCTTACTGGAGTTCTTACTGGAGTGCTTACTGGAGTTCTTTCTGCAGTGCTTACTGCAGTGCTTACTGGAGTGCTTACTGTAGTGCTTACTGGAGTTCTTACTGCAGTGCTTTCTGGAGTGCTTACTGGAGCTCTTACTGCAGTGCTTACTGGAGTGCACACTGCAGTGCTTACTGGTGTGCTTACTGCAGTGCTTACTGCAGATCATACTGGTGATCTTACTGGAGTGCTTACTGGAGTGCTTTCTGCAGTGCTTACTGGAGTTCTTACTGGAGTGCTTACTGGAGTGCTTACTGGATTTCTTTCTGCAGTGCTTACTGCAGTGCTTCCTGGAGTGCTTACTGGAATGCTTACTGCAGTGCTTACCTGAGTGCTTACTGGAATGCTTACTGCAGTGCTTACCTGAGTGCTTACTGGAGTGCTTACTGCAGTGCTTACTGGAGTGCTTACTGGAGTGCTTACTGCAGTGCTTACTGGAGTTCTTACTGGAGTGCTTACTGGAGTTCTTTCTGCAATGCTTACTGCAGTGCTTACTGCAGTGCTTACTGGAGTTCTTACTGGAGTGCTTACTGGAGTTCTTTCTGCAGTGCTTACTGCAGTGCTTACTGGAGTGCTTTCTGCAGTGCTTACTGGAGTTCTTACTGGAGTGCTTACTGGAGTTCTTTCTGCAGTGCTTACTGCAGTGCTTACTGGAATGCTTACTGGAGTGCTTTCTGCAGTGCTTACTGGAGTTCTTACTGGAGTGCTTACTGGAGTTCTTTCTGCAGTGCTTACTGCAGTGCTTACTGGAGTGCTTACTGGTGTGCTTACTGCAGTGCTTACTGCAGATCATACTGGTGATCTTACTGGAGTGCTTACTGGAGTGCTTTCTGCAGTGCTTACTGGAGTTCTTACTGGAGTGCTTACTGGAGTGCTTACTGGATTTCTTTCTGCAGTGCTTACTGCAGTGCTTCCTGGAGTGCTTACTGGAGTGCTTACTGCAGTGCTTACCTGAGTGCTTACTGGAGTGCTTACTGCAGTGCTTACTGGAGTGCTTACTGGAGTGCTTACTGCAGTGCTTACTGGAGTTCTTACTGGAGTGCTTACTGGAGTTCTTTCTGCAGTGCTTACTGGAGTGCATACTGCAGTGCTTCCTGGAGTGCTTTCTGCAGTGCTTACTGGAGTTCTTACTGGAGTGCTTACTGGAGTTCTTTCTGCAGTGCTCACTGCAGTGCTTACTGGAGTGCTTACTGTAGTGCTTACTGGAGTTCTTACTGCAGTGCTTTCTGGAGTGCTTACTGGAGCTCTTACTGCAGTGCTTACTGGAGTGCACACTGCAGTGCTTACTGGAGTGCTTACTGGAGTTCTTACTGCAGCTCTTACTGGTGTGCTTACTGGAGTGCTTACTGGAGGGCTTACTGGAGTGCTTACTAGAGTGCTTACTAGAATTCTTACTGGAGTGCTTACTGGAGTGCTTACTAGATTTCTTACTAGAGTTCTTACTGGAGTGCTTACTGTAGTTCTTACTAGAGTGCTTACTGGAATGATTAATGGAGTGCTTACCATAGTTCTTACTGGAGTGCTTACTGGAAAGCTTACTAGAGTGCTTACTAGAATTCTTACTGGAGTGCTTACTGGAAAGCTTACTGGAGTGCTTACTGGTGTGCTTACTAGAGTACTTACTGGAGTTCTTACTGCATTGCTTTCTGGAGTGCTTACTGCTGTGCTTACTGGAGTGCTTACTGGAGTGCTTATTGGAGTACTTACTGGAGTGCTTACTGGACTGCTTACTGGAGTTCTTATGGGAGTGCTTACTGGAGTGCCAACTGGGTGCTTACTAGAGTGCTTACTGCATTGCTTTCTGGAGTGCTTACTGCAGTGCTTACTGGAGTGCTTACTAGAATGCTTTCCGGAGTGCTTACTGGTGTGCTTAATGCAGTGCATACTGGATTGCTTACTGGAGTGCTTCCTGGAGTGCTTACGGGAGTTCTTACTGCAGTGCTTATTGGAGGACTTACTGGAGTTTCTACCGCAGTGCTTACTGGATTACTTACTGGAGTGCTTACTGCACTGCTTACTGGAGTTCTTACGGGAGTGCTTACTGGAGGGCCTACTGGGTGCTTACTGGATTGCTTACTGGAGTGCTTACTGGAGTTCTTACTGCAGTGCTCACTGGAGTGTTTACTGGATTGCTTACTGGAGTGCTTACTGGAATGATTAATGGAACACTTACCATAATTCTTACTCGAGTGTGTACTGGAGTGCTTACTAGAGTTCTTATGGGAGTGCCAACTGGGTGCTTACTAGTGTGCTTACTGGAGTGCATTCTGCAGTGCTTCCTGGAGTGCTTACTGGAGTGCTTTCTGCAGTGCTTACTAGAGTGCTTACTGGAGTTCTTTCTGCAGTGCTTACTGCAGTGCTTACTGGAGTGCTTTCTGCAGTGCTTACTGGAGTTCTTACTGGAGTGCTTACTGGAGTTCTTTCTGCAGTGCTTACTGCAGTGCTTCCTGGAGTCCTTACTGGAATGCTTACTGCAGTGTTTACCAGAGTCCTTACTGGAGTGCTTACTGCAGTGCTTACTGGAGTTCTTACTGGAGTGCTTACTGGAATGCTTACTGCAGTGCTTACTGTAGTGCTTACTGCAGTGCTTACTGGAGTGCTTACTGGAGTGCTTACCGGAGTGCTTACTGGAATTCTTTCTGCAGTGCTTACTGGAGTGCTTACTGGAATGCTTACTGCAGAGCTTACCAGAGTCCTTACTGGAGTGCTTACTGCAGTGCTTACTGGAGTTCTTACTGGAGTGCTTACTGGAATGCTTACTGCAGTGCTTCCTGGAGTGCTTACTGGAATGCTTACTGCAGAGCTTACCAGAGTCCTTACTGGAGTGCTTACTGCAGTGCTTACTGGAGTTCTTACTGGAGTGCTTACTGGAATGCTTACTGCAGTGCTTACTGGAGTGCTTACTGGTGTGCTTACTGCAGTGCTTACTGCAGATCATACTGGTGATCTTACTGGAGTGCTTACTGGAGTGCTTTCTGCAGTGCTTACTGGAGTTCTTACTGGAGTGCTTACTGGAATGCTTACTGCAGTGCTTACCTGAGTGCTTACTGGAGTGCTTACTGCAGTGCTTACCTGAGTGCTTACTGGAGTGCTTTCTGCAGTGCTTTCTGCAGTTCTTCCTGGAGTGCTTACTGGAGTGCTTACTGCAGTGCTTACTGCAGTGCTTACTGGAGTGCTTACTGGAGTGCTTTCTGCAGTGCTTTCTGCAGTGCTTCCTGGAGTGCTTACTGGAATGCTTACTGCAGTGCTTACCTGAGTGCTTACTGGAATGCTTACTGCAGTGCTTACCTGAGTGCTTACTGGAGTGCTTACTGCAGTGCTTTCTGCAGTGCTTACTGGAGTGCTTACTGGAGTGCTTACTGGAGTGCTTACTGGAGTTCTTACTGGAGTGCTTACTGGAGTTCTTTCTGCAGTGCTTACTGCAGTGCTTACTGTAGTGCTTACTGCAGTGCTTACTGGAGTGCTTACTGGAGTGCTTTCTGCAGTGCTTACTGGAGTTCTTACTAGAGTGCTTACTGGAGTTCTTTCTGCAGTGCTTACTGCAGTGCTTCCTGGAGTCCTTACTGGAATGCTTACTGCAGTGTTTACCAGAGTTCTTACTGGAGTGCTTACTGGAATGCTTACTGCAGTGCTTACTAGAGTGCTTACTGGTGTGCTTACTGCAGTGCTTACTGGAGTACGTACAGGAGTGCTTACTGGAGTACTTACTGGAGTGCTTACTGGAATGCATACTGCAGTGCTTACTAGAGTACTTACTGGAGTGCTTTCTGGAGTGCTTACTGGAATGCATACTGCAGTGCTTACTGGATTTCTTACTGGAGTGCTTACTGCAGTGCTTCCTGGAGTGCTTACTGGAGTGCCTACCGCAGTGCTTCCTGGAGTGCTTACTAGAGTGCTTACTGCAGTGCTTACTGTAGTGCTTACTGGAGTTCTTACTGCAGTGCTTTCTGGAGTGCTTACTGGAGCTCTTACTGCAGTGCTTACTGGAGTGCACACTGCAGTGCTTAATGGAGTGCTTACTGGAGTTCTTACTGCAGCTCTTACTGGTGTGCTTACTGGAGTGCTTACTGGAGGGCTTACTGGAGTGCTTACTAGAGTGCTTACTAGAATTCTTACTGGAGTGCTTACTGGAGTGCTTACTAGATTTCTTACTAGAGTTCTTACTGGAGTGCTTACTGTAGTTCTTACTAGAGTGCTTACTGGAATGATTAACGGAGTGCTTACCATAGTTCTTACTGGAGTGCTTACTGGAAAGCTTACTAGAGTGCTTACTAGAATTCTTACTGGAGTGTTTACTGGAGTGCTTACTGGAAAGCTTACTGGAGTGCTTACTGGTGTGCTTACTAGAGTGCTTACTGGAGTGCTTACTGGAGTGCTTACTGGAGTTCTTACTGCATTGCTTTCTGGAGTGCTTACTGCTGTGCTTACTGGAGTGCTTTCTAGAGTGCTTACTGGAGTGCTTATTGGCGTACTTACTGGAGTGCTTACTGGACTGCTTACTGGAGTTCTTATGGGAGTGCTTACTGGAGTGCCAACTGGGTGCTTACTAGAGTGCTTACTGCATTGCTTTCTGTAGTGCTTACTGCAGTGCTTACTGGAGTGCTTACTAGAGTGCTTTCCGGAGTGCTTACTGGTGTGCTTAATGCAGTGCATACTGGATTGCTTACTGGAGTGCTTCCTGGAGTGCTCACGGGAGTTCTTACTGCAGTGCTTATTGGAGGACTTACTGGAGTTTCTACTGCAGTGCTTACTGGAGTGCCTACTGCAGTGCTTACCAGAGAGCTTACTGGAGTGCATACTGCAGTGCTTACTGGAGTGCTTAATGGAGTTCTTACTGCAGCTCTTACTGGTGTGCTTACAGGAGTGCTCACTGGAGGGCTTACTGGAGTGCTTACTAGAGTGCTTACTAGAATTCTTACTGGAGTGCTTACTGGAGTGCTTACTAGATTTCTTACTAGAGTTCTTACTGGAGTGCTTACTGTAGTTCTTACTAGAGTGCTTACTGGAATGATTAATGGAGTGCTTACCATAGTTCTTACTGGAGTGCTTACTGGAAAGCTTACTAGAGTGCTTACTGGAGTGCCTACTGGGTGCTTACTGGATTGCTTACTGGAGTGCTTACTGGAGTTCTTACTGCAGTGCTCACTGGAGTGTTTACTGGATTGCTTACTGGAGTGCTTACTGGAATGATTAATGGAACACTTACCATAGTTCTTACTGGAGTGCTTACTAGAATTCTTACTGGAGTGTGTACTGGAGTGCTTACTAGAGTGCTTATGGGAGTGCTTACTGGAGTGCTTACTGGAGTTCTTACTAGAGTTCTTACTGCAGTGCTTCCTGGAGTTCTTTCTGCAGTGCTTCCTGGAGTGCTTACTGCAGTGCTTACTGGAGTGCTTACTGGAGTGCTTTCTGCAGTGCTTACTGGATTTCTTACTGGAGTGCTTACTGGAGTGCTTACTGGAGTTCTTTCTGCAGTGCTTACTGGAGTGCTTTCTGCAGTGCTTACTGGAGTTCTTACTGGAGTGCTTACTGGAGTTCTTTCTGCAGTGCTTACTGCAGTGCTTACTGTAGTGCTTACTGCAGTGCTTACTGGAGTGCTTACTGGAGTGCTTTCTGCAGTGCTTACTGGAGTGCTTTCTGCAGTGCTTACTGGAGTTCTTACTGGAGTGCTTACTGGAGTGCTTACTGGAATTCTTTCTGCAGTGCTTACTGGAGTTCTTACTGGAGTGCTTACTGGAATGCTTACTGCAGTGCTTACTGGAGTGCTTACTGCAGTACTTACTGGAGTTCTTACTGGAGTGCTTACTGGAGTTCTTACTGCAGCTCTTACTGGAGTGCTTACTGGAGTGCTTACTGCAGGGCTTACTGGAGTGCTTACTAGAGTGCTTACTAGAATTCTTACTAGAGTTCTTACTGGAGTGCTTACTGTAGTTCTTACTAGAGTGCTTACTGGAATGATTAATGGAGTGCTTACCATAGTTCTTACTGGAGTGCTTACTGGAATGCTTACTGCAGTGCTTACCTGAGTGCTTACTGGAGTGCTTACTGCAGTGCTTTCTGCAGTGCTTACTGGAGTGCTTACTGGAGTGCTTACTGGAGTGCTTACTGGAGTTCTTACTGGAGTGCTTACTGGAGTTCTTTCTGCAGTGCTTACTGCAGTGCTTACTGTAGTGCTTACTGCAGTGCTTACTGGAGTGCTTACTGGAGTGCTTTCTGCAGTGCTTACTGGAGTTCTTACTAGAGTGCTTACTGGAGTTCTTTCTGCAGTGCTTACTGCAGTGCTTCCTGGAGTCCTTACTGGAATGCTTACTGCAGTGTTTACCAGAGTTCTTACTGGAGTGCTTACTGGAATGCTTACTGCAGTGCTTACTAGAGTGCTTACTGGTGTGCTTACTGCAGTGCTTACTGGAGTACGTACAGGAGTGCTTACTGGAGTACTTACTGGAGTGCTTACTGGAATGCATACTGCAGTGCTTACTAGAGTACTTACTGGAGTGCTTTCTGGAGTGCTTACTGGAATGCATACTGCAGTGCTTACTGGATTTCTTACTGGAGTGCTTACTGCAGTGCTTCCTGGAGTGCTTACTGGAGTGCCTACCGCAGTGCTTCCTGGAGTGCTTACTAGAGTGCTTACTGCAGTGCTTACTGTAGTGCTTACTGGAGTTCTTACTGCAGTGCTTTCTGGAGTGCTTACTGGAGCTCTTACTGCAGTGCTTACTGGAGTGCACACTGCAGTGCTTAATGGAGTGCTTACTGGAGTTCTTACTGCAGCTCTTACTGGTGTGCTTACTGGAGTGCTTACGGGAGGGCTTACTGGAGTGCTTACTAGAGTGCTTACTAGAATTCTTACTGGAGTGCTTACTGGAGTGCTTACTAGATTTCTTACTAGAGTTCTTACTGGAGTGCTTACTGGAGTGCTTTCTGCAGTGCTTTCTGCAGTGCTTCCTGGAGTGCTTACTGGAGTGCTTACTGCAGTGCTTACTGGAGTGCTTACTGGAGTGCTTTCTGCAGTGCTTTCTGCAGTGCTTCCTGGAGTGCTTACTGGAATGCTTACTGCAGTGCTTACCTGAGTGCTTACTGGAATGCTTACTGCAGTGCTTACCTGAGTGCTTACTGGAGTGCTTACTGCAGTGCTTTCTGCAGTGCTTACTGGAGTGCTTACTGGAGTGCTTACTGGAGTGCTTACTGGAGTTCTTACTGGAGTGCTTACTGGAGTTCTTTCTGCCGTGCTTACTGCAGTGCTTACTGTAGTGCTTACTGCAGTGCTTACTGGAGTGCTTACTGGAGTGCTTTCTGCAGTGCTTACTGGAGTTCTTACTAGAGTGCTTACTGGAGTTCTTTCTGCAGTGCTTACTGCAGTGCTTCCTGGAGTCCTTACTGGAATGCTTACTGCAGTGTTTACCAGAGTTCTTACTGGAGTGCTTACTGGAATGCTTACTGCAGTGCTTACTAGAGTGCTTACTGGTGTGCTTACTGCAGTGCTTACTGGAGTACGTACAGGAGTGCTTACTGGAGTACTTACTGGAGTGCTTACTGGAATGCATACTGCAGTGCTTACTAGAGTACTTACTGGAGTGCTTTCTGGAGTGCTTACTGGAATGCATACTGCAGTGCTTACTGGATTTCTTACTGGAGTGCTTACTGCAGTGCTTCCTGGAGTGCTTACTGGAGTGCCTACCGCAGTGCTTCCTGGAGTGCTTACTAGAGTGCTTACTGCAGTGCTTACTGTAGTGCTTACTGGAGTTCTTACTGCAGTGCTTTCTGGAGTGCTTACTGGAGCTCTTACTGCAGTGCTTACTGGAGTGCACACTGCAGTGCTTAATGGAGTGCTTACTGGAGTTCTTACTGCAGCTCTTACTGGTGTGCTTACTGGAGTGCTTACTGGAGGGCTTACTGGAGTGCTTACTAGAGTGCTTACTAGAATTCTTACTGGAGTGCTTACTGGAGTGCTTACTAGATTTCTTACTAGAGTTCTTACTGGAGTGCTTACTGTAGTTCTTACTAGAGTGCTTACTGGAATGATTAACGGAGTGCTTACCATAGTTCTTACTGGAGTGCTTACTGGAAAGCTTACTAGAGTGCTTACTAGAATTCTTACTGGAGTGTTTACTGGAGTGCTTACTGGAAAGCTTACTGGAGTGCTTACTGGTGTGCTTACTAGAGTGCTTACTGGAGTGCTTACTGGAGTTCTTACTGCATTGTTTTCTGGAGTGCTTACTGCTGTGCTTACTGGAGTGCTTTCTAGAGTGCTTACTGGAGTGCTTATTGGCGTACTTACTGGAGTGCTTACTGGACTGCTTACTGGAGTTCTTATGGGAGTGCTTACTGGAGTGCCAACTGGGTGCTTACTAGAGTGCTTACTGCATTGCTTTCTGTAGTGCTTACTGCAGTGCTTACTGGAGTGCTTACTAGAGTGCTTTCCGGAGTGCTTACTGGTGTGCTTAATGCAGTGCATACTGGATTGCTTACTGGAGTGCTTCCTGGAGTGCTCACGGGAGTTCTTACTGCAGTGCTTATTGGAGGACTTACTGGAGTTTCTACTGCAGTGCTTACTGGAGTGCCTACTGCAGTGCTTACCAGAGAGCTTACTGGAGTGCATACTGCAGTGCTTACTGGAGTGCTTAATGGAGTTCTTACTGCAGCTCTTACTGGTGTGCTTACAGGAGTGCTCACTGGAGGGCTTACTGGAGTGCTTACTAGAGTGCTTACTAGAATTCTTACTGGAGTGCTTACTGGAGTGCTTACTAGATTTCTTACTAGAGTTCTTACTGGAGTGCTTACTGTAGTTCTTACTAGAGTGCTTACTGGAATGATTAATGGAGTGCTTACCATAGTTCTTACTGGAGTGCTTACTGGAAAGCTTACTAGAGTGCTTACTGGAGTGCCTACTGGGTGCTTACTGCAGGGCTTACTGGAGTGCTTACTAGAGTGCTTACTAGAATTCTTACTAGAGTTCTTACTGGAGTGCTTACTGTAGTTCTTACTAGAGTGCTTACTGGAATGATTAATGGAGTGCTTACCATAGTTCTTACTGGAGTGCTTACTGGAATGCTTACTGCAGTGCTTACCTGAGTGCTTACTGGAGTGCTTACTGCAGTGCTTTCTGCAGTGCTTACTGGAGTGCTTACTGGAGTGCTTACTGGAGTGCTTACTGGAGTTCTTACTGGAGTGCTTACTGGAGTTCTTTCTGCAGTGCTTACTGCAGTGCTTACTGTAGTGCTTACTGCAGTGCTTACTGGAGTGCTTACTGGAGTGCTTTCTGCAGTGCTTACTGGAGTTCTTACTAGAGTGCTTACTGGAGTTCTTTCTGCAGTGCTTACTGCAGTGCTTCCTGGAGTCCTTACTGGAATGCTTACTGCAGTGTTTACCAGAGTTCTTACTGGAGTGCTTACTGGAATGCTTACTGCAGTGCTTACTAGAGTGCTTACTGGTGTGCTTACTGCAGTGCTTACTGGAGTACGTACAGGAGTGCTTACTGGAGTACTTACTGGAGTGCTTACTGGAATGCATACTGCAGTGCTTACTAGAGTACTTACTGGAGTGCTTTCTGGAGTGCTTACTGGAATGCATACTGCAGTGCTTACTGGATTTCTTACTGGAGTGCTTACTGCAGTGCTTCCTGGAGTGCTTACTGGAGTGCCTACCGCAGTGCTTCCTGGAGTGCTTACTAGAGTGCTTACTGCAGTGCTTACTGTAGTGCTTACTGGAGTTCTTACTGCAGTGCTTTCTGGAGTGCTTACTGGAGCTCTTACTGCAGTGCTTACTGGAGTGCACACTGCAGTGCTTAATGGAGTGCTTACTGGAGTTCTTACTGCAGCTCTTACTGGTGTGCTTACTGGAGTGCTTACGGGAGGGCTTACTGGAGTGCTTACTAGAGTGCTTACTAGAATTCTTACTGGAGTGCTTACTGGAGTGCTTACTAGATTTCTTACTAGAGTTCTTACTGGAGTGCTTACTGGAGTGCTTTCTGCAGTGCTTTCTGCAGTGCTTCCTGGAGTGCTTACTGGAGTGCTTACTGCAGTGCTTACTGGAGTGCTTACTGGAGTGCTTTCTGCAGTGCTTTCTGCAGTGCTTCCTGGAGTGCTTACTGGAATGCTTACTGCAGTGCTTACCTGAGTGCTTACTGGAATGCTTACTGCAGTGCTTACCTGAGTGCTTACTGGAGTGCTTACTGCAGTGCTTTCTGCAGTGCTTACTGGAGTGCTTACTGGAGTGCTTACTGGAGTGCTTACTGGAGTTCTTACTGGAGTGCTTACTGGAGTTCTTTCTGCCGTGCTTACTGCAGTGCTTACTGTAGTGCTTACTGCAGTGCTTACTGGAGTGCTTACTGGAGTGCTTTCTGCAGTGCTTACTGGAGTTCTTACTAGAGTGCTTACTGGAGTTCTTTCTGCAGTGCTTACTGCAGTGCTTCCTGGAGTCCTTACTGGAATGCTTACTGCAGTGTTTACCAGAGTTCTTACTGGAGTGCTTACTGGAATGCTTACTGCAGTGCTTACTAGAGTGCTTACTGGTGTGCTTACTGCAGTGCTTACTGGAGTACGTACAGGAGTGCTTACTGGAGTACTTACTGGAGTGCTTACTGGAATGCATACTGCAGTGCTTACTAGAGTACTTACTGGAGTGCTTTCTGGAGTGCTTACTGGAATGCATACTGCAGTGCTTACTGGATTTCTTACTGGAGTGCTTACTGCAGTGCTTCCTGGAGTGCTTACTGGAGTGCCTACCGCAGTGCTTCCTGGAGTGCTTACTAGAGTGCTTACTGCAGTGCTTACTGTAGTGCTTACTGGAGTTCTTACTGCAGTGCTTTCTGGAGTGCTTACTGGAGCTCTTACTGCAGTGCTTACTGGAGTGCACACTGCAGTGCTTAATGGAGTGCTTACTGGAGTTCTTACTGCAGCTCTTACTGGTGTGCTTACTGGAGTGCTTACTGGAGGGCTTACTGGAGTGCTTACTAGAGTGCTTACTAGAATTCTTACTGGAGTGCTTACTGGAGTGCTTACTAGATTTCTTACTAGAGTTCTTACTGGAGTGCTTACTGTAGTTCTTACTAGAGTGCTTACTGGAATGATTAACGGAGTGCTTACCATAGTTCTTACTGGAGTGCTTACTGGAAAGCTTACTAGAGTGCTTACTAGAATTCTTACTGGAGTGTTTACTGGAGTGCTTACTGGAAAGCTTACTGGAGTGCTTACTGGTGTGCTTACTAGAGTGCTTACTGGAGTGCTTACTGGAGTTCTTACTGCATTGCTTTCTGGAGTGCTTACTGCTGTGCTTACTGGAGTGCTTTCTAGAGTGCTTACTGGAGTGCTTATTGGCGTACTTACTGGAGTGCTTACTGGACTGCTTACTGGAGTTCTTATGGGAGTGCTTACTGGAGTGCCAACTGGGTGCTTACTAGAGTGCTTACTGCATTGCTTTCTGTAGTGCTTACTGCAGTGCTTACTGGAGTGCTTACTAGAGTGCTTTCCGGAGTGCTTACTGGTGTGCTTAATGCAGTGCATACTGGATTGCTTACTGGAGTGCTTCCTGGAGTGCTCACGGGAGTTCTTACTGCAGTGCTTATTGGAGGACTTACTGGAGTTTCTACTGCAGTGCTTACTGGAGTGCCTACTGCAGTGCTTACCAGAGAGCTTACTGGAGTGCATACTGCAGTGCTTACTGGAGTGCTTAATGGAGTTCTTACTGCAGCTCTTACTGGTGTGCTTACAGGAGTGCTCACTGGAGGGCTTACTGGAGTGCTTACTAGAGTGCTTACTAGAATTCTTACTGGAGTGCTTACTGGAGTGCTTACTAGATTTCTTACTAGAGTTCTTACTGGAGTGCTTACTGTAGTTCTTACTAGAGTGCTTACTGGAATGATTAATGGAGTGCTTACCATAGTTCTTACTGGAGTGCTTACTGGAAAGCTTACTAGAGTGCTTACTGGAGTGCCTACTGGGTGCTTACTGGATTGCTTACTGGAGTGCTTACTGGAGTTCTTACTGCAGTGCTCACTGGAGTGTTTACTGGATTGCTTACTGGAGTGCTTACTGGAATGATTAATGGAACACTTACCATAGTTCTTACTGGAGTGCTTACTAGAATTCTTACTGGAGTGTGTACTGGAGTGCTTACTAGAGTGCTTATGGGAGTGCTTACTGGAGTGCTTACTGGAGTTCTTACTAGAGTTCTTACTGCAGTGCTTCCTGGAGTTCTTTCTGCAGTGCTTCCTGGAGTGCTTACTGCAGTGCTTACTGGAGTGCTTACTGAAGTGCTTTCTGCAGTGCTTACTGGATTTCTTACTGGAGTGCTTACTGGAGTGCTTACTGGAGTTCTTTCTGCAGTGCTTACTGGAGTGCTTTCTGCAGTGCTTACTGGAGTTCTTACTGGAGTGCTTACTGGAGTTCTTTCTGCAGTGCTTACTGCAGTGCTTACTGTAGTGCTTACTGCAGTGCTTACTGGAGTGCTTACTGGAGTGCTTTCTGCAGTGCTTACTGGAGTGCTTTCTGCAGTGCTTACTGGAGTTCTTACTGGAGTGCTTACTGGAGTGCTTACTGGAATTCTTTCTGCAGTGCTTACTGGAGTTCTTACTGGAGTGCTTACTGGAATGCTTACTGCAGTGCTTACTGGAGTGCTTACTGCAGTACTTACTGGAGTTCTTACTGGAGTGCTTACTGGAGTTCTTACTGCAGCTCTTACTGGTGTGCTTACTGGAGTGCTTACTGCAGGGCTTACTGGAGTGCTTACTAGAGTGCTTACTAGAATTCTTACTAGAGTTCTTACTGGAGTGCTTACTGTAGTTCTTACTAGAGTGCTTACTGGAATGATTAATGGAGTGCTTACCATAGTTCTTACTGGAGTGCTTACTGGAATGCTTACTGCAGTGCTTACCTGAGTGCTTACTGGAGTGCTTACTGCAGTGCTTTCTGCAGTGCTTACTGGAGTGCTTACTGGAGTGCTTACTGGAGTGCTTACTGGAGTTCTTACTGGAGTGCTTACTGGAGTTCTTTCTGCAGTGCTTACTGCAGTGCTTACTGTAGTGCTTACTGCAGTGCTTACTGGAGTGCTTACTGCAGTGCTTCCTGGAGTGCTTACTGGAGTGCCTACCGCAGTGCTTCCTGGAGTGCTTACTAGAGTGCTTACTGCAGTGCTTACTGTAGTGCTTACTGGAGTTCTTACTGCAGTGCTTTCTGGAGTGCTTACTGGAGCTCTTACTGCAGTGCTTACTGGAGTGCACACTGCAGTGCTTAATGGAGTGCTTACTGGAGTTCTTACTGCAGCTCTTACTGGTGTGCTTACTGGAGTGCTTACTGGAGGGCTTACTGGAGTGCTTACTAGAGTGCTTACTAGAATTCTTACTGGAGTGCTTACTGGAGTGCTTACTAGATTTCTTACTAGAGTTCTTACTGGAGTGCTTACTGTAGTTCTTACTAGAGTGCTTACTGGAATGATTAACGGAGTGCTTACCATAGTTCTTACTGGAGTGCTTACTGGAAAGCTTACTAGAGTGCTTACTAGAATTCTTACTGGAGTGTTTACTGGAGTGCTTACTGGAAAGCTTACTGGAGTGCTTACTGGTGTGCTTACTAGAGTGCTTACTGGAGTGCTTACTGGAGTGCTTACTGGAGTTCTTACTGCATTGCTTTCTGGAGTGCTTACTGCTGTGCTTACTGGAGTGCTTTCTAGAGTGCTTACTGGAGTGCTTATTGGCGTACTTACTGGAGTGCTTACTGGACTGCTTACTGGAGTTCTTATGGGAGTGCTTACTGGAGTGCCAACTGGGTGCTTACTAGAGTGCTTACTGCATTGCTTTCTGTAGTGCTTACTGCAGTGCTTACTGGAGTGCTTACTAGAGTGCTTTCCGGAGTGCTTACTGGTGTGCTTAATGCAGTGCATACTGGATTGCTTACTGGAGTGCTTCCTGGAGTGCTCACGGGAGTTCTTACTGCAGTGCTTATTGGAGGACTTACTGGAGTTTCTACTGCAGTGCTTACTGGAGTGCCTACTGCAGTGCTTACCAGAGAGCTTACTGGAGTGCATACTGCAGTGCTTACTGGAGTGCTTAATGGAGTTCTTACTGCAGCTCTTACTGGTGTGCTTACAGGAGTGCTCACTGGAGGGCTTACTGGAGTGCTTACTAGAGTGCTTACTAGAATTCTTACTGGAGTGCTTACTGGAGTGCTTACTAGATTTCTTACTAGAGTTCTTACTGGAGTGCTTACTGTAGTTCTTACTAGAGTGCTTACTGGAATGATTAATGGAGTGCTTACCATAGTTCTTACTGGAGTGCTTACTGGAAAGCTTACTAGAGTGCTTACTGGAGTGCCTACTGGGTGCTTACTGGATTGCTTACTGGAGTGCTTACTGGAGTTCTTACTGCAGTGCTCACTGGAGTGTTTACTGGATTGCTTACTGGAGTGCTTACTGGAATGATTAATGGAACACTTACCATAGTTCTTACTGGAGTGCTTACTAGAATTCTTACTGGAGTGTGTACTGGAGTGCTTACTAGAGTGCTTATGGGAGTGCTTACTGGAGTGCTTACTGGAGTTCTTACTAGAGTTCTTACTGCAGTGCTTCCTGGAGTTCTTTCTGCAGTGCTTCCTGGAGTGCTTACTGCAGTGCTTACTGGAGTGCTTACTGGAGTGCTTTCTGCAGTGCTTACTGGATTTCTTACTGGAGTGCTTACTGGAGTGCTTACTGGAGTTCTTTCTGCAGTGCTTACTGGAGTGCTTTCTGCAGTGCTTACTGGAGTTCTTACTGGAGTGCTTACTGGAGTTCTTTCTGCAGTGCTTACTGCAGTGCTTACTGTAGTGCTTACTGCAGTGCTTACTGGAGTGCTTACTGGAGTGCTTTCTGCAGTGCTTACTGGAGTGCTTTCTGCAGTGCTTACTGGAGTTCTTACTGGAGTGCTTACTGGAGTGCTTACTGGAATTCTTTCTGCAGTGCTTACTGGAGTTCTTACTGGAGTGCTTACTGGAATGCTTACTGCAGTGCTTACTGGAGTGCTTACTGCAGTACTTACTGGAGTTCTTACTGGAGTGCTTACTGGAGTTCTTACTGCAGCTCTTACTGGTGTGCTTACTGGAGTGCTTACTGCAGGGCTTACTGGAGTGCTTACTAGAGTGCTTACTAGAATTCTTACTAGAGTTCTTACTGGAGTGCTTACTGTAGTTCTTACTAGAGTGCTTACTGGAATGATTAATGGAGTGCTTACCATAGTTCTTACTGGAGTGCTTACTGGAATGCTTACTGCAGTGCTTACCTGAGTGCTTACTGGAGTGCTTACTGCAGTGCTTTCTGCAGTGCTTACTGGAGTGCTTACTGGAGTGCTTACTGGAGTGCTTACTGGAGTTCTTACTGGAGTGCTTACTGGAGTTCTTTCTGCAGTGCTTACTGCAGTGCTTACTGTAGTGCTTACTGCAGTGCTTACTGGAGTGCTTACTGGAGTGCTTTCTGCAGTGCTTACTGGAGTTCTTACTAGAGTGCTTACTGGAGTTCTTTCTGCAGTGCTTACTGCAGTGCTTCCTGGAGTCCTTACTGGAATGCTTACTGCAGTGTTTACCAGAGTTCTTACTGGAGTGCTTACTGGAATGCTTACTGCAGTGCTTACTAGAGTGCTTACTGGTGTGCTTACTGCAGTGCTTACTGGAGTACGTACAGGAGTGCTTACTGGAGTACTTACTGGAGTGCTTACTGGAATGCATACTGCAGTGCTTACTAGAGTACTTACTGGAGTGCTTTCTGGAGTGCTTACTGGAATGCATACTGCAGTGCTTACTGGATTTCTTACTGGAGTGCTTACTGCAGTGCTTCCTGGAGTGCTTACTGGAGTGCCTACCGCAGTGCTTCCTGGAGTGCTTACTAGAGTGCTTACTGCAGTGCTTACTGTAGTGCTTACTGGAGTTCTTACTGCAGTGCTTTCTGGAGTGCTTACTGGAGCTCTTACTGCAGTGCTTACTGGAGTGCACACTGCAGTGCTTAATGGAGTGCTTACTGGAGTTCTTACTGCAGCTCTTACTGGTGTGCTTACTGGAGTGCTTACTGGAGGGCTTACTGGAGTGCTTACTAGAGTGCTTACTAGAATTCTTACTGGAGTGCTTACTGGAGTGCTTACTAGATTTCTTACTAGAGTTCTTACTGGAGTGCTTACTGTAGTTCTTACTAGAGTGCTTACTGGAATGATTAACGGAGTGCTTACCATAGTTCTTACTGGAGTGCTTACTGGAAAGCTTACTAGAGTGCTTACTAGAATTCTTACTGGAGTGTTTACTGGAGTGCTTACTGGAAAGCTTACTGGAGTGCTTACTGGTGTGCTTACTAGAGTGCTTACTGGAGTGCTTACTGGAGTGCTTACTGGAGTTCTTACTGCATTGCTTTCTGGAGTGCTTACTGCTGTGCTTACTGGAGTGCTTTCTAGAGTGCTTACTGGAGTGCTTATTGGCGTACTTACTGGAGTGCTTACTGGACTGCTTACTGGAGTTCTTATGGGAGTGCTTACTGGAGTGCCAACTGGGTGCTTACTAGAGTGCTTACTGCATTGCTTTCTGTAGTGCTTACTGCAGTGCTTACTGGAGTGCTTACTAGAGTGCTTTCCGGAGTGCTTACTGGTGTGCTTAATGCAGTGCATACTGGATTGCTTACTGGAGTGCTTCCTGGAGTGCTCACGGGAGTTCTTACTGCAGTGCTTATTGGAGGACTTACTGGAGTTTCTACTGCAGTGCTTACTGGAGTGCCTACTGCAGTGCTTACCAGAGAGCTTACTGGAGTGCATACTGCAGTGCTTACTGGAGTGCTTAATGGAGTTCTTACTGCAGCTCTTACTGGTGTGCTTACAGGAGTGCTCACTGGAGGGCTTACTGGAGTGCTTACTAGAGTGCTTACTAGAATTCTTACTGGAGTGCTTACTGGAGTGCTTACTAGATTTCTTACTAGAGTTCTTACTGGAGTGCTTACTGTAGTTCTTACTAGAGTGCTTACTGGAATGATTAATGGAGTGCTTACCATAGTTCTTACTGGAGTGCTTACTGGAAAGCTTACTAGAGTGCTTACTGGAGTGCCTACTGGGTGCTTACTGGATTGCTTACTGGAGTGCTTACTGGAGTTCTTACTGCAGTGCTCACTGGAGTGTTTACTGGATTGCTTACTGGAGTGCTTACTGGAATGATTAATGGAACACTTACCATAGTTCTTACTGGAGTGCTTACTAGAATTCTTACTGGAGTGTGTACTGGAGTGCTTACTAGAGTGCTTATGGGAGTGCTTACTGGAGTGCTTACTGGAGTTCTTACTAGAGTTCTTACTGCAGTGCTTCCTGGAGTTCTTTCTGCAGTGCTTCCTGGAGTGCTTACTGCAGTGCTTACTGGAGTGCTTACTGGAGTGCTTTCTGCAGTGCTTACTGGATTTCTTACTGGAGTGCTTACTGGAGTGCTTACTGGAGTTCTTTCTGCAGTGCTTACTGGAGTGCTTTCTGCAGTGCTTACTGGAGTTCTTACTGGAGTGCTTACTGGAGTTCTTTCTGCAGTGCTTACTGCAGTGCTTACTGTAGTGCTTACTGCAGTGCTTACTGGAGTGCTTACTGGAGTGCTTTCTGCAGTGCTTACTGGAGTGCTTTCTGCAGTGCTTACTGGAGTTCTTACTGGAGTGCTTACTGGAGTGCTTACTGGAATTCTTTCTGCAGTGCTTACTGGAGTTCTTACTGGAGTGCTTACTGGAATGCTTACTGCAGTGCTTACTGGAGTGCTTACTGCAGTACTTACTGGAGTTCTTACTGGAGTGCTTACTGCAGTGCTTACTGCAGATCATACTGGTGATCTTACTGGAGTGCTTACTGGAGTGCTTTCTGCAGTGCTTACTGGAGTTCTTACTGGAGTGCTTACTGGAGTGCTTACTGGATTTCTTTCTGCAGTGCTTACCTGAGTGCTTACTGGAGTGCTTACTGCAGTGCTTACCTGAGTGCTTACTGGAGTGCTTACTGCAGTGCTTACTGGAGTTCTTACTGGAGTGCTTACTGGAGTTCTTTCTGCAGTGCTTACTGGAGTTCTTACTGGAGTGCTTACTGGAGTGCTTTCTGCAGTGCTTACTGCAGTGCTTACTGGAGTTCTTACTAGAGTGCTTACTGGTGTGCTTACTGCAGTGCTTACTGGAGTACATACAGGAGTGCTTACTGGAGTACTTACTGGAGTGCTTACTGGAATGCTTACTGCAGTGCTTACTAGAGTGCTTACTAGAGTGCTTACTGGAGTGCTTTCTGGAGTGCTTACTGGAGTTCTTACTGGAGTGCTTACTGCAGTGCTTCCTGGAGTGCTTACTGGAGTGCTTACTGGAGTGCTTTCTGCAGTGCTTACTGGATTTCTTACTGGAGTGCTTACTGCAGTGCTTCCTGGAGTGCTTACTGGAGTGCCTACCGCAGTGCTTCCTGGAGTGCTTACTAGAGTGCTTACTGTAGTGCTTACTGGAGCTCTTACTGCAGTGCTTACTGGAGTGCATACTGCAGTGCTTACTGGAGTGCTTACTGGAGTTCTTACTGCAGCTCTTACTGGTGTGCTTACTGGAGTGCTTACTGCAGGGCTTACTGGAGTGCTTACTAGAGTGCTTACTAGAGTGCTTACTGGAATGATTAATGGAGTGCTTACTGGAGTGCTTACTGGAAAGCTTACTAGAGTGCTTACTAGAATTCTTACTGGAGTGCTTTCTGGAGTGCTTACTGGAAAGCTTACTGGAGTGCCAACTGGGTGCTTACTGCAGTGCTTACTAGAGTGCTTTCTGGAGTGCTTACTGGAGTTCTTACTGGAGTTCTTACTGGAGTTCTTACTGGAGTGCTTACTGCAGTGCTTCCTGGAGTGCTTACTGGAGTGATTACTGGAGTGCTTACTGCAGTGCTTACTGGAGTGCTTCCTGGAGTGCTTACGGGAGTTCTTACTGCAGTGCTTATTGGAGGACTTACTGGAGTTTCTACTGCAGTGCTTACTGGAGTACTTACTGGAGTGCTTACTGGACTGCTTACTGGAGTGCTTACTGGAGTTCTTACTGGAGTGCTTACTGGAGTGCCTACTGGGTGCTTACTGGAGTGCTTACTGGAGTTCTTACTGGAATGATTAATGGAACACTTACCATAGTTCTTACTGGAGTGCTTACTAGAATTCTTACTGGAGTGTGTACTGGAGTGCTTACTAGAGTGCTTATGGGAGTGCTTACTGGAGTTCTTACTAGAGTTCTTACTGCAGTGCTTCCTGGAGTTCTTTCTGCAGTGCTTCCTGGAGTGCTTACTGGAGTGCTTACTGGAGTTCTTACTGGAGTGCTTACTGGAATTCTTTCTGCAGTGCTTACTAGAGTGCTTTCTGCAGTGCTTACTGGAGTGCTTCCTGGAGTGCTTACTGCAGTGCTTTCTGCAGTGCTTACTGGAGTTCTTACTGGAGTGCTTACTGGTGTTCTTTCTGCAGTGCTTACTGCAGTGCTTACTGGAGTGCTTACCGCAGTGCTTACTGGAGTGCTTACTGGAGTGCTTACCAGAGTGCTTACTGGAGTGCTTACTGCAGTGCTTACTGAAGTGCTTACTGGAGTGCTTTCTGCAGTGCTTACTGGAGTTCTTACTGGAGTGCTTACTGGAGTGCTTACTGGAGTTCTTTCTGCAGTGCTTACTGCAGTGTTTACTGGAGTGCTTTCTGCAGTGCTTACTGGAGTTCTTACTGGAGTGCTTACTGGAGTGCTTACTGGAATTCTTTCTGCAGTGCTTACTGCAGTGCTTACTGTAGTGCTTACTGCAGTGCTTACTGGAGTGCTTACTGGAGTGCTTTCTGCAGTGCTTACTGGAGTTCTTACTGTAGTTCTTACTGGAGTTCTTACTGCAGTGCTTACTGGAGTGCTTACTGGAGTTCTTTCTGCAGTGCTTACTGGAGTTCTTACTGGAGTTCTTACTGGAGTTCTTACTGCAGTGCTTACTGGAGTGCTTACTGGAGTTCTTTCTGCAGTGCTTACTGCAGTGCTTCCTGGAGTGCTTACTGGAATGCTTACTGCAGTGCTTACCAGAGTCCTTACTGGACTGCTTACTGCAGTGCTTACTGGATTGCTTACTGGAGTTCTTTCTGCAGAGCTTACTGCTGTGCTTACTGGAGTGATTACTGGAGTTCCTACTGCAGTGCTTACTAGAGTGCTTAGTGGAGTGATTAGTGGAGTTCTTACTAGAGTGCTTACCAGAGTTCTTACTGCAGTGCTTACTAGAGTGCTTACTGGAGTTCTTACTGTATTTCTTACTGCAGTGCTTCCTGGATTGCTTACTGGGGTGCTCACTGGCATCTTTAACCTCATAGTTTGACATTCTGAGGTACTCGCCTGCTTCAAGCAGTTTTGAATCATGCCGTTGCCCAAGAAGTACTTGCTGACCTGCCCCAAAGTCTATCTTCTAGTTAGTAGCATTACATCCACTGTTTTGAAGTGTTTTGAGAGGTTGGTCATGAAATATATCTTTTCCTTCCTGAGGAATGACTTGTATCTACTCCAATTTGCCTACCACCACAACAGGTCAACTGCAGATGACATTTTATTGGCTCTTCTTTCAGTCCGTGGTCAGTGAAGATGTATACATCAGAATTCTCTTCATTGACCATAGCTCAGCATTCAACATTATTGAAAATAGTGAAAATAGATAAACCCTTGAGCATATGGACTACACCTCAGGGTTTTCAAAGAGGTACTTGAAGAGATTTTGGAGACAATAGTACTGTCAGGGTCCGGTCTGGTTAGGTCCGGAATCCGTGTTCTGGGTCTCAATCCGGTCCAAGGGCTCCGGACTCCGGGTCCTGCAGTTGCCCCTCCCATCACCCGTGATCTAGTTAGGACCCTCCTGGTTCAAGGAGGCACACCTGTAACTCATTGAGCTGCAGGTGTTTATAAGGGGCCTTGTGATTTTGACCAGTTGGGTGGTTGTTTTGTTCTGTTTCCCGTTTCTCCGCCGGCTCCGAACTCTTCTCTGCATTCTGTTCTCCTGCCCGGGCTCAGATCCACTCCTCATCATGCTTCTCTGCCCCGTACCAGTACTGCCAGGTTGGTCCTCTCCCCCACCTTTCTTCCCATGCGCTGGTCCCGCTTCTCTGCTCGTTTGTTTTGTTCGCGCGGTCACGCTATCTGCCGGCCTTTTCCGATTTTCCTGCTATCATGGCTGGTGTGTTGGTCACCCTGGACCTATGCCCGTTCCTACCCCTTGCCTCCGTCGGGCAGGTCTGGCCGACCTGCCTTGGCCCAGCCGTGGTTCTGCCCGTACCTATCCCTTGCCTCCGTCGGGCAGGCCCAGCCGGTCTGCCGCTGCCCGGCGGGGGTTCTGCCCCATCTTCCTCTTCCGCCTGAACCCTGGGGTTGTGCCCCGCACCTGCCTAGGGGTTCGTGTCTTGCCCAGGCCTCCGGTGTTTCCACCTGGGAGGCGGCCCTACCCTTGATATATGCGGCCCGCCCAGGGAGGGCTCTCCGCCAGCTTATCTAGCCACCTAGACCTGTCTGCCTGAACCCTGGGAGCCTGTCTACCTGAACTCAAACTCCGGGAGCCCGCTCCGCTCCGCCTGCCTGAACCCCGGGAGGCCGCTCCGCTCTGCCTGCCTGACACTCTATCTACCTGAACCCCAGCTCAACCCTTAAATGCCATGGCATCCCCATCCTGTCCTCCCCCTAGTACTTCAGTGTCTGTGTCCTGCATTTGGGTCCATCCGGCCCCATTCCTGACAAGAACTGATCTTGCAAAAATCACTAGATTCTGGCATGGTTCCAGAGGACTGGAAGATTGCAAATGTCACTTCGCACTTTAAGGGAGGGAGGAAGAAGAAAGGAAATTATAGGCCAGTTAGCCTGAGTTCAGCAGTAAAAAAGATGCTGGTGTCTACTATTAAGAATAAAGTTTGGGATACTTGATAAAATAGGCCAGAGTCAACATGGTTTTCTAAAGGCGAAATCTTGTCCGACAAACCTTTTGGAATTCGGTGAGGAAATAACAGGCAGGATAGACAAAGGAGAGTCAATGAATGTTGACTATTCAGATATTCAGAAGGTCTTTGATAGGGTGCGATGCATGAAGCTTCTGGACAAGATAAGTG
This sequence comes from Hypanus sabinus, assembly GCF_030144855.1. Taxonomy (NCBI): domain Eukaryota; kingdom Metazoa; phylum Chordata; class Chondrichthyes; order Myliobatiformes; family Dasyatidae; genus Hypanus; species Hypanus sabinus. The sequence continues at coordinate 4,107,167 of NC_082720.1, forward strand.
CCCCATGGTTTAAAGAAAAAATACCAGCATGGATAGAAGATTGGCTGACTGGCAGGATGCAAAAAGTCAGAATAAAGGGGACCTTTCTGGTTGCCCGCCGGTAACCAGTGTTATTCCACAGCGGATGGTGTTCAGACTGTTGTGTATTTAATATTTCAGTAGTACTTGAGTAATATTGTGAAGATATTGTTTGATTATGCATTCCTATTCTTTTCAATAATTCATTACGGGTTATATGTAAAAATAAGTGAACTGCATAAGCAATGAAACTATCACATGATACATGCACACCTCACCTAAAGTTAGATAAGTTATTCCAGAGTCCCTTGTTTTTATTTCAATTAATTTTATGTGTTACAGATACTAAACATAAACAGTGGTGACAAGAAAGTTTTGAATGAACCAAAAATATCCACTTACCTTTGAAGCAAACACACTGTTGATGTATTGAAAAGTCTCTTTACAAGGACTGGTGGACCAGAACATTTAGTCAGTGACAATGGACCTCAGTTTGTGGTGTAACAGTTTCAGAGACACTGAAATGAAGCCTGCAGATATCTAACTAAGAACGTAAGTGGGAAAAAAGGTAACACTTGTGGGAATGACATAATGAAATATAACAACAACATTGGGCTTGTTCGTGGTAAAAACAGCTGGGCCAGCATTGTTGGGACGTGATTGGTTGAGACAACTATAACTTGATTGGCGATCCATCCACCATTTGCATGCCACACATCGAACAATAAGGCCAACTGAAAGCAAATATGAAAGGTACTGGATGATGCCACAACAGTGTTCAAGGATCACATTGGAAAACAAAAACATATCAAGGATAAGTTAGAGTTAAATGAAAATGTCACACTCAAAGCCCATCCATTTCCTTATATCATCTGTGATAATGTAGCCATTGAGCTAGATTACATGGAGACTGAAGGAATTCCTTTCAAAGTTGAGGAAAGCCCATGGGCAATGTCAGTGGTCTCAGTTGCCAAGAAGAATAGGTTTGCCAGGATCTGGGGTCATCATCAGCCCAGTACTGAAAGTAGATCAATACCCTCTGCCTTGGATAGAGGATACCTTCACAAACCTTTCTGGAGGAAAGCACTTCAGCAAATTGGTCTTAGCTGAGGCCTACTTACAGATGGAGTTGGGGCGACAAGTGTTTCTCACACTGGGATTTACCCCTATTCTTAGGAGTCTCTAGACCAAATGCTGACATCATCATTACTGGTAAGGATGACAAGCAGCATATCCTAAACCTCAGGATAGTGTTAAAAAGATTAGAATATCATTGGCTCAGAGCATGAAGGGGCAAGTGTAAATTCCTTAATCCAAGCACCTCTTAATGTGGTCGCATCATCAACGCACAAGGATTGTTCAAGTGTGCTGTGAAAATCCAAGCAGTAGTGGATGCACCACATCATGTCATTAAGCAGTCTGCTTTAGGATTTGTCAGTTACTGGAACGGATTCCCACCAAATCCGGCTACTGAGCTTCACCTCCTGAGCTCACTTCCACAGGCTAGAAAGAAATGGCAATGGACAAAGCAGTGTGAGGTGACTTTCAAAAAGGTAAAGGGAATGGTGAAATCGAACACTGTACTCACACATTATGATCCCCATTGTCCAGCGAAGCTTGATGGTGCTGCCTTCCCTTATAGTACAGGTACAGTTACGTCACATGTTATGAGTGATGAAAGTGAAGGCCCCCAAAAAAGCCTTTGCATCACGTTCCCTTCCTGCTGGAGAGAAACCAGATTGACAGAGAGGCCTTGAGTCTGGTTCGGGGTGTGAAACATTTTTTCCAGTACTTATATAAAAGGGTGTTTACCTTCATTATTGATCATCAAACTGATGGCCATTTTCAATCCCCAGAAGCTAAACATACTAAACACAAAAAAGCAGAGATGGGCTCTGTTTCTTGGATGACACAATTACACAACCAAATTTAAGAGGACGACTAATCATGGAAGTACTGATGGATTGTCCCATTTACCTTTGGGAAAATAAGTATCTGAAAATTTTTCAAAAGAGAACACTCCTTGACGTATTCTCCCTAATGCAGCTGGAAAGTCTCCCTCATGGCAGAGATGATCCAAGGGGAAGCCCTAGAAAGACCCCACACTGTCTCAGGTCTAAATGGCCACCCAGAATGTGCAGAGGAAACTCCAGTTATACCAGCTTGCCCTTGACAGAGGTTGCATTATGTGAGATTGAGTGTTGTTGTGCCATCCAAGCTGACAGCTAAAGTGAAGGAGAAGCTACGTGCTGGTCTCACTGTACACTTAGTTGTGGCTAAGCATAGCTCCAACACCATTTTCAAGCTGGCTGATTAACACCACTGTTGTAAACCAATTCAGAAGTGATGATGATTCTGCATATAGGAGGGAGATGGAAAATCTGGTTGATTGGTACTACAACATCTTCTCACTCAATGTCAGCAAAACCAAGAAGCTGATTATTGACTTCAGGAGGAGGAAACCAGAGATCCAGAGCCAGTCTTCAACAGAGGATCAGAGGTGAAGAGGGTCAGCAACTTCAAATTCCTAGGTGTTATCATTTCAGAGGAATAGTCCTGGGCTAAGCATGCAGGTGCAATTATGAAGAAAACGTGGCAACACTTCTGCTTCCTGAGGTCCAAAGATTTGGCATGATATGTAAAACTTTGACAAACTTCTACAGGTGTGTAGTGGAGAGTATAGTGATTGGCTGTATCACAGCCCAGTTTATAGACAATAGACAATAGGTGCAGAAGTAGACCATTCGGCCCCTCGAGTCTGCACCGCCATTCTGAGATCATGGCTGATCATTCACTATCAATACCCAGTCCCTGCCTTGTCCCCAGATCCCTTGATTCCCCTATCCATCAGATATCTATCTAGCTCCTTCTTGAAAGCATCCAGAGAATTGGCCTCCACCGTCTTCCGAGGCTTGAAACCACCAATGCCTTTGGACAGAAATTCTTACAAAAAGTAGTAGGTAAAGCCCAGTCTATCATGGGCAAAACCGCTGCACACAGCTACATGAAGCGTGGTCACAGGAAAGTAGCATCTATCATCACCTAGACCATTCTCTCTTCTCGCTGCTGCCATCAGGAAAGTGGTACCGGAGCTTCAGGACCCACACCACCAGGTTCAGGAACAGTTACTATCCCTCAACTGTCAGGCTCTTGAACCAAAGGGGATAACTTCACTGAACCTTGCTTGCCCCATCTCATAAAAGTTCCCACAAACAATGGTTTGTCCAGAGTCTAACGAATGCACTGTGAGCAATGTCAGCAGAACACACTGCACTATCACTGAATCAGAAGCTTGCCAATTTCCTCCTTGAACATCGCAATGCAGCACAACCACAACCAGCAACTCACCAGTATTCACATTTGGATGTTCTCAAACCCAGATTCAGAACAAACAGCTGAAACAAATTGAAGAGGTTCGGTGATTCACTCCTGGACAAGCAGTGTTGGTGGGAATTTCAGAGGGGATCAAAAATGTGTAATTAGAAAGATTAAGGGCAGAAATGGACCACTTTCCTACTTAGTAGGTCTGATATCATCTGGAGCCGACACTCTGATCAGTTGGCGAGAGCAAAGGCTGTGAAACATAGAAAACCTACAGCACAATGCAGGCCCTTCAGCCCACAAAGCTGTGCCGAACATGTCCCTACCTGAGAAATTATCTAGGGTTACCATAGTCCTCTATTTCTCTGAGCTCCATATACCTGTCCAGGAGTCTCTTAAAAGACCCTATCATATCCGCCTCCACCATCGTCACCAACAGCACATTCCATGCACTCACCACTCTCTGCATAAAATTTTACCCCTGACATCTCCTCTGTACCTACTTCCAAGCACCTTAATATTGTGCCTTCTTGTGCTAGCCATTTCAGCCCTGTGAAAAAGCCTCTGACTATCCACACAATCAATGCCTCTCATCACTTTATACACCTCTGTCAGGTCACCTCTTATCCTATGTCACTCCAAGGAAAAGAAGCTGAGTTCACTTGACCTATTCTCATAAGGCATGCTCCCCAATCCAGGAAACATCCTTGTAAATAGGACAGATAGAAAAAAGTAAAACAGCGTGCAGTCAGATTGCCAGGAAGGGCAGGCGGGTGATGGGACTCAGTTGCAGCCAACAGGCTGAGTATCAAAACATTAGGGACGCAGAGTCAAAAATGATAGCAAATATGGTACTGAAGGTGTTGTATCTAAATGCGTGCAGTATAAGAAATAAGGTGGATGATTTTGTTGCAATATTACAGATTGTGGCCATCACTGAATCGTGGCTGAAGGATGGTTGTAGTTGGGAGCTGAATGTCCAAGGTTACATATTATATCGGAGGCATAGGAAGGTAGGCAGAGGGGGTGGTGTGGCTCTGCCAGTAAAGGGTGGTATCAAATCAGTAGAAAGATGTGACATAGGATTGGAAGATGTTGAATCCGTGTGGGTTGGGTAAAGAAGCTGCGAGGGCAGTGATGGCAGTTATATACAGGCCTCCCAACAGTGGCGGGGAGGTGGACCACAGGTTACAACAGGAGATAGAAAAGGCAAGTCAAAAGGGCAAAGTTATGGTAGTCATGAGAGATTTTAACATGCAGGTTGATTGGGAAATTCAGGTTGGTAATGAATCTCAAGAGAGTGAGCTTGTTGAATGCCTAAGTGTTAGCTTTTTAGAGCGGTTTGTCGTTGAGTCTACTAGGGGATCAGCTATACTGGATTGGGTGATACGTAATGAACCGGAGGTGATTAGGGAGCTTAAGGTAAAAGAACCCTTGGGAACCAATGATCACAATATGATTGAGTTCACCTTGAAATTTGATAGGGAGAAAGTAAAGTCTGATGTAGCAGTATTTCAGTGAAGTAAGGGAAATTACAGAGGTTTGAGAGAGGAGTTGGCCAAAGTAAATTGATAGGAGCTGCCGGCAAGGATATCATCAGAGCAGCAATGGCATGCATTTCTGGGAAAAATGAGGAAGGTGCAGGAGATGTGTATTCCAAAAATGAAGAAATACTCAAATGGTAAAACAGTACAATCGTGGCTGACAAGGGAAGTCAAAGCTATTGTAAAAGCAAAAGAAAGGACTTACAAAAAACAAAAATTAGTGGGAAGATAGAAGATTTGGAAGTTTTAAAAAACTTATAGAGAACAATTTAAAAACCATTAGAAGGGAAAAGATGAAATGTGAAAGCAAACTGGCAAATAATATCAAAGTGAATAGTAAAAGTTTTTTCAAGTATGTTAAAAATAAAAGAGAAATGAGAGTGGATACAGGACCGCTAGAAAATGAGGTAAGAGAAATAATAATGGGGGACAAGGAGATGGCTGCAGAACTAAATTTTGCATCAGTTTTCACTGTGGAAGACTCTAGCAATATGCCTGATGTTATCGTGTGTGAAGAAGAAGAAGTGGGTGCAGTTACTGTTACAAGAGGGTAGGTGCTCAAAAAGTTGAAAGACCTGAAGGTACATAAGTCACCCACACCAGAGGAACTGCATCCCAGGGTTCTGAAAGAGGTAGCGTTAGAGATTGTGGATGCATTAGAAATTATCTTTCAGAAATCACTGGACTCCAGCATGGTGCCAGAGGACTGGAAAATTGCAAATGTTCATCTGGTAGTGAAGCATCACTGCCATTCAGGCTATTGGGCTTTGTTTTGTAGGAAGTAATGTCTTGCAGTCCCTGCCAGATTTGCTGTGCATCCAATGTTGCCTTCAACCTTGTTCGAAATTGTCTGTTCATTCCTGAAATTGCCCTTCGCAAATCATACTTGGTTTTCTGGTACAGGCCTAGGTTGCTGGACTTGAATGCCACAGATCTAGCCTTCAGCAGACAACGGACCTCCTGATTCACCCACAGCTTTTGCTTTGGGAATGTAAAGTAAGTTGTTGTAGGCACACACTCATCCACACAGGTTTTAATGAAGTCAGAAACAACTGCAGCATACTCATCCAGGTTCAAAGATGAATCCCTGAATACAGTCCAGTCCATCAATTCAAAGCAGTTCTGTAGGTGCTCCTGTGCTTCCCTTGTCCATACCTTCTTGGTCCTCACTACTGGTGCCGCCATCTTCAGTCTCTGCCTATACTCAGGGAGTAGAAGTACAGCCAGGTGATCAGACTTCCCGAAGTGAGGGTGTGGAATAGCACGGTAGGCATTCTTGATGGTGGTGTAACAATGGTACAGTGTGTTGTTTCCTCTGGTATTGCAAGTGACCTGTTGAAGGTAATTGCTTAGTGATTTTTTTCAGACTGGCCTGGTTAAAATCCCCCAAAACGATGATGAAGGCATTCGAGTGAGCTGTTTCATGCATGTTGATCCCATTACTCATGTACTGCGTATGTTAATCAAAATGGCTTCTTTGTTTGTTAAAAGTAAAACAGCTTCTTTGTTATGCTAACTGGTGAGAGAGTGTTGTCTTGCAGAGCATTCTCTAAGCTTCTCACAGCCTGTTTAGGTTTAGAATTGCTGATAATGGGATTGTATTCATTTATTAACCAATGGGGTTGGATGTTATTTTTTCCTTGTGGATCTGGGCGTTGGGATTTCGCGGTCTTTTCAGGAGTCGGGAAGAAACCGCCGAAGAAGGTGGACGTGTGCCGCACTGCTCGGTTGACCACTTCGAATGGTCCCAGGTGCGAGGTCGTGGAGGTCGGAGGAGAGCGAAGAGTGGTCAAACGGTTCGATGGTTGAGCTTCGACGATGTGCACTAAATTGACTGAACTCTGATAAGTTTTGGCACCTTTTTTCTTTATTTTCTTTTCCATATATACTGTATCGTTAGTAATCACTTAGTTCTAGTTAAATCCTTAAAGTATATTCTATAACTGTATCTGGTGTGAGCTTGATATTGTGTGTGCGACGTTGCATTAACTTGTTTTCCACAGCACCTGCGTATACGGGAGGCGGGGTTGGCAAGTGGCTGGAATTTTCCCCTAGACATATACCAGCCTGTGGCGTAAGCATTACACTCAGATTATCTAAATTATATTTTATTTAAGAAAGATGTTATGGCATTGGAGATGGTCCAGACGAGGCTCGTGAGAATCATCCCAGGAGTGAAAGGTTTAGCATATGAGATGCGCTTGATGGCTGTGGGCCTGTACTCATTGGAGTTTAGAAGAATGAGGGGGATCTCACTGAAACCTATCAAATATTGAAAGAACTAGTAGAGTGAATGTGGAGAGGATGTTTTCTATAGTGCGGAGTCTAGGACAGAGAGCACAGTCTCAAAACAGAGGAACATTCATCCCTTTAGAACAGAGATGAGAAAGTATTTATTTAGCCAGAGAGTGGTGAATCTGTGGAATTCATTGCCACAGATGGCTGTGTAGGCCAAGTCATTGTATATATTTAAGGCAGAGGTCGATAGTTTCTTGATTAATGAGGGTGTCAAAGGATGCGGGATGAAGGCAGGAGAATGGGGTTGAGAGAGACCCCATCTTTCAGTCATGATGGAATGGTGGTCGACTCCATGGGCTGAATGGCCTAATTTTGCTCATCATCCCCACAAAGCTGAGCAATAAACTCCAAACCTTAGGCCTAGATAGCTCTTTGTGCAACTAGATCCTCGACTTCCTCAGTTGCAGATCCCAGTCAATTTGGACTGGCAACAATATCCCCTCCACAATCTCCATCAGCACAGTGCTTAACCCCCGGCTCTACTCACTTTACACTTATGACTGTGAGGCTCAATGCAGCTCCAACGCCATATTCAAGTTTGCTGGAAACACCACTGTTGTTGGTAAATCAAAGGTGTTGATGAATCAGTATATAAGAGAGAGATTGAATATCTGGCTGAATGGTGCCAAACAACAATCCTTCAGTGAATTTCAGCAAAAATAAGTGCCGATTATTGACTGGAGAAGGAGGAAACTGAAGATACATAAGTTAGTTCTCATCAAAGTCGGAGGTGAAGTGGGTCAGAAACTTCCATCCTTTGGAATTATCATTTTTAGAGGATTTCAGAACCAGCATGTGAGGGCATAGCATGTGAATTACATAGGACCATAAGTTTAATAAGTCGTATCACCAAGATACTTCTAAGAATTTTGATGACAAGAGCTGAAAGTAAGATACAAGCTGAAACAGGTAAAGAACAATGTGGTTTTGTGGAAGTCAAAGATACAAGAAATGTGATATTGATGTTAAGGATACTATCAGAATGAACTATTCAAGTGCAAAAAGATTTGTTTGTTTTATCAACTACACAAAAGCATTGGATAAAGTGAAGCACAATGTTATTTGAAATATTACAAGAAACTTTAGATCTAGATTCAAAAGACCTCCACCTAATCAGAAATCTGTATTGGGAACAAACTGCCGCTGTAAGAATAGATGGAGAAGTGAGTCAGTTTATGAAAATCAAGAGAGGTGTCAGACAAGGGTGTGTTTTCTTCTGATTTGTTTAATACGTACAGTGAAACAATATTACAAAAAGTAAGAGACATCTTCGGAATCAAAGTTGGTGGTGAAAACATCAATAATTTCAGAAATGCGGATGACACTGTGTTAATTGCAAGTACGGAGGAAGAACTACAAACTTATTTGATATAGTTGTTGAAGAAAGTGCAAAAATGGGTCTAACTATCAATTGCAAAAAGACAGAATATATGGTAATATCCAGAAAGTAGGAGAATCCTATCTGCAGGCTGAGAATAAACGGGGAAGACATAAAACAAGTACAGAACTTTTGCTACTTGGGAAGCTGGGTGACATCAGATGGCAGGTGTGACATGGACATCAAGAGAAGAATAGGGATGGCAAACGGCACCTTTACGAGAATGAAGAGTATACTGACCAACACTAAACTAGGCATGACAACCTGCCTCAGAGTACTGAAATGTTACATTTATCCAGTTATGTTATATGGTTCAGAATGTTGGACAATATCTAGTAACATGAGGAAATGAATTGAAGCAGCAGAGATGTGGTTTTTGAGGTGGATGCAAAGAATATCATGGACAAAATGAATATCTAACGAGGATGTCATGAACAGAGCAAACACAAAAAGAGAAATAATGTCTGAGATGATGAAAAGGCAATGTAACTTCATTGGACACATGATTAGGAAAGAGGAGTTGGAATGCATGGTGAAGAAGAAAGCAAGAGGAAGGCAAAGACAAATGATGTTGGAGACAGCAGACAGAGAACTGGAAATGAATACCAATGAGTTGATCCACTTGACCCGAAAGAGGAGTGTGTGGGCCATGGTGGTCAAAGCTCAAATTGGGCATGGCGCCTGATGATGATGATGATGATGATGATGTGAGAACCATTAAAAACAAGGCACAGCAGTGTCTCTACATTCTTAGAAGTTAGAAAAGATTTGGCATGTCATCTAAAACTTTGATGAACTTTGATAGATGCATGGTGTAGAGTATCCTGACTGGTTGTATCATGGCCTATTATGGAAAAGCGAATGCCCGTGAATGGTAAAGCTATAATGGATACAGCCCAGTCAATCATGGGTAAAGCTTTCCCCACCTTTGAGCATGTCTATATAAAGCACTGCTACAAGAAAGCGGCATCCATCATCAAGGACCCCCATCATCCAGGCCATGGTCTCTACTTTATGCTGCCATTGGGAAGGAGGAACAGAAGCTTTACATCCCACACCACCAAGTTCAGAACAGTTATTACCCTCTAACCATTAGTGTCCTGAACCAGTGTGGATAACTTCAGTCACCTCAACACTGAAATAATTCCACAACCTATGGACTCACATTCAGTGTCTCAACAACTCATGTCCTCAATATTATTATTACTTATTTCTTTAGCTTTTTTTGTATTTGCAGTTTGTTTTCTATTGCACATTGCTTGTTCACTAATCTTTGTGTGTAGTTTTAAATTTATTGCTCAAAAGAAAACAAATCTCATGACAATATATGATGACTTATACATATTCTTTTTGTAATTTATTTTTTTATTGAAGTTCATCAAACAAACATTTCCATAAGATGTATTTCAGACATTGTACATGTGGTGAACTACATATACCTGTCTGGAAATGCCCCCCCCCCCCCCCCGCTGACTGCTCCTGTGGCTTCTTCCACAGACCCCGGTATAAAGGCGATTGGAGGCACTGCTCCTTCCTCAGTCTCCAGGATGTTGTGTGGTGGTCGCTTGCTACTTGTGCTTTCTTACAGCCAATAAAAGCCTACCTTAACTCACATCTCCGAGAGTTATTGATGGTGCATCAATTTTATTTTAAAATTTTAAAACATGGAAAGTATTTTACGTCCGGAAAAATTGGACATTGATCCTCAAGACTCAGAAGCAGCTCTTGCCTTTGAACTCTGGCTTGCATGCTTCCAATCGTACCTGGAAGAGATTCGCGTGACTGAATCCGCTATCATGCACAAAATCCTCCTTTCCAGGGTCAGCCTGAAAGTGTACTCCCTTATCAGGGACCTGCCGACCTACCAAGGGGCACTGGACGCCCTCAAAAGACAGTACCTGCGGCCGTTGAACACCGTCTACGCAAGACATCGCTTAGCGGCAGCGGGCCGGAGAATCGAGCGTGGAGTTTGTCCGGGCCCTACAGACACTCGTGCGGGCCTGCGACTGCAAGGGACTGACGGTGGAACAGCATGCGGAGCTCCTGGTACGAGACGCCTTTGTTACAGGAATCAGGTCAGTGTACATGCGCCAGCGGCTGCTGGAAATTGCCGATCTTACCTTACACTCGGTGATCGAGCTGGCCGACATGCTGGAGGCTGTTCTGCACAATGCTGATGCTGTCCAGCCGGGCGATCCCCCGCCAGTTCCGTGGACGCACCAGCAAATCAACCACCACTGCTGCCACTCGTGAGTCCACGAACTCCCTGAAACCGACCATAGCTGCTGCCAGTCGCAAGTCCGCCCAGTGTTACTTCTGCGGACTAGAAAAGCACCCCCGAAAACGCTGCCTGGCCGGAGAAGCTACCTGCTCCAGCTGCGGAAAGAAGGGCCATTTCGCCAAGGTCTGTAAGTCTAAACCACGAGCGGGGTCGAGCAGTGCCACGTGCAAGGCATGGGGGTCATCATCTTGGTCGCCACCATCTTGCCTGCCTGCCTCGTGTGAGGCATGGGGCGGCCATCTTGGTCACCGACATCTTGCCTGCCCACCTCATGCGAGACATGGGGGCGGCCTTCTTTGTCGGTACCACCTCACCCCACCTCTGACCCACGGGTGCTTACTAGGCACCAAGACGGCGGTTCAACTCTGGCCTCTGTAACCCTCGACCAAAGTGCCCCACACCAGCTTGCAAGGTCATTGATGGACATCCTGGTGGTGGAGCACAGGACTAGCTGCCTGTTTGACATGGGCAGCACTGAGAGTTTTATTCACCCGGACACGGTGCAACGCTGCGGACTCGTGACACGGCCGGTAAGCCAGAGGGTCACCACCATCCATAGACATCCAGGTGGGTTGTGTAGTGACATTGGTGGTGCAGGGCACGGAATATCGGGACTTTGCACTACTGGTCATGCCTCAACTGTGCGCGCCTGTGCTATTGGGGCTGGACTTCCAGAGCCACCTAAAAAGTGTGACTATGGCATATGAGGGGCCCCTCCCACCATTCACTGTCAGGAATCCTCAGTTTTGTGGGACTTCATCATATACCCCGCTGCTGACCACACATACACACTGACCCACACATCCCACCCAGCACCATGCCGACAGCTGCGCTACTGACACCACTTGCAGCCTCTCCACCCTCAAGATCCCTCCCCCACCGCTGTTCACCAACCTGACCCCCGACTGTAAACCTGTGGCAACTAAAAGCAGGAGGTACAGCGCGGGGGACAGGGCCTTCATTCAGTCGGAGGTGCAGCGGCTGCTCAGGAAGGGGATCATTGAGCCAAGCACAAGTCCTTGGAGGGGCCAGGTGGTCGTTGTTCGGACTGGGCAGAAAAATAGGATGGTCGTGGACTATAGCCAGACCATCAATAGGTTCACGCAGCTTGACGCGTACCCCCTACCCCGCATCGCGGATATGGTCAACCAGATAGCTCAGTACAGGGTGTACTCGACCATAGATCTGAAATCTGCTTATCACCTGCTCCCCATCTGCCCAGAGGACCGCCCCTACACCGCCTTTGAGGCGGGCGGCAGGCTCTATCACTTCCTGCGCGTCCCCTTCGGTGTCACAAATGGTGTCTCTGTCTTCCAGAGGGAAATGGACCGGATGGTGGACCAGTGCCAACTGAAGGCCACATTTCCCTATCTGGATAACATCACCATCTGCGGTCACGACTGGTCGGATTACGACGCCAACCTCCAATGATTTCTCCAAGTGGCCAAAGCTCTTAACCTTACTTATAACAGGGACAAGTGTGTGTTCGGAACCACCCGACTCGCTATCCTTGGGTATGTCGTGGAGAACGGGGTCATTGGCCCTGATCCTGACCATATGTGCCCCCTGTTAGAGCTCCCTCTTCCCACCACTCTCAGAGCCCTCAGATGGTGCCTGGGTTTTTTTTTCCTATTACGCCCAATGGGTCCCCCATTATGCAGACAAGGCCCACCCCCTGGTCAAGTCTACCACTTTTCCCCTCTCTGCTGAGGCCTGCGCGGCCTTCAGCTGCATTAAAGGGGGCATTGCCAAAGCAACGATGCATGCGGTGGACGAGACCATTCCCTTCCTAGTAGAGAGTGACGCCACCGACTTTGCGCCGGCTGTTACCCTCAATCAGGCAGGCAGGCCAGTAGCATTCATTTCTCGTACCCTTCAAGGCCCTGAAATTCGGCACTCCACGGTGGAGAAAGAAGCCCAGGCCATAGTGGAAGCTATTAGGCACTGGAGGCACTATTTCACCGGCAAAAGGTTCACCTTGCTGACCGACCAGTGCTCAGTTGTGTTCATGTTCAGCAACCAACAGCGGGGCAAAATCAAAAATGATAAAATTTTGTGGTGGAGAATAGAACTCTCTACCTACAACTATGATATCCTGTACCGGCCTAGAAGGCTCAATGAGCCCCCTGATGCCCTATCCCGGGGAGCGTGTGCCAGCACGCAGCTCGACCAGCTCGACCATGCAGATCTTTGCCAACCGGGGGTCACCCGATTTTACCATTTTGTGAAAGCCTGGAACCTGTCGTACTCCCTTGAGGACATCAGGACGATGACCAGGGACTGCCAAGTCTGCGCTGAGTGCAAACCACACTTCTACCATCCTGAAAAGGTTCAACTTATCAAGGCCACCCTCTCCTTTGAGCAACTGAGAGTTGACTTTAAGGGCCCCCTTCCCTCCACCAACTGCAATGCCTACTTTCTCAACATTATCGACGAGTACTCACGGTTCCCCTTTGCCATCCCCTGCCCCGACACCACTGCCACGTCCGTCATAAAAGCCCTGCGCCAGCTCTTCACTCTGTTTGGATATCCCTGCTATATCCACAGTGATAGAGGGTCCTCCTTTATGAGTGAAGAGCTGCGCCAGTACCTGCTGGCTAGGGGCATTGCTACTAGTAGGACCACGAGCTATAATCCCCGGGGAAATGGACAGGTAGAGAGGGAGAATGCCTCACTTTTAGCCCTTAAGTTGGAGGGGTTGCCGGTCTCTCACTGGCAGGAGATCCTCCCCGAGGCACTCCACTCCATCCGCTCTCTGTTATGTACGTCCACCAATGCCATCCCTCACAAACGCCTATTCTCTTTTCCCAGGAAGTCTGTCACAGGCAATCCCATACCAGATGAGGGATCACTGACGACTAGTGGGCTGGCACCTCCAGTCACAACCACCGTCTCGGGTGCTATCACCACCGGCACCTGAGCAATCACAGCCAGTGCTACGTAGATCGCAGCGACAGATTCGACCACCTGATAGACTTAACCTGTAAATATATTTGTAAGAAACTCTCTCTTTTAAAACGGGGGGGGGAGGTAAATGTGGTGAACTACATATGCCTGTCTGGACATGCCCCCCCCCCCCGCTGACCGCTCCTGTGGCTCCTTCCACAGACCCCGGTATAAAGGCGATTGGAGGCACTGCTCCTTTCTCAGTCTCCAGGATGTTGTGTGGTGGGCTCTTGCTACTTGTGCTTTCTTCCAGCCAATAAAAACCTACCTTAACTCACGTCTCTGAGAGTTATTGATGATGCATCAGTACATATATATCATATAATCATATATATCACAAATCTCCACAAAATATTTATCTGAGGTATACACTTATAGAAAAGAGTGGAAAGAAAAAACAAGCAAAAGGAAAGAACTATTTCATTTTTTTGATTTTTCGAACTATTTCGATTTTTTTTTACAACAGATTCATTGATTTGTGAGAATAAAATCAGGCCTCTGAGAAATTATGTAGTTAAACTATTTTTCCCAGTATGAATCAAATTGTTCCAGCTAATGATTAACAGATGCTGTTATCTTCTCCATTTTGTAAATGTCCATTGTAATTTCCATCCATGTATTTAAAATTGGGCTCTCCTGTGATAACCATTTCCTAGTAAGAGTCTTTTTACAGCCACCAATAGTATATTCATTAAATATTTATCTATTTTCAACCATTCTTGAGGTATATATCCAAAATATATGGTCTTACTCTCTAAGGTATTTCATAATTAAAGATGTCTGCTAGGGCATTGTGTATCCCCCCCCCCCCCAATAGTATTTGATAACAGGGCAGTCCCAAAAGATATGATAATGATTTGCATTTTGATTTCCACAATTTCTCCAGCAAACAGGAAGGTTACGATCATAATGGGATTTCTGAGAGGGTGTAACAAAATATGTATGAAGTCGAATGTGTTTTAAGATTTGACAACCCCTTATACATGCTTGAAATGATTCTACTACCATTATCTGAATTATATGCTTTTCTAAAGAGCTCTATCAAACATGTATTTGCCTTGGTTACATTTTTAAGCATCTTATTAACATATTGTCGCATCTGTAAATACTGATAAAAATCTTGTTTTTCTAGTAGGTGTTTCTCTTTAAGCATTTCAAAACTAAACAGTGTTCCTTCTTTCATTATTTTGCAAAGAACTGTTATTCCTTTAGCTGTCCAGTCCTTAAATCTAGCAACCAATTTATTTGGTGTAAAATCTGAGTCATGTGCACACCATTTAAGAATTGCAATATCTCCCTCTAGATTATATTCTTTTATAGTAGTTTTCCATACATTAAGAGTCAATTTCACTCATGGGTTATCAATAGTATTTATGTACCTTTGCAGGTTGTTATCAGCCAAAATTGCTTGTATGGGGATGGGAAGTACCCGCTCCTCAATGTTTTTCCATTGAGCATCATATGATGGGTTGCACCAACATATCACAGCTCTCAACTGTGCTGCAAAATAATAATCTCTAAGAGAAGGTAGGCCCCATCCCCCTTTTCCTTTGCTAATTGCAAAGTTTTGAGATGAACTCTAGGCCTTTTACCCTGCCAAATATACCTTGATAGCATCTTGTTCCATTCATTGAATTGATTTTGATTAATCTCTATTGGTAGGGTCTGAAAGAGATATAACAGTCTGGGCAGTATATTCATTTTAATAGACTCAATCCTTGAACTGAGACTGAAAAAAGGAATAAGGTTCCATCTTGCCACATCTTCCTTAATTTTTTTTATATAAAGGCTGATAATTACACTCTGATAATTTTGCCAAATCTTTTTGCATAATGATGCCCAAATATTTGAAAGACTCTGTGTGCCATGCCCAGGAGTATCAACTTTCAATCTCTCTTGGTGGGCTATAGTAATATGAAAGTAATTGGGTTTTATCTATGTTGATCTTGTATCCTGATAATTGACCATATTGTTCAAAGGATTACATCAATTTAGGTAAAGAGTATGTTGGTTGCCCTAGATAGATCAAAATGTCATCCGCATAACAAGCCAATTTATGCTCTGTCCCTTTAATAGTAATTCCCTTGATATCTTCATTTTGTCTGATGTATTGAGCTAATGGTTCCAGATATAACGTGAAGAGTAGCAGTGACCATGCACAACCCTGTCTTGTGCCCCTTTCTGAGATAAGACTATTTGATAAATATCATTGATTTTAATCCTAGCAGTAGGATTGTCATATAGTGTCTGTATAGTTTTAATAATTGTCTTGGAAACTAAATCTATGTAAAACTCTGTAAAGAAAATTCCAATTAACCAAATCAAATGCTTTTTCAGCATCCACACTTATCACTATTGCTTCGATTTTATTTTTTTGTATATGATCCATAATGTGAAGTGTCCTTCATATATTGTCTTGTGTCTGGCATTGTCATATAAAACCTGTCTGATCATTATGTATCAGTATGGGTAGAAACTCCTCTAATCGTTTGACCATGATGGAGGTAAATAACTGATAATCTACATTAAGAACGGATATTGGTCTAAATGACCCGCATTCCATTTTATCCTTGCCTTCTTTCGGTATAGCTGAGATTATCGCTTCCTTCCAACTGGGTGGCATTTGTGTCTTTTTTAGAGCCCAGTTCAGTGTGGGGAGTAGGCCAGGAATTAACTCATTTTTAAATTCTTTGTACCACTCTGCTGTATACCCATCTGATCCTGATGACTTGCTTAATTGCCTACTAATTACAACTTTTAATTCAACTTCAGTTATGTCAGCAGTCATCATTCTATTTTGTTCTTCGCTTAAAGTGGGTAATTCTAGAGAATTCAAGGTGTCAATTTGGGTTATGCATCCCCCTGGAACTTTGGAATATAGAGTTTTGTAAAACACTTCAAAAGCTTCTTGAATTTCACTTAGCTTATTTTTTATCATTTTCGTTCTTGGGTCCCTAATTCTATGAATTGTATTTTCTGCTATCTTTTTTTTTCAGTTTCCACACCAGTATTTTCATAAATTTCGATCCACTTTCACAATGTCTCTGATTCAGAAACATTAAGTTTTTCCTGATTTCTTGAATAGCCAAATTATTTATTTCATTCCTAATTCTTTTAATTTCCCCTAATGTATCCTGTGCAAAATTCAATTTGTGTTTTTTCTCTAGTTCCTTCAGCCTATTTTATAATTCCTCTAATGTTTTATTCCTTGTATGAAGATATCACTATAATTTTTTTAAGACCGCCTTCAGAGTATCCCATAAAATGGGAGGTGAAACCTCTCCATTATCATTAAATTCTAAGTAGAGACCAACTTCTTTTTTAATTTGTTCCTTAAAGTATGGATCATTGAGTAGACTTGAATTTAGTTTCCAAATAGTATTCTTTGGTTGTAGGTCAAAATCAACAGATAAATATATAGGTGCATGGTCACTTACATCTATTGTCCCAATTCCACAGGTGTTTATTTTGTCTTTGTCTTTTCCAAATGTTCTGAAATCGTCTGTTCTTGTATATACAGAATGTGGAGCAGAATAATGAGTGTAATCCCTTCTGTCAGGGAAAAGGTCCCTCCATATATCAATTAAACCAACATTCTCAAAAAGTGTATTAACTTTCTTACGTAAAGATTTTGTTTCATAGGTTTTCTATTGGAAGAGTCTAAGTTTGGTTGTAATTGTAAATTTAAGTCTCCCCCACATATCAGGAGACCCTGTTTCCGCTATCATAATATCAGTAATTTTCTGAAAGAAACCAATATCACTTCCCGGGGGTGCATATATATTCAATAGAGTAACTGAATTGCCGTCTATATTCCCCCTTACAAGAATATATCTGCCCTCTTTATCTCCCATTTCAAATACTTTTTCAAAATTTAGCTTACTTGAGATAAGAATAGCAACTCCTCTCCTATGTCCTGATTTATATGAGGAGAAAAACAGATTAGCGAAGCCCATTCTCTTTAGTTTTCTATGCTCATTATCACTTAAATGAGTTTCCTGTAAATATACTACATGGGATTGTTCTTTTTTCATTTTGGATAAAATTCTGTTATGTTTGATTGGATTTAATAGCCCATTGACATTATCTGTCAATGTATCATTGAAATTAGAATAAAACTTAACCAATCTACTCCCTGAACAAATAAGAACCAAGAAACACAAATAATAACAAAAATGGCAATCAACGTGTGATTCCAAGGCTGAGGTCTCTGCGTTGAGCTGGAGGAAATGTCTAGCAATGGGGAATAACCCTTCCTACTTGTGAGTTGAGGGCCCCCATTGCAGTATTCATAAAAGTCAGTGAACAAATCCATTACACAGAAAAGATTTATCTGTGTACTCCTCCTCCATATACACACAACATATACTCCTACATATATATACACAAACATACGTGCGCACACACACACACACACATATATGCACACACATATATATTCTCATTTTGGTGGGGAGAAAGGAGTAAGTGAGCGAATAAAGAATAACAACTAAGTAATATAAAATCCACATTATAATAAGTATTTCTTGAGATAGGTATATCACCATGTACTATTGCTTTCATTTAGCTTCTCAACATTTTTAAAGTTAGCCAAACCTTATGGCTCTTCTGAAGGGAGTGAGGACTGTCTTTGGGAAACTCCCGGTCTCTTCCTGATATATTTCTCTCGGCTTCCTCCCGTCTCCTGCCTTCTCGATTCTCACACTATTTCCCAAGCGGAGCGGGATAATTCCTCAGTCAGGCTTTCCCTCGTTTTGTTCATGCTGACGGGCAACTCTCTGGCCTTCATGTCTGTAGTCGCCTCTTCCACTGTCTGGTACAACCACGTCCTGTTGTCATAAAACATTTGAAGTTTAGCAGGGTATGGAATTTGAAATCTAATCTTATTTTGCTTTAGTACTCGCTTTACTTCAGAGTATTCTTTGCATTTCTGGAGGACCGCGGGTGGGTAATCTTGCTCAAAATATATTACTTTATCATCTAAAAACTCTCTCTTCTTATCCCAGGCCCTTCATAGAAACTTCGCCTTGGTGCTGTACCGAAGGAATTTAACTATTATTGAGCGTGGCTTTCTATCCTGGGTAGGTTTTGGGACTAATGCGCGGTGGGCTCTTTCGACTTCCAGCTCCATAACCGGGGGAAGATCCAATGCGTCCCGCAGTAACTTTCTGACAAACTCCATCATAGACGAGCCCTCCGCTCCTTCGGGAACATTGTAGATTCTGATATTTTTCCGCCGTGATCTTCCCTCCAGGTCAAGCAGTTTACCTTCTTGGTGATTTAATATTTTTATTGTCTTACTCAGTATCCGTTCCACGTTTTGAACACGATCTTCCATCTTCTCAATTTGAGTCTCTGCCACCGCTATTTTTTGATTGATGCTGGCGAGCTCTGAATTAATATCCCTGAGCTGCTGCTTTATATCTTTCTGGACTTCCATTATTTATTTCAGGATTTCGAAGATATTCGCCGCTTTGCCTGAACGAGGCCCAGCAGCCGCCTCGCTAGCACGCGGTCGGGTAGGAGAGCCGCTCGCTGCACTCCTCTCGGCCGCAGGCTCCGCAGTGTCACTTTTTTTATTTCCATTCCTTTTCCCCATTCTTGCCTCTCCTTTCAGTTCAAATATTTTTCAAAAAGTATTATATTTGATGGGATAACAGGGCTTAATACACGTTTTTCCGGAGGAGCTAATGACTTAAGCTGCCATTCTCGACGATGACATCACCAAATCCCGACTTATACATATTCTGATAATAAATTTACTTTGAACTTTGAACGTTTCTCATTTGCCAGCATTGGGCCTGTATCCCTCCACACCTCTCATATCTAAGCGTCTGTCCAAATACTTTTTAACTGGTGTAATCACAAGTACCTTCACCGTTTCCTCTTGCAGCTTGTTCTAGATAACTAACATAGTTTGTGAGAAAAATTTGCCCTCAGATCTCCTTTAAATGCTTCCCTTTCACCTTAAACCCTCTAAGTCCTCTAGTTTTAGTCTGCCCTACCCCGAAAAGAGACTGTGACTATAGACCCTATCTATGCCCCACATAATTTTATCAACCTCTTCAGCCTCCTGTGCTCCAGTGGGAATAATTCCAGCCTGTTCAATCTCTCCTTGTAACTAAAATCTTCCAATCCAGACAGCATCTTTTGAACCTCTTCTGTACTGTTTCCAGTGCTATCACATCCTTTCTATAATTAGGTGACCAAAACTGCAGACAGTTCTCCAGGTATGGCTTCACCAACATCTTCATGTTGTAGCATGATGTTCCAACTCTGACACTTAAAAATACTGCCAATGAAAGTAAGCAAGCTGACCATCTTCTTCACTACGCTATTTACCCATGTCACAATTTTCAGGGAGCTCTGAATATACTAAATCTTACATCAATGCTTCTAAGCTCTGAGAGTATTAAATAACCTGAATGCTTTACTTCACTTCTCTCCTCACCTTGAGGATGGTTACACAGAGCACTGCCCCGAGAAGGCAGCATCTATTATCAAGGACTCCCAACATCCAGTTCATGCTCTCTTCTCGCTGTTACTATTAGGAGGGAGGAACAGAAGCCTTAGGTCCCACGCCACAAAATTCAGAAACAGCATGGGTAGCTTCACTCGCCACTGCTCTGAATTGATTTTACAACCAACAGACTCACTTTCAAGGAATCCACAACTCATGTGCTCAGTTATTTTTTTATTTGCAATATTTCTCTTCTTTTGTACCTTGGTTGTTTATCAGTCTTTGTCTATGTAGTTTTTTGAAAATTCTATTTGTATTTATTTTTCTGTAAATGCTTACAAGAAAATGAATCTCAAGATGGTATATGTTTACATATACATACTTCGATAATGAATTTCATTTTGAACTTTAAACTTTGTTCTGAAATAAATTCCATCTGCAAACACACCACCCAGCTTCTCAATTTATCTATGCTGACCTTTATCCTTGGGCAACCACTTCCACAGTGGTTTAATTCCATAAATATATTATTCCATAAATGACCATGGCCTCAGCAGACTTACTTACCAACCAGAGTCAAAGTCATTACATAACATACACGACTAACAACAAAGTTCCATGACTGATTCCTCCCCACTGAGGCACCAAAATTTCCTATAATACCTACAAACTGTAAAATGCAAAGATGAAATGTAACCCTATCTAAACATTCTGATGATCTGGCAAAATCATCCATTACAGACTTCCAGTAAGAGGTGGCACTTGCTGATTTCAAGAACAAAGATGATTTGCCTACTAACTTTGCAGAAGCAACAGTTAAGAAGTTGATTTATTTCCTGCAATAGCAAGCTTATCAGTCCTGTTGTCTTCTCACAGTCCAACAATGTTTTTGTCCCTCAAGTTTCTATCCAGTTAACTTTTGAGAGCACAATTGAACTGTTGTCACCATCTTTCAGGCAGTGTATTCAAAATCACACTCTTGCTGCATGAATGAGTGTTTTAGGGCTATGGAGCTTTGATCTATTATTTTTGTTATGAATTAACTCAAAAGTGCAGGTAGCCTGCTCATTTTGGTGTTTACTATATAGTCCTGTACTGGTTTACTTGTTCTTCATTCTTAAGTATTCCCAGTACTGATCCTTAATGCACCTCCACACTACTCATTGCACGGGGGTTGGTTTCATCTGAAGTAGAGAGGGCTGGTTGTTTGGCAGCTCAATCTTTTGCATGATGATAGAAGCCACAAGCATCCATGTCACTGCAAAATTACATTTTGTATTAATATACAGACCACCAAGATTTGTACTCCACCACTCTGGTGATTGAAGTCGTCTGTATAAGAGTACTGATAAAAGGTAATTATTAAAACCACTTCATGAAATAGTGACAGTGCTTTGTCTAGGGTTTATTAGTTATACCATACATAGTTGTTCTTGTTATATTCCTGACAACAGCACCTAGGGGCATTCACTGATTGAGAAGATCAAAACAACTAAATGAACTGTTCTGGCCTGTAAAATGATACATGAAAAGGCAACGGATAAAAAGTGGCCCATCTTGATTGCCAAATGTCTGATAACTGCGATATTAGCTTAAAAATAACATCCTTTCATGATTCTAGAGCTGACTATTAAATCCTAAGGTATTCCTAAGCAGCCAAGTAGGAAGTCGATTGACATGCCCTTTGCCTGTATTGACACAGCTGCCATTGAAATAAATATTCTGAAATCATCTGCGGGCGTAAATGAACAGTGGCACAGAAAAACTTAAGCTAGCTAATTGTCTCACCACATTAAAGGAGAACATTTTCACCACAGCTGATCACGGAAATACCTGTCAGTCATCTAGGATGTTTCAGTGACTTTTACTTTATGTACTGGAGAAAAGCATAGAGCAGAGAATAGGGGTAGGATGTGGGTCCCTGATATTATAACAACAGCTGCCTCTTGAGAGAACTTTATTTATTATTTAAGGTGCATTGCAATGAGGCTTCTCACTGAGGGCCCAAGTGTTGCCTCAGAGTTGTAAAATGCGAACACTACATACAATTAAGTCTACTGAGTGTATGGAATGGGCTGCCGGTGACTGTGGTGGAGGCAGATACGATGGGGTCTTTTAAGAGACTCTTGGATAGGTACATGGAGCTTAGAAAAATAGAGGGCTATGAGTAACCATAGGTAATTTCTAAAGTAAGTACATGTTTAGCACAGCATTGTGGGCTGAAGGGCCTGTAATTGCTGTAGGGTTTCTATGTTTCTAAACCATTCCGATAATTTGACAAAAGTATCAGTGGAGGAAACTAAATAACTTAAGTAAATGAAATGTCCCATAGTCAGAGCTTTAAAATTACAGGCTTCTGATGAAACATTGGTGACAGTCATTGGGCTGCTGATATGCAATCTTTGTTTGTGTTCCTCTCTGTGCATCGGGCATCAGCTGTACCATTTTTTTTAGCATTTGTTTGTTTTTCTGAGTCCCTAGTTCAATGCTCAACCCAGCATAGACGAAAGTGTGCAAAGAGGTGGTTAGATTCAAACTCAAGACCACTCACCTCAAAGTCCAGTGCAGGCGCCACTACACTACCAGTTAGCTAATAGATGTTTAGCATGATAGTAATAGTCTGCCCTACCTTACCATACCAGATTAAAAAGCTGAAAACAGCTGTCAGGAACTGGATACTGAAGTGTAATCGTTAATCCAGTGGTTTCTGCAGACTGCATTTCATGAACTTCTTGCGATTTAGGTACAACAAGAAGACGGTGATTACATTTGGGATGTTCTTAATCCTTCATAGCTCAGATTAAATTTATTATCAAAGTACACATTTGTCACCATATGCAACCCTGAGATTCATTTTCTTACAGGCAATCACAGTAAGTCCAAGAACCATAATAGAAACAATGAAAGACCGCACTCAATAGAACAAACAACCAATGTGCAAGACAGCAACCTATGCAAATACAAAAGAGAGAAAAAAAATAAACATAAATAAATATTGAATAGATATTGAGAAGATAAAATGAAGAGCCCTCGAAAGTGAGTCCATAGGTTGTGGAAACATATCAATGATGGGGCAAGTGAAACCTTTGTTTCAAGAGCCTGATGGTTGAGGGGTAATAACAGTGTCTGAACATGGTATTGTGAGTCTTGAGGATCCTATCCCTTCTTCCTGATGGCAGCAGCAAGAATAGAGGGCATCCTGAGTGGTTGGGGTCCTTGATGATAAATGCTGCTTTCCTGCGACAACACTCCATGTAGGTTTTGCCCCTGATGGCCTGGGACATATTCACTACTTTCGTAGGATTTTCCATACAAAGACATTGATGCTTCAATGCTAGACTGTGATACAACCAGTCAATATACTACCACATATATATTGAACTGAATTGACTTTATTTCTTAAATCCTTCATATACATGAGTAAAAATCTTTATGTTATGTCTCCATCTGAATGAGCAATGTGCAATCATAGTAAATTATAATAATTTATAATAAATAGAACTGTCAATGTAATATAAAGTACACTCAAATCAGCATGAGTTCATCAGGCCCGGAGCCCGTTGGTCCTGGCTTTTATGCTGCGGCACCACTTCCCAGATGGTAGCAGCTGGAATAGATTGTGGTTGGGGTGACTCAGGTACCCAATGATCCTATGGACTCTTTTTATACACTTGTCCTTGTACATCTCCTAAATCATGGGAAGTGCACATCTACGGATGCGCTGGGGTGTCCACACCACTCTCTGAAGAGTCCTGCGATTGAGGGAGGTGCAGTTCCCATACCAGGCAGTGATGCAGCCAGTCAGGATTGTGCCTCTGTAGAAAACGGGGGCCCATACCAAACATCCTCAACTGTCTGAGATGAAAGAGGCGCTGTTGTGCCTTTTTCACCACACAGCTGGTGTGTGCAGACTGTGTGAGGTCCTCAGTGATGTAGATGCCAAGGAACTTGAAGCTGTTTACCTTCTCGACTCCAGATCCATTGATGTCAATAGGGGTTAGCCTGTCTCCATTGCTCCTATAATCCACAACCAACTCCTTTGGTTTTGCTACACTGAGAGAGATGTATTGTTGTTTTCTCGACACCACTGTGGCAGGGTAATGACTTCTTCTCTTTAGGCTGCCTCGTTATTAATGAAATTAAGCCAATCGATGTACAAACTGTAGTATCATCAGCAAATTTAATTAGCAGATTGGAGCTGTGGGCGGTGACTCAGTCATGGGTATACAGGGAGTAAAGGAGGAGACTCAGTACACAGCACTGAGGGGCTCCTGTGTTGAGAGACAGAGGGGTGAAGGAGAGGGAGCAACTCTTACCACCTGCTGGCAATCAATCTGACAGGAAGTCCAGGACCCAGCTGCACAAGGCAGGGTCAAAACCAAGCTCTCTGAGCTTCTTGTTGAGCTTGGATGGAATTATGGTGTTGAATGCTGAACTGTAGTCCAAGAACAGCATTCTCACATCAGCATCCTTCTTCTCCAGATGTGTAAAGCACGGTATGTAGAGCAGTGGCTATTGTGTCACCTGTCGATAGGTTGCGTCAGTAGACAAATTATAGGGGGTCCAGTTTGGGTGGCAGCAAGCTGCAGATGAAATCTTTGACCAGCCCCTCAAAGCATTTCCTTATTATTGAGGTGAGTGCGACAGGATGCCATTTCCACTCTGACTCTCTCCACTCTGACTCTCTCCACTCTGACTCTCACCACTCTGATTCTCACCACTCTGTCCACACTGACTCTGTCCACTCTGACTCTCTCCACTCTGTCCACACTGACTCTGTCCACTCTGACTCAGTCCAATCTGATTCTCTCCACTCTGACTCTGTCCAATCTGACTCTGTCCACTCTGACTCTCTGCAGTCTGATTCTCTCCACTCTGACTCTGTCCAATCTGACTCTGTCCACTCTGACTCTCTCCAATCTGATGCTGTCAACTCTGACTCTCTCCACTCTGACTCGATCCACTCTGACTCTCTCCACTCTGAAACTGCCCTCTCTGACTCTGTCCACTCTGACTCGGTCCACTCAGTCTCTCTCAACTCCGACTCTGTCCACTCTGACACTCTCCACTCTGAATCTCTCCACTCTGACTCTATCAACTCTGACTCTCTCCACTCTGACTCGATCCACTCTGACACACTCCACTCCGAAACTGCCCTCTCTGACTCTGTCCACTCTGACTCTGTCCACTCTGACTCGGTCCACTCTGACTCTGTCCACTCAGACTCTGTCCCCTCAGACTCTCTTCAATCTGAATCTATCCACTCTGACTCCCTCCACTCTGATTTTCTCCACTCCGACTCTCTCCACACTGACTCTCTCCACTCTAACTCTGTCCACGCTGACTCTGTCCAGGCTGAGTCAGTCCACTCTGACTCAGTCCACTCCGACTCTGTCCACTCAGAGTCTCTCCACTCTGACTCTGTCCAGTCTGAGTCTGTCCACTCTCACTCTCTCCACTCCAACTCTCTCCACTCTGAATCTCTCCACTCTGACATTGTCCACTCTGACTCTGTCCACTCAGACTCTATCCAATCTGACGCTGTCAACTCTGACTCTCTCCACTCTGACTCTCTGCACTCTGAATCTCTCCACTCTGACTCTGTCCACTGTGGCTCTATCCACTCTGACTCTCTGCACTCTGACTCTCTCCACTCAGACTCTGAATACTCTGACTCTCTCCACTCTGACTCTGTCCACGCTGACTCTCTCCACTCTGACTCTGTCCACGCTGACTCTGTCCACTCCAACTCTGTCCACTCTGACTCTGTCCACTCAGACTCTGTCCCCTCAGACTCTCTCCAATCTGAATCTGTCCACTATGACTCCCTCCACTCTGATTTTCTCCACTCTGACTCTGTCCACTCTGTCTCTCCCAACTCTGAGTCAGTCCACTCTGACTCAGTCCACTCTGACTCTGTCCACTCAGACGCTCTCCACTCTGACACAGTCCACTCAGACTCTCTCCAATCTGACTCACTCCACTCTGACTCTGTCCACTCTGAAACTCTGCAGTCTGACTCTGTCCACTCTGACTGTCTCCACTCCGAATCTCTCCACTCAGACTCTCTGCACTCTGACACTCTCCACTCTGACTCTGTCCACTCAGACTCTCTCAACTCCGACTCTGTCCACTCTGAATCTCTCCACTCTGCATCTCTCCACTCTGACTCTGTCCACTCTGACTCTCTCCTGTCTGACTCTATCAACTCTGACTCTCTCCACTCTGACTCGATCCACTCTGACACACTCCACTCCGAAACTGCCCTCTCTGACTCTGTCCACTCTGACTCGGTCCACTCTGACTCTGTCCACTCAGACTCTGTCCACTCTGACTCTCTCCAATCTGATGCTGTCAACTCTGACTCTCTCCACTCTGACTCGATCCACTCTGACTCTCTCCACTCTGAAACTGCCCTCTCTGACTCTGTCCACTCTGGCCCTCTCCTCTCAGACTCTCTGCACTCTGACTCGCTCCACTCTTACTCTGTCCACTCCGACTCTGTCCACTCTGACTCTCTCCACTCTGACTCTGTCTACTTTGACTCTGCCCACTCTGACTCTGTACGATCTGACTGTCTCCACTCTGACTCTCTGCACTCTGACACTGTCCCCTCTGACTCTCTCCACTCCGACTCTCTCCACTCTGACTCTCTCCACTCTGACTCTGTCCACTCCGATTCGGTCCACTCTGACTCTCTCCACTCTGACTCTCTCCACTCTGAATCTCTCCACTCTGACTCTCTCCACTCTGACTCTGTCCACTCTGACTCTCTCCACTCCGACTCTGTCCACTCTGACTCTCTCCACTCTGACTCTGTCCACTCTGACTCTCTCCACTCTGACTCTCTCCACTCTGACACTCTCCACTCCGACTCTCTCCACTCTGACTCTCTCCACTCTGACTCTCTCCACTCTGACTCTGTCCACTCCGATTCGGTCCACTCCGACTCTCTCCACTCCGACTCTCTCCACCCAGACCCTGTCCACTCTGACTCTCTCCACTCTGACTCTCTCCACTCTGACTCTCTCCACTCTGACTCTCTCCACTCCGACTCTGTCCACTCTGAATCCTTCCACTCCGACTCTCTCCAGTCTCACTCTGTCCACTCCGACTCTTTACACTCCGACTCTCTGCACTCCGAATCTCTCCAATCTGACTGTGTCCACTCTGACTCTCTCCACCCAGACTCTGTCCACGCCTTCTCTGTCCACTCTGACCCTGTCCACTCTTACTCTGTCCACTCTGACTCGATCCACTCTGACTCTGTCCAATCTGACTCTCTCCACTCTGACACGATCCACTCCGACTCTCTCCACTCTGACTCTCTCCACTCTGCCTCTGTCTACTTTGACTCTGTCCACTCTGACTCTGTACGCTCTGACTGTCTCCACTCAGACTCTCTGCACTCTGACACTGTCCACTCTGACTCTCTCCACTCCGACTCTCTCCACTCTGACACTCTCCACTCAGACTCTGTCCACTCCCACTCTCTCCACTCAAACTCTGTCCGCTCAGTCTCTCTCCACTCTGACTCTCTCGACTCAAACTCTGTCCACTCTGACTCTGTACGCTCTGACTGTCTCCACTCTGACTCTCTGCACTCTGTCTCTCTCCACTCTGACTCTCTCGACTCCGACTCTGTCCACTCTGACTCTCTCCACTCTGACTCTGTCCACTCTGATTCTGTCCACTCCGTTTCGGTCCACTCTGAAACTCTGAACTATGACTCTGTCCGCTCTGACCCAGTCCACTCTGACTCGATCAACTCTGACACCGTCCACTGAGACACAGTCATCTCTGACTCTCTCCACTCTGCCTCTCTCCCCTCTGACTCTCTCCCCTCTGACTCTCTCCACTCTGATTCTCTCCACTGTGACTCTGTCCACTCAGATTCTGTCCCCTCAGATTCTCTCCAATCTGACTCTGTCCACTCTGACACTCTCCACTCTGACTCTGTCCACTCAGAGTCTCTCCACTCTGACTCTCTCGACTCCGAGTCTGTCCAGTCTGACTCTCTCCACTCTGACTCTGTCCACTCTGATTCTGTCCACTCCATTTCGGTCCACTCTGAAACTCTAAACTATGACTCTGTCCGCTCTGACCCAGTCCACTCTGACTCGATCAACTCCGACACTGTCCACTGAGACACAGTCATCTCTGACTCTCTCCACTCCGACTCTCTCCACTCCGACTCTCTCCACTCCGACCCTGTCCACTCTGACTCTCTCCACTCTGACTCTCTCCACTCTGACTCTCTCCACTCTGACTCTCTCCACTCCGACTCTGTCCACTCTGACTCTCTCCACTCTGACTCTGTCCACTCTGACTCTCTCCACTCTGACTCTCTCCACTCTGACTCTCTCCACTCCGACTCTCTCCACTCTGACTCTCTCCACTCTGATTCTCTCCACTCTGACTCTGTCCACTCTGACTCTCTCCACTCCGACCCTGTCCACTCTGACTCTCTCCACTCTGACTCTCTCCACTCTGACTCTCTCCACTCTGACTCTCTCCACTCCGACTCTGTCCACTCTGACTCTCTCCACTCTGACTCTGTCCACTCTGACTCTCTCCACTCTGACTCTCTCCACTCTGACTCTCTCCACTCCGACTCTCTCCACTCTGACTCTCTCCACTCTGACTCTGTCCACTCTGACTCTCTCCACTCTGCCTCTCTCCACTCTGACTCTGTCCACTCAGACTCTGCCCACTCTGACTCTCTGCACTCTGATTCTCTCCACTCTGACTCTCTCCACTCTGCCTCTCTCCACTCTGACTCTGTCCACTCAGACGCTGCCCACTCTGACTCTCTGCACTCTGACTCTCTCCACTCTGATTCTCTCCACTCTGACTCTCTCCACTCTGCCTCTCTCCACTCTGACTCTGTCCACTCAGACTCAGCCCACTCTGACTCTCTGCACTCTGACTCTCTCCACTCTGATTCTCTCCACTCTGACTCTCTCCACTCTGACTCTGTCCACGCTGACTCTGTCCACTCAGATTTTGTCCCCTCAGACTCTGTCCACTCTGACTCTCCCCACTCTGAGTCAGTCCACTCTGACTCAGTCCACTCCGACTATGTCCACTCAGACTCTCTCCACTCAGAGACAGTCCACTCAAACTCTCTCCAATCTGATTCACTCCACTCTGACTCTGTCCACTCTGAAACTCTGCAGTCTGACTCTGTCCACTCTAACTCTCTCCACTATGACTCTCTGCACTCTGACACTCTCCACTCTGACTCTGTCCACTCAGAGTCTGTCCAGTCCTACACTGTCCTCTCCGTCTCTGTCCACTCTGACTATCTCCACTCTGACTCTCTCCACTCTGACTATCTCCACTCTGAATCCTTCCACTCCGACTCTCTCCAGTCTCACTCTGTCCACTCCGACTCTTTACACTCCGACTCTCTGCACTCCGAATCTCTCCAATCTCACTGTGTCCACTCTGACTCTCTCCACCCAGACTCTGTCCACGCCTTCTCTGTCCACTCTGACCCTGTCTACTCTTACTCTGTCCACTCCGACTCTGTCCAATCTGACTCTCTCCACTCTGACACGATCCACTCCGACTCTCTCCACTCTGACTCTCTCCACTCTGCCTCTGTCTACTTTGACTCTGTCCACTCTGACTCTGTACGCTCTGACTGTCTCCACTCAGACTCTCTGCACTCTGACACTGTCCACTCTGACTCTCTCCACTCTGACTCTCTCCACTCTGACACTCTCCACTCAGACTCTGTCCACTCCCACTCTCTCCACTCAAACTCTGTCCGCTCAGTCTCTCTCCACTCTGACTCTCTCGACTCCGACTCTGTCCACTCTGACTCTCTCCACTCTGACTCTGTCCACTCTGATTCTGTCCACTCCGTTTCGGTCCACTCTGAAACTCTAAACTGTGACTCTGTCCGCTCTGACGCAGTCCACTCTGACTCGATCAACTCTGACACCGTCCACTGAGACACAGTCATCTCTGACTCTCTCCACTCTGCCTCTCTCCCCTCTGACTCTCTCCCCTCTGACTCTCTCCACTCTGATTCTCTCCACTCTGACTCTGTCCACTCCGACTATGTCCACTCCGACTCTGTCCACTCTGACTCTGTCCACTCAGATTCTGTCCCCTCAGATTCTCTCCAATCTGACTCTGTCCACTCTGACACTCTCCACTCTGACTCTGTCCACTCAGAGTCTCTCCACTCTGACTCTCTCGACTCCGACTCTGTCCAGTCTGACTCTCTCCACTCTGACTCTGTCCACTCTGATTCTGTCCACTCCGTTTCAGTCCACTCTGAAACTCTAAACTATGACTCTGTCCGCTCTGACCCAGTCCACTCTGACTCGATCAACTCCGACACTGTCCACTGAGACACAGTCATCTCTGACTCTCTCCACTCTGCCTCTCTCCACTCTGACTCTGTCCAGTCTGACTCTGTCCATGCTGGCCCTCTCCACTCTGACTCTCTGCACTCTTACTCTGTACACTCCGACTCTGTCCACTCTGACTCTCTGCACTCTGACTCTCTCCACTCTGACTCTCTCCCCTCTGACTCTGTCCACGCTGAGTCTCCACTCAGATTTTGTCCCCTCAGACTCTGTCCACTCTGACTCTCCCCACTCTGAGTCAGTCCACTCTGACTCAGTCCACTCCGACTATGTCCACTCAGACTCTCACCACTCAGAGACAGTCCACTCAAACTCTCTCCAATCTGATTCACTCCACTCTGACTCTGTCCACTCTGAAACTCTGCAGTCTGACTCTGTCCACTCTAACTCTCTCCACTATGACTCTCTGCACTCTGACACTCTCCACTCTGACTCTGTCCACTCAGAGTCTGTCCAGTCCTACTTTGTCCTCTCCGTCTCTGTCCACTCTGACTATCTCCACTCTGAATCCTTCCACTCTGACTCTCTCCAGTCTCACTCTGTCCACTCCGACTCTTTACACTCCGACTCTCTGCACTCCGAATCTCCCCAATCTCACTGTGTCCACTCTGACTCTCTCCACCCAGACTCTGTCCACGCCTTCTCTGTCCACTCTGACCCTGTCTACTCTTACTCTGTCCACTCCGACTCTGTCCACTCTGACTCGATCCACTCTGACTCTGTCCAATCTGACTCTCTCCACTCTGACACGATCCACTCCGACTCTCTCCACTCTGACTCTCTCCACTCTGCCTCTGTCTACTTTGACTCTGTCCACACTGACTCTGTACGCTCTGACTGTCTCCACTCAGACTCTCTGCACTCTGACACTGTCCACTCTGACTCTCTCCACTCCGACTCTCTCCACTCTGACACTCTCCACTCAGACTCTGTCCACTCCCACTCTCTCCACTCAAACTCTGTCCGCTCAGTCTCTCTCCACTCTGACTCTCTCGACTCCGACTCTGTCCACTCTTACTCTCTCCACTCTGACTCTGTCCACTCTGATTCTGTCCACTCCGTTTCAGTCCACTCTGAAACTCTAAACTATGACTCTGTCCGCTCTGACCCAGTCCACTCTGACTCGATCAACTCTGACACCGTCCACTGAGACACAGTCATCTCTGACTCTCTCCACTCTGCCTCTCTCCCCTCTGACTCTCTCCCCTCTGACTCTCTCCACTCTGATTCTCTCCACTCTGACACTGTCCACTCTGACTCTGTACACTCCGACTATGTCCACTCTGACTCTGTCCACTCAGATTCTGTCCCCTCAGATTCTCTCCAATCTGTCTCTGTCCACTCTGATACTGTCCACTCTGACTCTGTCCACTCAGAGTCTCTCCACTCTGACTCTCTCGACTCCGACTCTGTCCAGTCTGACTCTCTCCACTCTGATTCTGTCCACTCTGATTCTGTCCACTCCGTTTCGGTCCACTCTGAAACTCTAAACTATGACTCTGTCCGCTCTGACCCAGTCCACTCTGACTCGATCAACTCCGACACTGTCCACTGAGACACAGTCATCTCTGACTCTCTCCACTCTGCCTCTCTCCACTCAGACTCTGTCCAGTCTGACTCTGTCCACTCTGGCCCTCTCCACTCTGACTCTCTGCACTCTTACTCTGTACACTCCGACTCTGTCCACTCTGACTCTCTGCACTCTGCCTCTCTCCACTCTGACTCTGTCCAGTCTGACTATGTCCACTCTGGCCCTCTCCACTCTGACTCTCTGCACTCTTACTCTCTCCACTCTGATTCTCTCCACTCTGACTCTCTCCACTCTGCCTCTCTCCACTCTGACTCTGTCCACTCAGACGCTGCCCACTCTGACTCTCTGCACTCTGACTCTCTCCACTCTGATTCTCTCCACTCTGACTCTCTCCACTCTGCCTCTCTCCACTCTGACTCTGTCCACTCAGACTCTGCCCACTCTGACTCTCTGCACTCTGATTCTCTCCACTCTGACTCTCTCCACTCTGCCTCTCTCCACTCTGACTCTGTCCACTCAGACTCTGCCCACTCTGACTCTCTGCACTCTGACTCTCTCCACTCTGACTCTCTCCACTCTGACTCTGTCCACGCTGACTCTGTCCACTCAGATTTTGTCCCCTCAGACTCTGTCCACTCTGACTCTCCCCACTCTGAGTCAGTCCACTCTGACTCAGTCCACTCCGACTCTGTCCACTCAGACTCTCTCCACTCAGAGACAGTCCACTCAAACTCTCTCCAATCTGATTCACTCCACTCTGACTCTGTCCACTCTGAAACTCTGCAGTCTGACTCTGTCCACTCTAACTCTCTCCACTATGACTCTCTGCACTCTGACACTCTCCACTCTGACTCTGTCCACTCAGAGTCTGTCCAGTCCTACTCTGTCCTCTCCGTCTCTCTCCACTCTGACTATCTCCACTCTGAATCCTTCCACTCCGACTCTCTACAGTCTCACTCTGTCCACTCCGACTCTCTGCACTCCGAATCTCTCCAATCTCACTGTGTCCACTCTGACTCTCTCCACCCAGACTCTGTCCACGCCTTCTCTGT
Organism: Hypanus sabinus; assembly: GCF_030144855.1. NCBI lineage: Eukaryota > Metazoa > Chordata > Chondrichthyes > Myliobatiformes > Dasyatidae > Hypanus > Hypanus sabinus. Next base: position 4,140,381 of record NC_082720.1, read on the forward strand.
CCACTCTGACCCTGTCCACTCTTACTCTGTCCACTCTGACTCTGTCCACTCTGACTCGATCCACTCTGACTCTGTCCAATCTGACTCTCTCCACTCTGACACGATCCACTCCGACTCTCTGCACTCCGACTCTCTCCACTCTGACACTCTCCACTCAGACTCCGTCCACTCCCACTCTCTCCACTCAAACTCTGTCCGCTCAGTCTCTCTCCACTCTGACTCTCTCGACTCCGACTCTGTCCACTCTGACTCTGTCCACTCTGATTCTGTCCACTCCGTTTCGGTCCACTCTGAAACTCTAAACTATGACTCTGTCCGCTCTGACCCAGTCCACTCTGACTCGATCAACTCTGACACCTTCCACTGAGACACAGTCATCTCTGACTCTCTCCACTCTGCCTCTCTCCCCTCTGCCTCTCTCCCCTCTGACTCTCTCCACTCTGGCCCTCTCCACTCTGACTCTCTGCACTCTTACTCTGTACACTCCGACTCTGTCCACTCTGACTCTCTGCACTCTGACTCTCTCCACTCTGATTCTCTCCACTCTGACTCTCTCCACTCTGCCTCTCTCCACTCTGACTCTGTCCACTCAGACTCTGCCCACTCTGACTCTCTCCACTCTGACTTTGTCCAGTCTGACTCTGTACGTTCTGACTGTCTCCACTCAGACTCTCTGCACTCTGACACTGTCCACTCTGACTCTCTCCACTCCGACTCTCTCCACTCTGACACTCTCCACTCAGACTCTGTCCACTCCCACTCTCTCCACTCAAACTCTGTCCGCTCAGTCTCTCTCCACTCTGACTCTCTCGACTCAAACTCTGTCCACTCTGACTCTGTACGCTCTGACTGTCTCCACTCTGACTCTCTGCACTCTGTCTCTCTCCACTCTGACTCTCTCGACTCCGACTCTGTCCACTCTGACTCTCTCCACTCTGACTCTGTCCACTCTGATTCTGTCCACTCCGTTTCGGTCCACTCTGAAACTCTGAACTATGACTCTGTCCGCTCTGACCCAGTCCACTCTGACTCTGTCCAATCTGACTCTCTCCACTCTGACACGATCCACTCCGACTCTCTGCACTCTGACTCTCTCCACTCTGACTCTCTCCACTCCGACTCTCTCCACTCTGACACTCTCCACTCAGACTCTGTCCACTCCCACTCTCTCCACTCAAACTCTGTCCGCTCAGTCTCTCTCCACTCTGACTCTCTCGACTCAAACTCTGTCCACTCTGACTCGATCCACTCTGACTCTGTCCAATCTGACTCTCTCCACTCTGACACGATCCACTCCGACTCTCTGCACTCTGACTCTCTCCACTCTGACTCTCTCCACTCCGACTCTCTCCACTCTGACACTCTCCACTCAGACTCTGTCCACTCCCACTCTCTCCACTCAAACTCTGTCCGCTCAGTCTCTCTCCACTCTGACTCTCTCGACTCAAACTCTGTCCACTCTGACTCTGTACGCTCTGACTGTCTCCACTCTGACTCTCTGCACTCTGTCTCTCTCCACTCTGACTCTCTCGACTCCGACTCTGTCCACTCTGACTCTCTCCACTCTGACTCTGTCCACTCTGATTCTGTCCACTCCGTTTCGGTCCACTCTGAAACTCTGAACTATGACTCTGTCCGCTCTGACCCAGTCCACTCTGACTCGATCAACTCTGACACCGTCCACTGAGACACAGTCATCTCTGACTCTCTCCACTCTGCCTCTCTCCCCTCTGACTCTCTCCCCTCTGACTCTCTCCACTCTGATTCTCTCCACTGTGACTCTGTCCACTCAGATTCTGTCCCCTCAGATTCTCTCCAATCTGACTCTGTCCACTCTGACACTCTCCACTCTGACTCTGTCCACTCAGAGTCTCTCCACTCTGACTCTCTCGACTCCGAGTCTGTCCAGTCTGACTCTCTCCACTCTGACTCTGTCCACTCTGATTCTGTCCACTCCATTTCGGTCCACTCTGAAACTCTAAACTATGACTCTGTCCGCTCTGACCCAGTCCACTCTGACTCGATCAACTCCGACACTGTCCACTGAGACACAGTCATCTCTGACTCTCTCCACTCTGCCTCTCTCCACTCTGACTCTGTCCAGTCTGACTATGTCCACTCTGGCCCTCTCCACTCTGACTCTCTGCACTCTTACTCTGTACACTCCGACTCTGTCCACTCTGACTCTCTCCACTCTGATTCTCTCCACTCTGACTCTCTCCACTCTGCCTCTCTCCACTCTGACTCTGTCCACTCAGACTCAGCCCACTCTGACTCTCTGCACTCTGACTCTCTCCACTCTGATTCTCTCCACTCTGACTCTCTCCACTCTGACTCTGTCCACGCTGACTCTGTCCACTCAGATTTTGTCCCCTCAGACTCTGTCCACTCTGACTCTCCCCACTCTGAGTCAGTCCACTCTGACTCAGTCCACTCCGACTATGTCCACTCAGACTCTCTCCACTCAGAGACAGTCCACTCAAACTCTCTCCAATCTGATTCACTCCACTCTGACTCTGTCCACTCTGAAACTCTGCAGTCTGACTCTGTCCACTCTAACTCTCTCCACTATGACTCTCTGCACTCTGACACTCTCCACTCTGACTCTGTCCACTCAGAGTCTGTCCAGTCCTACACTGTCCTCTCCGTCTCTGTCCACTCTGACTATCTCCACTCTGACTCTCTCCACTCTGACTATCTCCACTCTGAATCCTTCCACTCCGACTCTCTCCAGTCTCACTCTGTCCACTCCGACTCTTTACACTCCGACTCTCTGCACTCCGAATCTCTCCAATCTCACTGTGTCCACTCTGACTCTCTCCACCCAGACTCTGTCCACGCCTTCTCTGTCCACTCTGACCCTGTCTACTCTTACTCTGTCCACTCCGACTCTGTCCAATCTGACTCTCTCCACTCTGACACGATCCACTCCGACTCTCTCCACTCTGACTCTCTCCACTCTGCCTCTGTCTACTTTGACTCTGTCCACTCTGACTCTGTACGCTCTGACTGTCTCCACTCAGACTCTCTGCACTCTGACACTGTCCACTCTGACTCTCTCCACTCCGACTCTCTCCACTCTGACACTCTCCACTCAGACTCTGTCCACTCCCACTCTCTCCACTCAAACTCTGTCCGCTCAGTCTCTCTCCACTCTGACTCTCTCGACTCCGACTCTGTCCACTCTGACTCTCTCCACTCTGACTCTGTCCACTCTGATTCTGTCCACTCCGTTTCGGTCCACTCTGAAACTCTAAACTATGACTCTGTCCGCTCTGACCCAGTCCACTCTGACTCGATCAACTCTGACACCGTCCACTGAGACACAGTCATCTCTGACTCTCTCCACTCTGCCTCTCTCCCCTCTGACTCTCTCCCCTCTGACTCTCTCCACTCTGATTCTCTCCACTCTGACTCTGTCCACTCCGACTATGTCCACTCCGACTCTGTCCACTCTGACTCTGTCCACTCAGATTCTGTCCACTCAGATTCTCTCCAACCTGACTCTGTCCACTCTGACACTCTCCACTCTGACTCTGTCCACTCAGAGTCTCTCCACTCTGACTCTCTCGACTCCGACTCTGTCCAGTCTGACTCTCTCCACTCTGACTCTGTCCACTCTGATTCTGTCCACTCCGTTTCAGTCCACTCTGAAACTCTAAACTATGACTCTGTCCGCTCTGACCCAGTCCACTCTGACTCGATCAACTCCGACACTGTCCACTGAGACACAGTCATCTCTGACTCTCTCCACTCTGCCTCTCTCCACTCTGACTCTGTCCAGTCTGACTCTGTCCATGCTGGCCCTCTCCACTCTGACTCTCTGCACTCTTACTCTGTACACTCCGACTCTGTCCACTCTGACTCTCTGCACTCTGACTCTCTCCACTCTGACTCTCTCCCCTCTGACTCTGTCCACGCTGAGTCTCCACTCAGATTTTGTCCCCTCAGACTCTGTCCACTCTGACTCTCCCCACTCTGAGTCAGTCCACTCTGACTCAGTCCACTCCGACTATGTCCACTCAGACTCTCACCACTCAGAGACAGTCCACTCAAACTCTCTCCAATCTGATTCACTCCACTCTGACTCTGTCCACTCTGAAACTCTGCAGTCTGACTCTGTCCACTCTAACTCTCTCCACTATGACTCTCTGCACTCTGACACTCTCCACTCTGACTCTGTCCACTCAGAGTCTGTCCAGTCCTACTTTGTCCTCTCCGTCTCTGTCCACTCTGACTATCTCCACTCTGAATCCTTCCACTCTGACTCTCTCCAGTCTCACTCTGTCCACTCCGACTCTTTACACTCCGACTCTCTGCACTCCGAATCTCCCCAATCTCACTGTGTCCACTCTGACTCTCTCCACCCAGACTCTGTCCACGCCTTCTCTGTCCACTCTGACCCTGTCTACTCTTACTCTGTCCACTCCGACTCTGTCCACTCTGACTCGATCCACTCTGACTCTGTCCAATCTGACTCTCTCCACTCTGACACGATCCACTCCGACTCTCTCCACTCTGACTCTCTCCACTCTGCCTCTGTCTACTTTGACTCTGTCCACACTGACTCTGTACGCTCTGACTGTCTCCACTCAGACTCTCTGCACTCTGACACTGTCCACTCTGACTCTCTCCACTCCGACTCTCTCCACTCTGACACTCTCCACTCAGACTCTGTCCACTCCCACTCTCTCCACTCAAACTCTGTCCGCTCAGTCTCTCTCCACTCTGACTCTCTCGACTCCGACTCTGTCCACTCTGACTCTCTCCACTCTGACTCTGTCCACTCTGATTCTGTCCACTCCGTTTCAGTCCACTCTGAAACTCTAAACTATGACTCTGTCCGCTCTGACCCAGTCCACTCCGACTCGATCAACTCTGACACCGTCCACTGAGACACAGTCATCTCTGACTCTCTCCACTCTGCCTCTCTCCCCTCTGACTCTCTCCCCTCTGACTCTCTCCACTCTGATTCTCTCCACTCTGACTCTGTCCACTCCGACTATGTCCACTCCGACTCTGTCCACTCTGACTCTGTCCACTCAGATTCTGTCCACTCAGATTCTCTCCAATCTGACTCTGTCCACTCTGACACTCTCCACTCTGACTCTGTCCACTCAGAGTCTCTCCACTCTGACTCTCTCGACTCCGACTCTGTCCAGTCTGACTCTCTCCACTCTGACTCTGTCCACTCTGATTCTGTCCACTCCGTTTCAGTCCACTCTGAAACTCTAAACTATGACTCTGTCCGCTCTGACCCAGTCCACTCTGACTCGATCAACTCCGACACTGTCCACTGAGACACAGTCATCTCTGACTCTCTCCACTCTGCCTCTCTCCACTCTGACTCTGTCCAGTCTGACTCTGTCCATGCTGGCCCTCTCCACTCTGACTCTCTGCACTCTTACTCTGTACACTCCGACTCTGTCCACTCTGACTCTCTGCACTCTGACTCTCTCCACTCTGACTCTCTCCCCTCTGACTCTGTCCACGCTGAGTCTCCACTCAGATTTTGTCCCCTCAGACTCTGTCCACTCTGACTCTCCCCACTCTGAGTCAGTCCACTCTGACTCAGTCCACTCCGACTATGTCCACTCAGACTCTCACCACTCAGAGACAGTCCACTCAAACTCTCTCCAATCTGATTCACTCCACTCTGACTCTGTCCACTCTGAAACTCTGCAGTCTGACTCTGTCCACTCTAACTCTCTCCACTATGACTCTCTGCACTCTGACACTCTCCACTCTGACTCTGTCCACTCAGAGTCTGTCCAGTCCTACTTTGTCCTCTCCGTCTCTGTCCACTCTGACTATCTCCACTCTGAATCCTTCCACTCTGACTCTCTCCAGTCTCACTCTGTCCACTCCGACTCTTTACACTCCGACTCTCTGCACTCCGAATCTCCCCAATCTCACTGTGTCCACTCTGACTCTCTCCACCCAGACTCTGTCCACGCCTTCTCTGTCCACTCTGACCCTGTCTACTCTTACTCTGTCCACTCCGACTCTGTCCACTCTGACTCGATCCACTCTGACTCTGTCCAATCTGACTCTCTCCACTCTGACACGATCCACTCCGACTCTCTCCACTCTGACTCTCTCCACTCTGCCTCTGTCTACTTTGACTCTGTCCACACTGACTCTGTACGCTCTGACTGTCTCCACTCAGACTCTCTGCACTCTGACACTGTCCACTCTGACTCTCTCCACTCCGACTCTCTCCACTCTGACACTCTCCACTCAGACTCTGTCCACTCCCACTCTCTCCACTCAAACTCTGTCCGCTCAGTCTCTCTCCACTCTGACTCTCTCGACTCCGACTCTGTCCACTCTGACTCTCTCCACTCTGACTCTGTCCACTCTGATTCTGTCCACTCCGTTTCAGTCCACTCTGAAACTCTAAACTATGACTCTGTCCGCTCTGACCCAGTCCACTCCGACTCGATCAACTCTGACACCGTCCACTGAGACACAGTCATCTCTGACTCTCTCCACTCTGCCTCTCTCCCCTCTGACTCTCTCCCCTCTGACTCTCTCCACTCTGATTCTCTCCACTCTGACACTGTCCACTCTGACTCTGTCCACTCCGACTCTGTCCACTCTGACTCTGTCCACTCAGATTCTGTCCCCTCAGATTCTCTCCAATCTGTCTCTGTCCACTCTGACACTCTCCACTCTGACACTGTCCACTCCGACTCTGTCCACTCCGACTCTGTCCACTCTGACTCTGTCCACTCAGATTCTGTCCCCTCAGATTCTCTCCAATCTGACTCTGTCCACTCTGACTCTCTCCACTCTGACTCTGTCCACTCAGAGTCTCTCCACTCTGACTCTCTCGACTCCGACTCTGTCCAGTCTGACTCTCTCCACTCTGATTCTGTCCACTCTGATTCTGTCCACTCCGTTTCGGTCCACTCTGAAACTCTAAACTATGACTCTGTCCGCTCTGACCCAGTCCACTCTGACTCGATCAACTCCGACACTGTCCACTGAGACACAGTCATCTCTGACTCTCTCCACTCTGCCTCTCTCCACTCAGACTCTGTCCAGTCTGACTCTGTCCACTCTGGCCCTCTCCACTCTGACTCTCTGCACTCTTACTCTGTACACTCCGACTCTGTCCACTCTGACTCTCTGCACTCTGCCTCTCTCCACTCTGACTCTGTCCAGTCTGACTATGTCCACTCTGGCCCTCTCCACTCTGACTCTCTGCACTCTTACTCTCTCCACTCTGATTCTCTCCACTCTGACTCTCTCCACTCTGCCTCTCTCCACTCTGACTCTGTCCACTCAGACGCTGCCCACTCTGACTCTCTGCACTCTGACTCTTTCCACTCTGATTCTCTCCACTCTGACTCTCTCCACTCTGCCTCTCTCCACTCTGACTCTGTCCACTCAGACTCTGCCCACTCTGACTCTCTGCACTCTGACTCTCTCCACTCTGACTCTCTCCACTCTGACTCTGTCCACGCTGACTCTGTCCACTCAGATTTTGTCCCCTCAGACTCTGTCCACTCTGACTCTCCCCACTCTGAGTCAGTCCACTCTGACTCAGTCCACTCCGACTCTGTCCACTCAGACTCTCTCCACTCAGAGACAGTCCACTCAAACTCTCTCCAATCTGATTCACTCCACTCTGACTCTGTCCACTCTGAAACTCTGCAGTCTGACTCTGTCCACTCTAACTCTCTCCACTATGACTCTCTGCACTCTGACACTCTCCACTCTGACTCTGTCCACTCAGAGTCTGTCCAGTCCTACTCTGTCCTCTCCGTCTCTCTCCACTCTGACTATCTCCACTCTGAATCCTTCCACTCCGACTCTCTACAGTCTCACTCTGTCCACTCCGACTCTCTGCACTCCGAATCTCTCCAATCTCACTGTGTCCACTCTGACTCTCTCCACCCAGACTCTGTCCACGCCTTCTCTGTCCGCTCTGACCCAGTCCACTCTGACTCGATCAACTCTGACACCGTCCACTGAGACACAGTCATCTCTGACTCTCTCCACTCTGCCTCTCTCCCCTCTGACTCTCTCCCCTCTGACTCTCTCCACTCTGATTCTCTCCACTCTGACACTGTCCACTCTGACTCTGTCCACTCCGACTCTGTCCACTCTGACTCTGTCCACTCAGATTCTGTCCCCTCAGATTCTCTCCAATCTGTCTCTGTCCACTCTGACACTCTCCACTCTGACTCTGTCCACTCAGAGTCTCTCCACTCTGACTCTCTCGACTCCGACTCTGTCCAGTCTGACTCTCTCCACTCTGATTCTGTCCACTCTGATTCTGTCCACTCCGTTTCGGTCCACTCTGAAACTCTAAACTATGACTCTGTCCGCTCTGACCCAGTCCACTCTGACTCGATCAACTCCGACACTGTCCACTGAGACACAGTCATCTCTGACTCTCTCCACTCTGCCTCTCTCCACTCAGACTCTGTCCAGTCTGACTCTGTCCACTCTGGCCCTCTCCACTCTGACTCTCTGCACTCTTACTCTGTACACTCCGACTCTGTCCACTCTGACTCTCTGCACTCTGCCTCTCTCCACTCTGACTCTGTCCAGTCTGACTATGTCCACTCTGGCCCTCTCCACTCTGACTCTCTGCACTCTTACTCTCTCCACTCTGATTCTCTCCACTCTGACTCTCTCCACTCTGCCTCTCTCCACTCTGCCTCTCTCCACTCAGACTCTGTCCAGTCTGACTCTGTCCACTCTGGCCCTCTCCACTCTGACTCAATGCACTCTTACTCTGTACACTCCGACTCTGTCCACTCTGACTCTCTGCACTCTGCCTCTCTCCACTCTGACTCTGTCCAGTCTGACTATGTCCACTCTGGCCCTCTCCACTCTGACTCTCTGCACTCTTACTCTCTCCACTCTGATTCTCTCCACTCTGACTCTCTCCACTCTGCCTCTCTCCACTCTGACTCTGTCCACTCAGACGCTGCCCACTCTGACTCTCTGCACTCTGACTCTCTCCACTCTGATTCTCTCCACTCTGACTCTCTCCACTCTGCCTCTCTCCACTCTGACTCTGTCCACTCAGACTCTGCCCACTCTGACTCTCTGCACTCTGATTCTCTCCACTCTGACTCTCTCCACTCTGCCTCTCTCCACTCTGACTCTGTCCACTCAGACTCTGCCCACTCTGACTCTCTGCACTCTGACTCTCTCCACTCTGACTCTCTCCACTCTGACTCTGTCCACGCTGACTCTGTCCACTCAGATTTTGTCCCCTCAGACTCTGTCCACTCTGACTCTCCCCACTCTGAGTCAGTCCACTCTGACTCAGTCCACTCCGACTCTGTCCACTCAGACTCTCTCCACTCAGAGACAGTCCACTCAAACTCTCTCCAATCTGATTCACTCCACTCTGACTCTGTCCACTCTGAAACTCTGCAGTCTGACTCTGTCCACTCTAACTCTCTCCACTATGACTCTCTGCACTCTGACACTCTCCACTCTGACTCTGTCCACTCAGAGTCTGTCCAGTCCTACTCTGTCCTCTCCGTCTCTCTCCACTCTGACTATCTCCACTCTGAATCCTTCCACTCCGACTCTCTACAGTCTCACTCTGTCCACTCCGACTCTCTGCACTCCGAATCTCTCCAATCTCACTGTGTCCACTCTGACTCTCTCCACCCAGACTCTGTCCACGCCTTCTCTGTCCACTCTGACCCTGTCCACTCTTACTCTGTCCACTCTGACTCTGTCCACTCTGACTCGATCCACTCTGACTCTGTCCAATCTGACTCTCTCCACTCTGACACGATCCACTCCGACTCTCTGCACTCTGACTCTCTCCACTCTGACTCTCTCCACTCCGACTCTCTCCACTCTGACACTCTCCACTCAGACTCCGTCCACTCCCACTCTCTCCACTCAAACTCTGTCCGCTCAGTCTCTCTCCACTCTGACTCTCTCGACTCCGACTCTGTCCACTCTGACTCTGTCCAGTCTGATTCTGTCCACTCCGTTTCGGTCCACTCTGAAACTCTAAACTATGACTCTGTCCGCTCTGACCCAGTCCACTCTGACTCGATCAACTCTGACACCTTCCACTGAGACACAGTCATCTCTGACTCTCTCCACTCTGCCTCTCTCCCCTCTGCCTCTCTCCCCTCTGACTCTCTCCACTCTGGCCCTCTCCACTCTGACTCTCTGCACTCTTACTCTGTACACTCCGACTCTGTCCACTCTGACTCTCTGCACTCTGACTCTCTCCACTCTGATTCTCTCCACTCTGACTCTCTCCACTCTGCCTCTCTCCACTCTGACTCTGTCCACTCAGACTCTGCCCACTCTGACTCTCTCCACTCTGACTTTGTCCAGTCTGACTCTGTACGTTCTGACTGTCTCCACTCAGACTCTCTGCACTCTGACACTGTCCACTCTGACTCTCTCCACTCCGACTCTCTCCACTCTGACACTCTCCACTCAGACTCTGTCCACTCCCACTCTCTCCACTCAAACTCTGTCCGCTCAGTCTCTCTCCACTCTGACTCTCTCGACTCAAACTCTGTCCACTCTGACTCTGTACGCTCTGACTGTCTCCACTCTGACTCTCTGCACTCTGTCTCTCTCCACTCTGACTCTCTCGACTCCGACTCTGTCCACTCTGACTCTCTCCACTCTGACTCTGTCCACTCTGATTCTGTCCACTCCGTTTCGGTCCACTCTGAAACTCTGAACTATGACTCTGTCCGCTCTGACCCAGTCCACTCTGACTCGATCAACTCTGACACCGTCCACTGAGACACAGTCATCTCTGACTCTCTCCACTCTGCCTCTCTCCCCTCTGACTCTCTCCCCTCTGACTCTCTCCACTCTGATTCTCTCCACTGTGACTCTGTCCACTCAGATTCTGTCCCCTCAGATTCTCTCCAATCTGACTCTGTCCACTCTGACACTCTCCACTCTGACTCTGTCCACTCAGAGTCTCTCCACTCTGACTCTCTCGACTCCGAGTCTGTCCAGTCTGACTCTCTCCACTCTGACTCTGTCCACTCTGATTCTGTCCACTCCATTTCGGTCCACTTTGAAACTCTAAACTATGACTCTGTCCGCTCTGACCCAGTCCACTCTGACTCGATCAACTCCGACACTGTCCACTGAGACACAGTCATCTCTGACTCTCTCCACTCTGCCTCTCTCCACTCTGACTCTGTCCAGTCTGACTATGTCCACTCTGGCCCTCTCCACTCTGACTCTCTGCACTCTTACTCTGTACACTCCGACTCTGTCCACTCTGACTCTCTGCACTCTGACTCTCTCCACTCTGATTCTCTCCACTCTGACTCTCTCCACTCTGCCTCTCTCCACTCTGACTCTGTCCACTCAGACTCAGCCCACTCTGACTCTCTGCACTCTGACTCTCTCCACTCTGATTCTCTCCACTCTGACTCTCTCCACTCTGACTCTGTCCACGCTGACTCTGTCCACTCAGATTTTGTCCCCTCAGACTCTGTCCACTCTGACTCTCCCCACTCTGAGTCAGTCCACTCTGACTCAGTCCACTCCGACTATGTCCACTCAGACTCTCTCCACTCAGAGACAGTCCACTCAAACTCTCTCCAATCTGATTCACTCCACTCTGACTCTGTCCACTCTGAAACTCTGCAGTCTGACTCTGTCCACTCTAACTCTCTCCACTATGACTCTCTGCACTCTGACACTCTCCACTCTGACTCTGTCCACTCAGAGTCTGTCCAGTCCTACACTGTCCTCTCCGTCTCTGTCCACTCTGACTATCTCCACTCTGACTCTCTCCACTCTGACTATCTCCACTCTGAATCCTTCCACTCCGACTCTCTCCAGTCTCACTCTGTCCACTCCGACTCTTTACACTCCGACTCTCTGCACTCCGAATCTCTCCAATCTCACTGTGTCCACTCTGACTCTCTCCACCCAGACTCTGTCCACGCCTTCTCTGTCCACTCTGACCCTGTCTACTCTTACTCTGTCCACTCCGACTCTGTCCAATCTGACTCTCTCCACTCTGACACGATCCACTCCGACTCTCTCCACTCTGACTCTCTCCACTCTGCCTCTGTCTACTTTGACTCTGTCCACTCTGACTCTGTACGCTCTGACTGTCTCCACTCAGACTCTCTGCACTCTGACACTGTCCACTCTGACTCTCTCCACTCCGACTCTCTCCACTCTGACACTCTCCACTCAGACTCTGTCCACTCCCACTCTCTCCACTCAAACTCTGTCCGCTCAGTCTCTCTCCACTCTGACTCTCTCGACTCCGACTCTTTCCACTCTGACTCTCTCCACTCTGACTCTGTCCACTCTGATTCTGTCCACTCCGTTTCGGTCCACTCTGAAACTCTAAACTATGACTCTGTCCGCTCTGACCCAGTCCACTCTGACTCGATCAACTCTGACACCGTCCACTGAGACACAGTCATCTCTGACTCTCTCCACTCTGCCTCTCTCCCCTCTGACTCTCTCCCCTCTGACTCTCTCCACTCTGATTCTCTCCACTCTGACTCTGTCCACTCCGACTCTGTCCACTCCGACTCTGTCCACTCTGACTCTGTCCACTCAGATTCTGTCCCCTCAGATTCTCTCCAATCTGACTCTGTCCACTCTGACACTCTCCACTCTGACTCTGTCCACTCAGAGTCTCTCCACTCTGACTCTCTCGACTCCGACTCTGTCCAGTCTGACTCTCTCCACTCTGACTCTGTCCACTCTGATTCTGTCCACTCCGTTTCAGTCCACTCTGAAACTCTAAACTATGACTCTGTCCGCTCTGACCCAGTCCACTCTGACTCGATCAACTCCGACACTGTCCACTGAGACACAGTCATCTCTGACTCTCTCCACTCTGCCTCTCTCCACTCTGACTCTGTCCAGTCTGACTCTGTCCACGCTGGCCCTCTCCACTCTGACTCTCTGCACTCTTACTCTGTACACTCCGACTCTGTCCACTCTGACTCTCTGCACTCTGACTCTCTCCACTCTGACTCTCTCCACTCTGACTCAGTCCACGCTGAGTCTCCACTCAGATTTTGTCCCCTCAGACTCTGCCCACTCTGACTCTCCCCACTCTGAGTCAGTCCACTCTGACTCAGTCCACTCCGACTATGTCCACTCAGACTCTCTCCACTCAGAGACAGTCCACTCAAACTCTCTCCAATCTGATTCACTCCACTCTGACTCTGTCCACTCTGAAACTCTGCAGTCTGACTCTGTCCACTCTAACTCTCTCCACTATGACTCACTGCACTCTGACACTCTCCACTCTGACTCTGTCCACTCAGAGTCTGTCCAGTCCTACTTTGTCCTCTCCGTCTCTGTCCACTCTGACTATCTCCACTCTGAATCCTTCCACTCTGACTCTCTCCAGTCTCACTCTGTCCACTCCGACTCTTTACACTCCGACTCTCTGCACTCCGAATCTCTCCAATCTCACTGTGTCCACTCTGACTCTCTCCACCCTGACTCTGTCCACGCCTTCTCTGTCCACTCTGACCCTGTCTACTCTTACTCTGTCCACTCCGACTCTGTCCACTCTGACTCGATCCACTCTGACTCTGTCCAATCTGACTCTCTCCACTCTGACACGATCCACTCCGACTCTCTCCACTCTGACTCTCTCCACTCTGCCTCTGTCTACTTTGACTCTGTCCACACTGACTCTGTACGCTCTGACTGTCTCCACTCAGACTCTCTGCACTCTGACACTGTCCACTCTGACTCTCTCCACTCCGACTCTCTCCACTCTCTCTCCACTCAGACTCTGTCCACTCCCACTCTCTCCACTCAAACTCTGTCCGCTCAGTCTCTATCCACTCTGACTCTCTCGACTCCGACTCTGTCCACTCTGACTCTCTCCACTCTGACTCTGTCCACTCTGATTCTGTCCACTCCGTTTCAGTCCACTCTGAAACTCTAAACTATGACTCTGTCCGCTCTGACCCAGTCCACTCTGACTCGATCAACTCTGACACCGTCCACTGAGACACAGTCATCTCTGACTCTCTCCACTCTGCCTCTCTCCCCTCTGACTCTCTCCCCTCTGACTCTCTCCACTCTGATTCTCTCCACTCTGACACTGTCCACTCCGACTCTGTCCACTCCGACTCTGTCCACTCTGACTCTGTCCACTCAGATTCTGTCCCCTCAGATTCTCTCCAATCTGACTCTGTCCACTCTGACACTCTCCACTCTGACTCTGTCCACTCAGAGTCTCTCCACTCTGACTCTCTCGACTCCGACTCTGTCCAGTCTGACTCTCTCCACTCTGATTCTGTCCACTCTGATTCTGTCCACTCCGTTTCGGTCCACTCTGAAACTCTAAACTATGACTCTGTCCGCTCTGACCCAGTCCACTCTGACTCGATCAACTCCGACACTGTCCACTGAGACACAGTCATCTCTGACTCTCTCCACTCTGCCTCTCTCCACTCTGACTCTGTCCAGTCTGACTCTGTCCACTCTGGCCCTCTCCACTCTGACTCTCTGCACTCTTACTCTGTACACTCCGACTCTGTCCACTCTGACTCTCTGCACTCTGACTCTCTCCACTCTGATTCTCTCCACTCTGACTCTCTCCACTCTGCCTCTCTCCACTCTGACTCTGTCCACTCAGACTCTGCCCACTCTGACTCTCTCCACTCTGACTCTGTCCAGTCTGACTCTGTCCACTCTGGCCCTCTCCACTCTGACTCTCTGCACTCTTACTCTGTACACTCCGACTCTGTCCACTCTGACTCTCTGCACTCTGCCTCTCTCCACTCTGACTCTGTCCAGTCTGACTATGTCCACTCTGGCCCTCTCCACTCTGACTCTCTGCACTCTTACTCTCTCCACTCTGATTCTCTCCACTCTGACTCTCTCCACTCTGCCTCTCTCCACTCTGACTCTGTCCACTCAGACGCTGCCCACTCTGACTCTCTGCACTCTGACTCTCTCCACTCTGATTCTCTCCACTCTGACTCTCTCCACTCTGCCTCTCTCCACTCTGACTCTGTCCACTCAGACTCTGCCCACTCTGACTCTCTGCACTCTGATTCTCTCCACTCTGACTCTCTCCACTCTGCCTCTCTCCACTCTGACTCTGTCCACTCAGACTCTGCCCACTCTGACTCTCTGCACTCTGACTCTCTCCACTCTGACTCTCTCCACTCTGACTCTGTCCACGCTGACTCTGTCCACTCAGATTTTGTCCCCTCAGACTCTGTCCACTCTGACTCTCCCCACTCTGAGTCAGTCCACTCTGACTCAGTCCACTCCGACTCTGTCCACTCAGACTCTCTCCACTCAGAGACAGTCCACTCAAACTCTCTCCAATCTGATTCACTCCACTCTGACTCTGTCCACTCTGAAACTCTGCAGTCTGACTCTGTCCACTCTAACTCTCTCCACTATGACTCTCTGCACTCTGACACTCTCCACTCTGACTCTGTCCACTCAGAGTCTGTCCAGTCCTACTCTGTCCTCTCCGTCTCTCTCCACTCTGACTATCTCCACTCTGAATCCTTCCACTCCGACTCTCTACAGTCTCACTCTGTCCACTCCGACTCTCTGCACTCCGAATCTCTCCAATCTCACTGTGTCCACTCTGACTCTCTCCACCCAGACTCTGTCCACGCCTTCTCTGTCCACTCTGACCCTGTCCACTCTTACTCTGTCCACTCTGACTCTGTCCACTCTGACTCGATCCACTCTGACTCTGTCCAATCTGACTCTCTCCACTCTGACACGATCCACTCCGACTCTCTGCACTCTGACTCTCTCCACTCTGACTCTCTCCACTCCGACTCTCTCCACTCTGACACTCTCCACTCAGACTCCGTCCACTCCCACTCTCTCCACTCAAACTCCGTCCGCTCAGTCTCTCTCCACTCTGACTCCCTCGACTCCGACTCTGTCCACTCTGACTCTCTCCACTCTGACTCTGTCCACTCTGATTCTGTCCACTCCGTTTCGGTCCACTCTGAAACTCTAAACTATGACTCTGTCCGCTCTGACCCAGTCCACTCTGACTCGATCAACTCTGACACCGTCCACTGAGACACAGTCATCTCTGACTCTCTCCACTCTGCCTCTCTCCCCTCTGCCTCTCTCCCCTCTGACTCTCTCCACTCTGGCCCTCTCCACTCTGACTCTCTGCACTCTTACTCTGTACACTCCGACTCTGTCCACTCTGACTCTCTGCACTCTGACTCTCTCCACTCTGATTCTCTCCACTCTGACTCTCTCCACTCTGCCTCTCTCCACTCTGACTCTGTCCACTCAGACTCTGCCCACTCTGACTCTCTGCACTCTGACTCTCTCCACTCTGATTCTCTCCACTCTGACTCTCTCCACTCTGACTCTGTCCACGCTGACTCTGTCCACTCAGATTTTGTCCCCTCAGACTCTGTCCACTCTGACTCTCCCCACTCTGAGTCAGTCCACTCTGACTCAGTCCACTCCGTCTCTGTCCACTCAGACTCTCTCCACTCAGAGACAGTCCACTCAAACTCTCTCCAATCTGATTCACTCAACTCTGACTCTGTCCACTCTGAAACTCTCCACTCTGACTCAGTCCACTCTGACTCTCTCCACTATGACTCTCTGCACTCCGAATCTCTCCAATCTCACTGTGTCCACTCTGACTCTCTCCACCCAGACTCTGTCCACGCCTTCTCTGTCCACTCTGACCGTCTACTCTTACTCTGTCCACTCCGACTCTGTCCACTCTGACTCGATCCACTCTGACTCTGTCCAATCTGACTCTCTCCACTCTGACACGTTCCACTCCGACTCTCTCCACTCTGACTCTCTCCACTCTGACTCTGTCTACTTTGACTCTGTCCACTCTGACTCTCTACGCTCTGACTGTCTCCACTCAGACTCTCTGCACTCTGACACTGTCCACTCTGACTCTCTCCACGCCGACTCTCTCCACTCTGACACTCTCCACTCAGACTCTGTCCACTCCCACTCTCTCCACTCAAACTCTGTCCGCTCAGTCTCTCTCCACTCTGACTCTCTCCACTCTGACTCTGTCCACTCTGACTCTGTCCACTCCGACTCACTCCAATCTCACTGTGTCCACTCTGACTCTCTCCACCCAGACTCTGTCCACGCCTTCTCTGTCCACTCTGACCCTGTCCACTCTGACTCGATCCACTCTGACACGATCCACTCCGACTCTCTCCACTCTGACTCTCTCCACTCTGCCTCTGTCTACTTTGACTCTGTCCACACTGACTCTGTACGCTCTGACTGTCTCCACACAGACTCTCTGCACTCTGACACTGTCCACTCTGACTCTCTCCACTCAGACTCTCTCCACTCTGACACTCTCCACTCAGACTCTGTCCACTCCCACTCTCTCCACTCAAACTCAGTCCGCTCAGTCTCTCTCCACTCTGACTCTCTCGACTCCAACTCTGTCACTCTGACTCTCTCCACTCTGACTCTGTCCACTCTGATTCTGTCCACTCCGTTTCGGTCCACTCTGAAACTCTAAACTATGACTCTGTCCGCTCTGACCCAGTCCACTCTGACTCGATCAACTCTGACACCGTCCACTGAGACACAGTCATCTCTGACTCTCTCCACTCTGCCTCTCTCCCCTCTGACTCTCTCCCCTCTGACTCTCTCCACTCTGATTCTCTCCACTCTGACACTGTCCACTCCGACTCTGTCCACTCCGACTCTGTCCACTCTGACTCTGTCCACTCTGACTCTCTCCACTCTGACACTGTCCACTCCGACTCTGTCCACTCCGACTCTGTCCACTCAGATTCTGTCCCCTCAGATTCTCTCCAATCTGACTCTGTCCACTCTGACACTCTCCACTCTGACTCTGTCCACTCAGAGTCTCTCCACTCTGACTCTCTCGACTCCGACTCTGTCCAGTCTGACTCTCTCCACTCTGATTCTGTCCACTCTGATTCTGTCCACTCCGTTTCGGTCCACTCTGAAACTCTAAACTATGACTCTGTCCGCTCTGACCCAGTCCACTCTGACTCGATCAACTCCGACACTGTCCACTGAGACACAGTCATCTCTGACTCTCTCCACTCTGCCTCTCTCCACTCTGACTCTGTCCAGTCTGACTCTGTCCACTCTGGCCCTCTCCACTCTGACTCTCTGCACTCTTACTCTGTACACTCCGACTCTGTCCACTCTGACTCTCTGCACTCTGACTCTCTCCACTCTGATTCTCTCCACTCTGACTCTCTCCACTCTGCCTCTCTCCACTCTGACTCTGTCCACTCAGACTCTGCCCACTCTGACTCTCTCCACTCTGACTCTGTCCAGTCTGACTCTGTCCACTCTGGCCCTCTCCACTCTGACTCTCTGCACTCTTACTCTGTACACTCCGACTCTGTCCACTCTGACTCTCTGCACTCTGACTCTCTCCACTCTGCCTCTCTCCACTCTGACTCTGTCCACTCAGACTCTGCCCACTCTGACTCTCTGCACTCTGACTCTCTCCACTCTGACTCTCTCCACTCTGACTCTGTCCACGCTGACTCTGTCCACTCAGATTTTGTCCCCTCAGACTCTGTCCACTCTGACTCTCCCCACTCTGGGTCAGTCCACTGTGACTCAGTCCACTCCGACTATGTCCACTCAGACTCTCTCCACTCAGAGACAGTCCACTCAAACTCTCTCCAATCTGATTCACTCCACTCTGACTCTCTGCACTCTTACTCTGTACACTCCGACTCTGTCCACTCTGACTCTCTGCACTCTGACTCTCTCCACTCTGATTCTCTCCACTCTGACTCTCTCCACTCTGCCTCTCTCCACTCTGACTCTGTCCACTCAGACTCTGCCCACTCTGACTCTCTGCACTCTGACTCTCTCCACTCTGATTCTCTCCACTCTGACTCTCTCCACTCTGACTCTGTCCACGCTGACTCTGTCCACTCAGATTTTGTCCCCTCAGACTCTGTCCACTCTGACTCTCCCCACTCTGAGTCAGTCCACTCTGACTCAGTCCTCTCCGACTCTGTCCACTCAGACTCTCTCCACTCAGAGACAGTCCACTCAAACTCTCTCCAATCTGATTCACTCCACTCTGACACTGTCCACTCTGAAACTCTGCAGTCTGACTCTGTCCACTCTGACACTCTCCACTCTGACTCTCTCCACTCTGACACTCTCCACTCTGACTCTGTCCACTCAGAGTCTGTCCAGTCCTACTCTGTCCTCTCCGTCTCTGTCCACTCTGACTATCTCCACTCTGAATCCTTCCACTCCGACTCTCTCCAGTCTCACTCTGTCCACTCCAACTCTCTGCACTCCGAATCTCTCCAATCTCACTGTGTCCACTCTGACTCTCTCCACCCAGACTCTGTCCACGCCTTCTCTGTCCACTCTGACCCTGTCCACTCTTACTCTGTCCACTCTGACTCTGTCCACTCTGACTCGATCCACTCTGACTCTGTCCAATCTGACTCTCTCCACTCTGACACGATCCACTCCGACTCTCTCCACTCTGACTCTCTCCACTCTGCCTCTGTCTCCACTCAGACTCTCTGCACTCTGACACTCTCCACTCAGACTCCGTCCACACCCACTCTCTCCACTCAAACTCTGTCCGCTCAGTCTCTCTCCACTCTGACTCTCTCGACTCCGACTCTGTCCACTCTGACTCTCTCCACTCTGACTCTGTCCACTCTGATTCTGTCCACTCCGTTTCGGTCCACTCTGAAACTCTAAACTATGACTCTGTCCGCTCTGACCCAGTCCACTCTGACTCGATCAACTCTGACACCGTCCACTGAGACACAGTCATCTCTGACTCTCTCCACTCTGCCTCTCTCCCCTCTGACTCTCTCCCCTCTGACTCTCTCCACTCTGATTCTCTCCACTGTGACTCTGTCCACTCAGATTCTGTCCCCTCAGATTCTCTCCAATCTGACTCTGTCCACTCTGACACTCTCCACTCTGACTCTGTACACTCAGAGTCTCTCCACTCTGACTCTCTCGACTCCGAGTCTGTCCAGTCTGACTCTCTCCACTCTGACTCTGTCCACTCTGACACTGTCCACTCCGACTCTGTCCACTCCGACTCTGTCCACTCTGACTCTGTCCACTCAGATTCTGTCCCCTCAGATTCTCTCCAATCTGACTCTGTCCACTCTGACACTCTCCACTCTGACTCTGTCCACTCAGAGTCTCTCCACTCTGACTCTCTCGACTCCGACTCTGTCCAGTCTGACTCTCTCCACTCTGATTCTGTCCACTCTGATTCTGTCCACTCCATTTCGGTCCACTCTGAAACTCTAAACTATGACTCTGTCCGCTCTGACCCAGTCCTCTCTGATCCGATCAACTCCGACACTGTCCACTGAGACACAGTCATCTCTGACTCTCTCCACTCTGCCTCTCTCCACTCTGACTCTGTCCAGTCTGACTATGTCCACTCTGGCCCTCTCCACTCTGACTCTCTGCACTCTTACTCTGTACACTCCGACTCTGTCCACTCTGACTCTCTGCACTCTGACTCTCTCCACTCTGATTCTCTCCACTCTGACTCTCTCCACTCTGCCTCTCTCCACTCTGACTCTGTCCACTCAGACTCTGCCCACTCTGACTCTCTGCACTCTGACTCTCTCCACTCTGATTCTCTCCACTCTGACTCTCTCCACTCTGACTCTGTCCACGCTGACTCTGTCCACTCAGATTTTGTCCCCTCAGACTCTGTCCACTCTGACTCTCCCCACTCTGAGTCAGTCCACTCTGACTCAGTCCACTCCGTCTCTGTCCACTCAGACTCTCTCCACTCAGAGACAGTCCACTCAAACTCTCTCCAATCTGATTCACTCCACTCTGACTCTGTCCACTCCGACTCTCTCCAGTCTCACTCTGTCCACTCCGACTCTTTACACTCCGAATCTCTCCAATCTCACTGTGTCCACTCTGACTCTCTCCACCCAGACTCTGTCCACGCCTTCTCTGTCCACTCCGACTCTGTCCACTCTGACTCGATCCACTCTGACTCTGTCCAATCTGACTCTCTCCACTCTGACACGTTCCACTCCGACTCTCTCCACTCTGACTCTCTCCACTCTGCCTCTGTCTACTTTGACTCTGTCCACTCTGACTCTCTACGCTCTGACTGTCTCCACTCAGACTCTCTGCACTCTGACACTGTCCACTCTGACTCTCTCCACTCCGACTCTCTCCACTCTGACACTCTCCACTCAGACTCTGTCCACTCCCACTCTCTCCACTCAAACTCTGTCCGCTCAGTCTCTCTCCACTCTGACTCTCTCCACTCTGACTCTGTCCACTCTGACTCTGTCCACTCCGACTCTCTCCACTCTGACTCTCTGCACTCTGACTCTCTCCACTCTGACTCTCTCCACTCCGACTCTCTCCACTCTGACACTCTCCACTCAGACGCTGTCCACTCCCACTCTCTCCACTCAAACTCTGTCCGCTCAGTCTCTCTCCACTCTGACTCTCTCGACTCCGACTCTGTCCACTCTGACTCTCTCCACTCTGACTCCGTCCACTCTGATTCTGTCCACTCCGTTTCGGTCCACTCTGAAACTCTAAACTATGACTCTGTTCTCTCTGACCCAGTCCACTCTGACTCGATCAACTCTGACACCGTCCACTGAGACACAGTCATCTCTGACTCTCTCCACTCTGCCTCTCTCCCCTCTGACTCTCTGCCCTCTGACTCTCTCCATTCTGATTCTCTCCACTCTGAATCTGTCCATGCTGACTCTGTCCACTCTGACTCTGTCCACTCTGACTCTGTCCACTCAGATTCTGTCCCCTCAGATTCTCTCCACCGACTCTGTCCACTCAGACTCTCTCCACTCTGACACAGTCCACTCAGACTCTCTCCAATCTGACTCACTCCACTCTCACTCTCCCAACACCGACTCTCTCCACTCTGACTCTGTCCACTCTGAGTCTCTCCACTCTGACTCTGTCCACTCAGAGTCTCTCCACTCCGACTCTCTCGACTCCGACTCTGTCCAGTCTGACTCTCTCCACTCTGACTCTGTCCACTCTGAGTCTCTCCACTCTGACTCTGTCCACTCAGAGTCTCTCCACTCCGACTCTCTCGACTCCGACTCTGTCCAGTCTGACTCTCTCCACTCTGACTCTCTCCACTCCGACTCTCTCCACTCTGACTCTGTCCACTCTGACACTCTCCACTCCGACTCAGTCCACTCTGACACTCTCCACTCAGACTCTCTCCACTCTGACACTCTACACTCTGACTCTGTCCACTCTGACCCTCTCCTCTCAGACTCTCTGCACTCTGACTCGCTCCACTCTTACTCTGTACACTCCAACTCTATCCACTCTGACTCTGTCCAATCTGACTCTCCCCAGTCTGACACGATCCACTCCGACTCTCTCCACTCTGACTCTCTCCACTCTGACTCTGTCTACTTTGACTCTGCCCACTCTGACTCTGTACGCTCTGACTGTCTCCACTCAGACTCTCTGCACTCTGACACTGTCCCCTCTGACTCTCTCCACTCCGACACTCTCCACTCTGACACTCTCCACTCAGACTCTGTCCACTCTCACTCTCTCCACTCAAACTCTGTCCGCTCAGTCTCTCTCCACTCTGACTCTCTCGACTCCGACTCTGTCCACTCTGACTCTCTGCACTCCGACTCTCTCCACTCTGACTCTCTCCACTCTGACTCTCTCCACTCCGACTCTCTCCACTCTGACACTCACCACTCAGACGCTGTCCACTCCCACTCTCTCCACTCAAACTCAGTCCGCTCAGTCTCTCTCCACTCTGACTCTCTCGACTCCGACTCTGTCCACTCTGAATCTCTCCACTCTGACTCTCTCCACTCCGACTCCCTCCACTCTGACTCTGTCCACTCTGACTCTCTCCACTCTGACTCGATCCACTCTGACCCTCTCCACTCTGAAACTGCCCTCTCTGACTCTGTCCACTCTGACTCGGTCCACTCTGAGTCTGTCCAGTCCTACTCTGTCCTCTCAGTCTCTGTCCACTCTGACTCTCTCCACTCTGATTCTCTCCACTCTGACACTGTCCACTATGACTATCTCCACTCTGAATCCTTCCACTCCGACTCTCTCCAATCTCACTCTCTCAACTCCGACTCTCTGCACTCCGAATCTCTCCAATCTCACTGTGTCCACTCAGACTCTCTCCACCCAGACTCTGTCCAGGCCTTCTCTGTCCACTCTTACTCTGTCCACTCCGACTCTGTCCACTCTGCCTCGATCCACTCTGACTCTGTCCAATCTGACTCTCTCCATTCTGACATGATCCACTCTGACTCTCTCCACTCTGACTCTCTCCACTCTGACTCTGTCTACTTTGACTCTGTCCAACTTGACTGTCTGCACTCTGACTCTGTCCGCTCTGACTCTTTCCACCCTGACTGTCTCCACTCCAACTCTGTCCACTCTGGCACTCTCCACTCCGACTCAGTCCACTCTGACACTCTCCACTCTGACTCTCTCCACTCTGACTCTCTCCACTCTGACTCTCTCCACTCTGACTCTCTCCACTCCGACTCTGTCCACTCTGACTCTCTCCACTCTGACTCTGTCCACTCTGACTCTCTCCACTCTGACTCTCTCCACTCTGACTCTCTCCACTCCGACTCTCTCCACTCTGACTCTCTCCACTCTGACTCTCTCCACTCTGACTCTGTCCACTCTGACTCTCTCCACTCCGACTCTGTCCACTCTGACTCTCTGCGCTCTGACTCTCTCCACTCTGACTCTCTCCACTCTGACTCTCTCCACTCTGACTCTCTGCACTCTGACTCTCTCCACTCTGACTCTCTCCACTCCGACTCTCTCCACTCTGACACTCTCCACTCAGACGCTGTCCACTCCCACTCTCTCCACTCAAACTCAGTCCGCTCAGTCTCTCTCCACTCTGACTCTCTCGACTCCGACTCTCTCCACTCTGAATCTCTCCACTCTGACTCTGTCCACTCTGACTCTCTCCTGTCTGATTCTATCAACTCTGACTCTCTCCACTCCGACTCCCTCCACTCTGACTCTGTCCACTCTGACTCTCTCCTATCTGACTCTATCAACTCTGACTCTCTCCACTCTGACTCGATCCACTCTGACCCTCTCCACTCTGAAACTGCCCTCTCTGACTCTGTCCACTCTGACTCGGTCCACTCTGAGTCTGTCCAGTCCTACTCTGTCCTCTCAGTCTCTGTCCACTCTGACTCTCTCCACTCTGATTCTCTCCACTCTGACACTGTCCACTATGACTATCTCCACTCTGAATCCTTCCACTCCGACTCTCTCCAATCTCACTCTCTCAACTCCGACTCTCTGCACTCCGAATCTCTCCAATCTCACTGTGTCCACTCAGACTCTCTCCAGCCAGACTCTGTCCAGGCCTTCTCTGTCCACTCTTACTCTGTCCACTCCGAACCTGTCCACTCTGCCTCGATCCACTCTGACTCTGTCCAATCTGACTCTCTCCATTCTGACACGATCCACTCCGACTCTCTCCACTCTGACTCTCTCCACTCTGCCTCTGTCTACTTTGACTCTGTCCAACTTGACTGTCTGCACTCTGACTCTGTCCGCTCTGACTCTTTCCACCCTGACTGTCTCCACTCCAAATCTGTCCACTCTGGCACTCTCCACTCCGACTCAGTCCACTCTGACACTCTCCACTCAGACTCTCTCCACTCTGACACTCTCCACTCTGACTCTGTCCACTCTGGCCCTCTCCACTCTGACTCTCTGCACTCTGACTCGCTCCACTCTTACTCTGTACACTCCGACTCAGTCCACTCTGAATCGATCCACTCTGACTCTGTCCAATCTGACTCTCCCCAGTCTGACACAATCCACTCCGACTCTCTCCACTCTGACTCTCTCCACTCTGACTCTGTCTACTTTGACTCTGTCCACTCTGACTCTGTACGCTCTGACTGTCTCCACTCAGACTCTCTGCACTCTGACACTGTCCACTCTGACTCTCTCCACTCCGACTCTCTCCACTCTGCCTCTGTCTACTTTGACTCTGTCCAAATTGACTGTCTGCACTCTGACTCTGTCCGCTCTGACTCTTTCCACCCTGACTGTCTCCACTCCAACTCTGACCACTCTGGCACTCTCCACTCCGACTCAGTCCACTCTGACACTCTCCACTCAGACTCTCTCCACTCTGACACTCTCCACTCTGACTCTGTCCACTCTGGCCCTCTCCACTCTGACTCTCTGCACTCTGCCTCGCTCCACTCTTACTCTGTACACTCCGACTCTGTCCACTCTGACTCGATCCACTCTGACTCTGTCCAATCTGACTCTCCCCAGTCTGACACAATCCACTCCGACTCTCTCCACTCTGACTCTCTCCACTCTGACTCTGTCTACTTTGACTCTGTCCACTCTGACTCTGTACGCACTGACTGTCTCCACTCAGACTCTCTGCACTCTGACACTGTCCACTCTGACTCTCTCCACTCCGACTCTCTCCACTCTGACACTCTCCACTCAGACTCTGTCCACTCCCACTCTCTCCACTCAAACTCTGTCCGCTCAGTCTCTCTCCACTCTGACTCTCTCGACTCCGACTCTGTCCACTCTGACTCTCTCCACTCTGACTCCGTCCACTCTGATTCTGTCCACTCCGTTTCGGTCCACTCTGAAACTCTAAACTATGACTCTGTCCGCTCTGACCCAGTCCACTCTGACTCGATCAACTCTGACACCGTCCACTGAGACACAATCATCTCTGACTCTCTCCACTCTGCCTCTCTCCCCTCTGACTCTCTCCCCTCTGACTCTCTCCACTCTGATTCTCTCCACTCTGACTCTCTGCACTCTTACTCTGTACACTCTGACTCTGTCCACTCTGACTCTCTGCACTCTGACTCTCTCCCCTCTGACTCTCTCCACTCTGATTCTCTCCACTCTGACACTGTCCACTCTGACTCTGTACACTCCGACTCTGTCCACTCTGACTCTGTCCACTCAGATTCTGTCCCCTCAGATTCTCTCCAATCTGACTCTGTCCACTCTGACACTCTCCACTCTGACTCTGTCCACTCAGTGTCTCTCCACTCTGACTCTCTCGACTCCGACTCTGTCCAGTCTGACTCTCTCCACTCTGACTCTGTCCACTCTGATTCTGTCCACTCCGTTTCGGTTCACTCTGAAACTCTAAACTATGACTCTGTCCGCTCTGACCCAGTCCACTCTGACTCGATCAACTCCGACACTGTCCACTGAGACACAGTCATCTCTGACCCTCTCCACTCTGCCTCTCTCCACTCTGACTCTGTCCAGTCTGACTCTGTCCACTCTGGCCCTCTCCACTCTGACTCTCTGCACTCTTACTCTGTACACTCCGACTCTGTCCACTCTGACTCTCTGCACTCTGACTCTCTCCACTCTGAATCTCTCCACTCTGACTCTCTCCACTCTGACTCTGTCCACGCTGACTCTGTCCACTCAGATTTTGTCCCCTCAGACTCTGTCCACTCTGACTCTCCCCACTCTGAGTCAGTCCACTCTGACTCAGTCCACTCCGTCTCTGTCCACTCAGACTCTCTCCACTCAGAGACAGTCCACTCAAACTCTCTCCAATCTGATTCACTCCACTCTGACTCTGTCCACTCTGAAACTCTGCAGTCTGACTCTGTCCACTCTAACTCTCTCCACTATGACTCTCTGCACTCTGACACTCTCCACTCTGACTCTGTCCACTCAGAGTCTGTCCAGTCCTACTCTGTCCTCTCCGTCTCTGTCCACTCTGACTATCTCCACTCTGAATCCTTCCACTCCGACTCTCTCCAGTCTCACTCTGTCCACTCCGACTCTCTGCACTCCGAATCTCTGCACTCCGAATCTCTCCAATCTCACTGTGTCCACTCTGACTCTCTCCACCCAGACTCTGTCCACGCCTTCTCTGTCCACTCTGACCCTGTCCACTCTTACACTGTCCACTCCGACTCTGTCCACTCTGACTCGATCCACTCTGACTCTGTCCAATCTGACTCTCTCCACTCTGACACGATCCACTCCGACTCTCTCCACTCTGACTCTCTCCACTCTGCCTCTGTCTACTTTGACTCTGTCCACACTGACTCTGTACGCTCTGACTGTCTCCACTCTGACTCTCTGCACTCTGACACTGTCCACTCTGACTCTCTCCACTCCGACTCTCTCCACTCTGACACTCTCCACTCAGACTCTGTCCACTCCCACTCTCTCCACTCAAACTCTGTCCGCTCAGTCTCTCTCCACTCTGACTCTCTCGACTCCGACTCTGTCCACTCTGATTCTGTCCACTCCGTTTTGGTCCACTCTGAAACTCTAAACTATGACTCTGTCCGCTCTGACCCAGTCCACTCTGACTCGATCAACTCTGACACCGTCCACTGAGACACATTCATCTCTGACTCTCTCCACTCTGCCTCTCTCCCCTCTGACTCTCTCCCCTCTGACTCTCTCCACTCTGATTCTCTCCACTCTGACTCTGTCCACTTAGATTCTGTCCCCTCAGATTCTCTCCAATCTGACTCTGTCCACTCTGACACTCTCCACTCTGACGCTGTCCACTCAGAGTCTCTCCACTCTGACTCTCTCAACTCCGACTCTGTCCAGTCTGACTCTCTCCTCTCTGACTCTGTCCACTCTGATTCTGTCCACTCCGTTTCGGTCCACTCTGAAACTCTAAACTATGACTCTGTCCGCTCTGACCCAGTCCACTCTGACTCGATCAACTCCGACACTGTCCACTGAGACACAGTCATCTCTGACTCTCTCCACTCTGCCTCTCTCCACTCTGACTCTGTCCAGCCTGACTCTGTCCACTCTGGCCCTCTCCACTCTGACTCTCTGCACTCTTACTCTGTACACTCCGACTCTGTCCACTCTGACTCTCTGCACTCTGACTCTCTCCACTCTGACTCTCTCCACTCTGACTCTGTCCACGCTGAGTCTCCACTCAGATTTTGTCCCCTCAGACTCTGTCCACTCTGACTCTCCCCACTCTGAGTCAGTCCACTCTGACTCAGTCCACTCCGACTATGTCCACTCAGACTCTCTCCACTCAGAGACAGTCCACTCAAACTCTCTCCAATCTGATTCACTCCACTCTGACTCTGTCCACTCTGAAACTCTGCAGTCTGACTCTGTCCACTCTAACTCTCTCCACTATGACTCTCTGCACTCTGACACTCTCCACTCTGACTCTGTCCACTCAGAGTCTGTCCAGTCCTGCT
Source organism: Hypanus sabinus (assembly GCF_030144855.1). NCBI lineage: Eukaryota > Metazoa > Chordata > Chondrichthyes > Myliobatiformes > Dasyatidae > Hypanus > Hypanus sabinus. Next base: position 4,168,577 of record NC_082720.1, read on the forward strand.
CTGTCCTCTCCGTCTCTGTCCACTCTGACTATCTCCACTCTGAATCCTTCCACTCCGACTCTCTCCAGTCTCACTCTGTCCACTCTGACTCTGTCCAATCTGACTCTCTCCACTCTGCCTCTGTCTACTTTGACTCTGTCCACTCTGACTCTGTACGCTCTGACTGTCTCCACTCAGACTCTCTGCACTCTGACACGATCCACTCCGACTCTCTCCACTCTGACTCTCTCCACTCTGCCTCTGTCTTCTTTGACTCTGTCCACTCTGACTCTGTACGCTCTGACTGTCTCCACTCAGTCTCTCTGCACTCTGACACTGTCCACTCTGACTCTCTCCACTCCGACTCTCTCCACTCTGACAATCTCCACTCAGACTCTGTCCACTCAGTATCTCTCCACTCTGACTCTCTCGACTCCGACTCTGTCCACTCTGACTCTCTCCACTCTGACTCTGTCCACTCTGATTATGTCCACTCCGTTTCGGTCCACTCTGAAACTCTAAACTATGACTCTGTCTGCTCTGACCCAGTCCACTCTGACTCGATCAACTCTGACACCGTCCACTGAGACACAGTCATCTCTGACTCTCTCCACTCTGCCTCTCTCCCCTCTGACTCTCTCCCCTCTGACTCTCTCCACTCTGATTCTCTCCACTCTGACTCTGTCCACTCCGACTCTGTCCACTCCGACTCTGTCCACTCTGACTCTGTCCACTCAGATTCTGTCCCCTCAGATTCTCTCCAATCTGACTCTGTCCACTCTGACACTCTCCACTCTGACTCTGTCCACTCAGAGACTCTCCACTCTGACTCTCTCGACTCCGACTCTGTCCAGTCTGACTCTCTCCACTCTGACTCTCTCCACTCTGATACTGTCCACTCCGTTTCGGTCCACTCTGAAACTCTAAACTATGACTCTGTCCGCTCTGACCCAGTCCACTCTGACTCGATCAACTCCGACACTGTCCACTGAGACACAGTCATCTCTTACTCTCTCCACTCTGCCTCTCTCCACTCTGACTCTGTCCAGTCTGACTCTGTCCACTCTGGCCCTCTCCACTCTGACTCTCTGCACTCTTACTCTGTACACTCCGACTCTGTCCACTCTGACTCTCTGCACTCTGACTCTGTCCCCTCTGACTCTGTCCACTCTGACTCTCTCCACTCTGATTCTCTCCACTCTGACTCTCTCCACTCTGCCTCTCTCCACTCAGAGACAGTCCACTCAAACTCTCTCCAATCTGATTCACTCCACTCTGACTCTCTGCACTCTGACACTCTCCACTCTGACTCTGTCCACTCAGAGTCTGTCCAGTCCTACTCTGTCCTCTCCGTCTCTGTCCACTCTGACTATCTCCACTCTGACTCTCTCCACTCTGACTATCTCCACTCTGAATCCTTCCACTCCGACTCTCTCCAGTCTCACTCTGTCCACTCCGACTCTTTACACTCCGACTCTCTGCACTCCGAATCTCTCCAATCTCACTGTGTCCACTCTGACTCTCTCCACCCAGACACTGTCCACGCCTTCTCTGTCCACTCTGACCCTGTCTACTCTTACTCTGTCCACTCTGACTCTGTCCACTCTGACTCGATCCACTCTGACTCTGTCCAATCTGACTCTCTCCACTCTGACACGATCCACTCCGACTCTCTCCACTCTGACTCTCTCCACTCTGCCTCTGTCTACTTTGACTCTGTCCACTCTGACTCTGTACGCTCTGACTGTCTCCACTCAGACTCTCTGCACTCTGACACTCTCCACTCAGACTCCGTCCACTCCCACTCTCTCCACTCAAACTCTGTCCGCTCAGTCTCTCTCCACTCTGACTCTCTCGACTCCCACTCTGTCCACTCTGACTCTCTCCACTCTGACTCTGTCCACTCTGATTCTGTCCACTCCGTTTCGGTCCACTCTGAAACTCTAAACTATGACTCTGTCCGCTCTGACCCAGTCCACTCTGACTCGATCAACTCTGACACCGTCCACTGAGACACAGTCATCTCTGACTCTCTCCACTCTGCCTCTCTCCCCTCTGACTCTCTCCCCTCTGACTCTCTCCACTCTGATTCTCTCCACTCTGACTCTGTCCACTCAGATTCTGTCCCCTCAGATTCTCTCCAATCTGACTCTGTCCACTCTGACACTCTCCACTCTGACTCTGTCCACTCAGAGTCTCTCCACTCTGACTCTCTCGACTCCGAGTCTGTCCAGTCTGACTCTCTCCACTCTGACTCTGTCCACTCTGATTCTGTCCACTCCATTTCGGTCCACTCTGAAACTCTAAACTATGACTCTGTCCGCTCTGACCCAGTCCACTCTGACTCGATCAACTCCGACACTGTCCACTGAGACACAGTCATCTCTGACTCTCTCCACTCTGCCTCTCTCCACTCTGACTCTGTCCAGTCTGACTATGTCCACTCTGGGCCTCTCCACTCTGACTCTCTGCACTCTTACTCTGTACACTCCGACTCTGTCCACTCTGACTCTCTGCACTCTGACTCTGTCCCCTCTGACTCTGTCCACTCTGACTCTCTCCACTCTGATTCTCTCCACTCTGACTCTCTCCACTCTGCCTCTCTCCACTCAGAGACAGTCCACTCAAACTCTCTCCAATCTGATTCACTCCACTCTGACTCTCTGCACTCTGACACTCTCCACTCTGACTCTGTCCACTCAGAGTCTGTCCAGTCCTACTCTGTCCTCTCCGTCTCTGTCCACTCTGACTATCTCCACTCTGACTCTCTCCACTCTGACTATCTCCACTCTGAATCCTTCCACTCCGACTCTCTCCAGTCTCACTCTGTCCACTCCGACTCTTTACACTCCGACTCTCTGCACTCCGAATCTCTCCAATCTCACTGTGTCCACTCTGACTCTCTCCACCCAGACACTGTCCACGCCTTCTCTGTCCACTCTGACCCTGTCTACTCTTACTCTGTCCACTCCGACTCTGTCCACTCTGACTCGATCCACTCTGACTCTGTCCACTCTGACTCTCTCCACTCTGACACGTTCCACTCCGACTCTCTCCACTCTGACTCTCTCCACTCTGCCTCTGTCTACTTTGACTCTGTCCACTCTGACTCTGTACGCTCTGACTGTCTCCACTCAGACTCTCTGCACTCTGACACTGTCCACTCTGACTCTCTCCACTCCGACTCTCTCCACTCTGACACTCTCCACTCAAACTCTGTCCGCTCAGTCTCTCTCCACTCTGACTCTCTCGACTCCGACTCTGTCCACTCTGACTCTCTCCACTCTAACTCTGTCCACTCTGATTCTGTCCACTCCGTTTCGGTCCACTCTGAAACTCTAAACTATGACTCTGTCCGCTCTGACCCAGTCCACTCTGACTCGATCAACTCTGACACCGTCCACTGAGACACAGTCATCTCTGACTCTCTCCACTCTGCCTCTCTCCCCTCTGACTCTCTCCGCTCTGACTCTCTCCACTCTGATTCTCTCCACTCTGACTCTGTCCACTCCGACTCTGTCCACTCCGACTCTGTCCACTCTGACTCTGTCCACTCAGATTCTGTCCCCTCAGATTCTCTCCAATCTGACTCTGACCACTCTGACACTCTCCACTCTGACTCTGTCCACTCAGAGTCTCTCCACTCTGACTCTCTCGACTCCGACTCTGTCCAGTCTGACTCACTCCACTCTGACTCTGTCCACTCTGATTCTGTCCACTCCGTTTCAGTCCACTCTGAAACTCTAAACTATGACTCTGTCCGCTCTGACCCAGTCCACTCTGACTCGATCAACTCCGACACTGTCCACTGAGACACAGTCATCTCTGACTCTCTCCACTCTGCCTCTCTCCACTCTGACTCTGTCCAGTCTGACTCTGTCCACTCTGGCCCTCTCCACTCTGACTCTCTGCACTCTTACTCTGTACACTCCGACTCTGTCCACTCTGACTCTCTCCACTCTGACTCTGTCCACGCTGAGTCTCCACTCAGATTTTGTCCCCTCAGACTCTGTCCACTCTGACTCTCCCCACTCTGAGTCAGTCCACTCTGACTCAGTCCACTCCGACTATGTCCACTCAGACTCTCTCCACTCAGAGACAGTCCACTCAAACTCTCTCCAATCTGATTCACTCCACTCTGACTCTGTCCACTCTGAAACTCTGCAGTCTGACTCTGTCCACTCTAACTCTCTCCACTATGACTCTCTGCACTCTGACACTCTCCACTCTGACTCTGTCCACTCAGAGTCTGTCCAGTCCTACTCTGTCCTCTCCGTCTCTGTCCACTCTGACTATCTCCACTCTGAATCCTTCCACTCTGACTCTCTCCAGTCTCACTCTGTCCACTCCGACTCTTTACACTCCGACTCTCTGCACTCCGAATCTCTCCAATCTCACTGTGTCCACTCTGACTCTCTCCACCCAGACTCTGTCCACGCCTTCTCTGTCCACTCTGACCCTGTCTACTCTTACTCTGTCCACTCTGACTGTCCACTCTGATTCTCTCCACTCTGACTCTGTCCACTCCGACTCTGTCCACTCCGACTCTGTCCACTCTGACTCTGTCCACTCAGATTCTGTCCCCTCAGATTCTCTCCAATCTGACTCTGTCCACTCTGACACTCTCCACTCTGACTCTGTCCACTCAGAGTCTCTCCACTCTGACTCTCTCGACTCCGACTCTGTCCAGTCTGACTCTCTCCACTCTGACTCTGTCCACTCTGAATCTGTCCACTCCGTTTCGTTCCACTCTGAAACTCTAAACTATGACTCTGTCCGCTCTGACCCAGTCCACTCTGACTCGATCAACTCCGACACTGTCCACTGAGACACAGTCATCTCTGACTCTCTCCACTCTGCCTCTCTCCACTCTGACTCTGTCCAGTCTGACTCTGTCCACTCTGGCCCTCTCCACTCTGACTCTCTGCACTCTTACTCTGTACTCTCCGACTCTGTCCACTCTGACTCTCTGCACTCTGACTCTCTCCACTCTGATTCTCTCCACTCTGACTCTCTCCACTCTGCCTCTCTCCACTCTGACTCTGTCCACTCAGACTCTGCCCACTCTGACTCTCTCCACTCTGACTCTGTCCAGTCTGACTCTGTCCACTCTGGCCCTCTCCACTCTGACTCTCTGCACTCTTACTCTGTACACTCCGACTCTGTCCACTCTGACTCTCTGCACTCTGACTCTCTCCACTCTGATTCTCTCCACTCTGACTCTCTCCACTCTGCCTCTCTCCACTCAGAGACAGTCCACTCAAACTCTCTCCAATCTGATTCACTCCACTCTGACTCTCTCCACTCTGAAACTCTCCACTCTGACTCTCTCCACTCTGACTCTGTCCACGCTGACTCTGTCCACTCAGATTTTGTCCCCTCAGACTCTGTCCACTCTGACTCTCCCCACTCTGAGTCAGTCCACTCTGTCTCAGTCCACTCCGACTCTGTCCACTCAGACTCTCTCCACTCAGAGACAGTCCACTCAAACTCTCTCCAATCTGATTCACTCCACTCTGACTCTGTCCACTCTGAAACTCAGCAGTCTGACTCTGTCCACTCTAACTCTCTCCACTATGACTCTCTGCACTCTGACACTCTCCACTCTGACTCTGTCCACTCAGAGTCTGTCCAGTCCTACTCTGTCCTCTCCGTCTCTGTCCACTCTGACTATCTCCACTCTGAATCCTTCCACTCCGACTCTCTCCAGTCTCACTCTGTGCACTCCGACTCTCTGCACTCCGAATCTCTCCAATCTCACTGTGTCCACTCTGACTCTCTCCACCCAGACTCTGTCCATGCCTTCTCTGTCCACTCCGACCCTGTCCACTCTTACTCTGTCCACTCTGACTCTGTCCACTCTGACTCGATCCACTCTGACTCTGTCCAATCTGACTCTCTTCACTCTGACACGATCCACTCCGACTCTCTCCACTCTGACTCTCTCCACTCTGCCTCTGTCTACTTTGACTCTGTCCACTCTGACTCTGTACGCTCTGACTGTCTCCACTCAGACTCTCTGCACTCTGACACTGTCCACTCTGACTCTCTCCACTCCGACTCTCTCCACTCTGACACTCTCCACTCAGACTCTGTCCACTCCCACTCTCTCCACTCAAACTCTGTCCACTCAGTCTCTCTCCACTCTGACTCTCTCGACTCCGACTCTGTCCACTCTGACACTCTCCACTCTGACTCTGTCCACTCTGATTCTGTCCACTCCGTTTCGGTCCACTCTGAAACTCTAAACTATGACTCTGTCCGCTCTGACCCAGTCCGCTCTGACTCGATCAACTCTGACTCTCTCCCCTCTGACTCTCTCCACTCTGATTCTCTCCACTCTGACTCTGTCCACTCAGATTCTGTCCCCTCAGATTCTCTCCAATCTGAATCTGTCCACTCTGACACTCTCCACTCTGACTCTGTCCACTCAGAGTCTCTCCACTCTGACTCTCTCGACTCCGACTCTCTCCACTCTGACACTCTCCACTCAGACTCTGTCCACTCTGATTCAGTCCACTCCGTTTCAGTCCACTCTGAAACTCTAAACTATGACTCTGTCCGCTCTGACCCAGTCCACTCTGACTCGATCAACTCTGACACCGTCCACTGAGACACAGTCATCTCTGACTCTCTCCACTCTGCCTCTCTCCCCTCTGACTCTCTCCCCTCTGACTCTCTCCACTCTGATTCTCTCCACTCTGACACTGTCCACTCCGACTCTGTCCACTCTGACTCTCTCCACTCTGACACTCTCCACTCCCACTCTCTACACTCAAACTCTGTCCGCTCAGTCTCTCTCCACTCTGACTCTCTCGACTCCAACTCTGTCCACTCTGACTCTCTCCACTCTGACTCTGTCCACTCTGATTCTGTCCACTCCGTTTCGGTCCACTCTGAAACTCTAAACTATGACTCTGTCCGCTCTGACCCAGTCCACTCTGACTCGATCAACTCTGACACCGTCCACTGAGACACAGTCATCTCTGACTCTCTCCACTCTGCCTCTCTCCCCTCTGACTCTCTCCCCTCTGACTCTCTCCACTCTGATTCTCTCCACTCTGACACTGTCCACTCCGACTCTGTCCACTCCGACTCTGTCCACTCTGACTCTGTCCACTCAGATTCTGTCCCCTCAGATTCTCTCCAATCTGACTCTGTCCACTCTGACACTCTCCACTCTGACTCTGTCCACTCAGAGTCTCTCCACTCTGACTCTCTCGACTCCGACTCTGTCCAGTCTGACTCTCTCCACTCTGACTCTGTCCACTCTGAATCTGTCCACTCCGTTTCGGTCCACTCTGAAACTCTAAACTATGACTCTGTCCGCTCTGACCCAGTCCACTCTGACTCGATCAACTCCGACACTGTCCACTGAGACACAGTCATCTCTGACTCTCTCCACTCTGCCTCTCTCCACTCTGACTCTGTCCAGTCTGACTCTGTCCACTCTGGCCCTCTCCACTCTGACTCTCTGCACTCTTACTCTGTACACTCCGACTCTGTCCACTCTGACTCTCTGCACTCTGACTCTCTCCACTCTGATTCTCTCCACTCTGACTCTCTCCACTCTGCCTCTCTCCACTCAGAGACAGTCCACTCAAACTCTCTCCAATCTGATTCACTCCACTCTGACTCTCTCCACTCTGAAACTCTCCACTCTGACTCTCTCCACTCTGACTCTGTCCACGCTGACTCTGTCCACTCAGATTTTGTCCCCTCAGACTCTGTCCACTCTGACTCTCCCCACTCTGAGTCAGTCCACTCTGACTCAGTCCACTCCGACTCTGTCCACTCAGACTCTCTCCACTCAGAGACAGTCCACTCAAACTCTCTCCAATCTGATTCACTCCACTCTGACTCTGTCCACTCTGAAACTCTGCAGTCTGACTCTGTCCACTCTAACTCTCTCCACTATGACTCTCTGCACTCTGACACTCTCCACTCTGACTCTGTCCACTCAGAGTCTGTCCAGTCCTACTCTGTCCTCTCCGTCTCTGTCCACTCTGACTATCTCCACTCTGAATCCTTCCACTCCGACTCTCTCCAGTCTCACTCTGTGCACTCCGACTCTCTGCACTCCGAATCTCTACAATCTCACTGTGTCCACTCTGACTCTCTCCACCCAGACTCTGTCCACGCCTTCTCTGTCCACTCTGACCCTGTCCACTCTTACTCTGTCCACTCTGACTCTGTCCACTCTGACTCGATCCACTCTGACTCTGTCCAATCTGACTCTCTCCACTCTGACACGATCCACTCCGACTCTCTCCACTCTGACTCTCTCCACTCTGCCTCTGTCTACTTTGACTCTGTCCACTCTGACTCTGTACGCTCTGACTGTCTCCACTCAGACTCTCTGCACTCTGACACTGTCCACTCTGACTCTCTCCGCTCCGACTCTCTCCACTCTGACACTCTCCACTCAGACTCTGTCCACCCCCACTCTCTCCACTCAAACTCTGTCCACTCAGTCTCTCTCCACTCTGACTCTGTCCAGTCTGACTCTGTCCACTCTGGCCCTCTCCACTCTGACTCTCTGCACTCTTACTCTGTACACTCCGACTCTGTCCACTCTGACTCTCTGCACTCTGACTCTCTCCACTCTGATTCTCTCCACTCTGACTCTCTCCACTCTGCCTCTCTCCACTCAGAGACAGTCCACTCAAACTCTCTCCAATCTGATTCACTCCACTCTGACTCTCTCCACTCTGAAACTCTCCACTCTGACTCTCTCCACTCTGACTCTGTCCACGCTGACTCTGTCCACTCAGATTTTGTCCCCTCAGACTCTGTCCACTCTGACTCTCTGCACTCTGACTCTCTCCACTCTGATTCTCTCCTCTCTGACTCTCTCCACTCTGCCTCTCTCCACTCTGACTCTGTCCACTCAGACTCTGCCCACTCTGACTCTCTGCACTCTGACTCTCTCCACTCTGATTCTCTCCACTCTGACTCTCTCCACTCTGACTCTGTCCACGCTGACTCTGTCCACTCAGATTTTGTCCCCTCAGACTCTGTCCACTCTGACTCTCTCCACTCTGATTCTCTCCACTCTGACTCTCTCCACTCTGCCTCTGTCTACTTTGACTCTGTCCACTCTGACTCTGTACGCTCTGACTGTCTCCAGTCAGACTCTCTGCACTCTGACACTGTCCACTCTGACTCTCTCCACTCCGACTCTCTCCACTCTGACACTCTCCACTCAGACTCTGTCCACTCCCACTCTCTCCACTCAAACTCTGTCCACTCAGAGTCTGTCCAGTCCTACTCTGTCCTCTCCGTCTCTGTCCACTCTGACTGTCTCCACTCTGAATCCTTCCACTCCGTCTCTCTCCAGTCTCACTCTGTCCACTCCGACTCTTTACACTCCGACTCTCTGCACTCCGAATCTCTCCAATCTCACTGTGTCCACTCTGACTCTCTCCACCCAGACTCTGTCCACGCCTTCTCTGTCCACTCTGACCCTGTCCACTCTTACTCTGTCCACTCTGACTCTGTCCACTCTGACTCGATCCACTCTGACTCTGTCCAATCTGACTCTCTCCACTCTGACACGATCCACTCCGACTCTCTCCACTCTGACTCTCTCCACTCTGCCTCTGTCTACTTTGACTCTGTCCACTCTGACTCTGTACGCTCTGACTGTCTCCACTCAGACTCTCTGCACTCTGACACTCTCCACTCAGACTCCGTCCACTCCCACTCTCTCCACTCAAACTCTGTCCGCTCAGTCTCTCTCCACTCTGACTCTCTCGACTCCCACTCTGTCCACTCTGACTCTCTCCACTCTGACTCTGTCCACTCTGATTCTGTCCACTCCGTTTCGGTCCACTCTGAAACTCTAAACTATGACTCTGTCCGCTCTGACCCAGTCCACTCTGACTCGATCAACTCTGACACCGTCCACTGAGACACAGTCATCTCTGACTCTCTCCACTCTGCCTCTCTCCCCTCTGACTCTCTCCCCTCTGACTCTCTCCACTCTGATTCTCTCCACTCTGACTCTGTCCACTCAGATTCTGTCCCCTCAGATTCTCTCCAATCTGACTCTGTCCACTCTGACACTCTCCACTCTGACTCTGTCCACTCAGAGTCTCTCCACTCTGACTCTCTCGACTCCGAGTCTGTCCAGTCTGACTCTCTCCACTCTGACTCTGTCCACTCTGATTCTGTCCACTCCATTTCGGTCCACTCTGAAACTCTAAACTATGACTCTGTCCGCTCTGACCCAGTCCACTCTGACTCGATCAACTCCGACACTGTCCACTGAGACACAGTCATCTCTGACTCTCTCCACTCTGCCTCTCTCCACTCTGACTCTGTCCAGTCTGACTATGTCCACTCTGGGCCTCTCCACTCTGACTCTCTGCACTCTTACTCTGTACACTCCGACTCTGTCCACTCTGACTCTCTGCACTCTGACTCTCTCCACTCTGATTCTCTCCACTCTGACTCTCTCCACTCTGCCTCTCTCCACTCTGACTCTGTCCACTCAGACTCTGCCCACTCTGACTCTCTGCACTCTGACTCTCTCCACTCTGATTCTCTCCACTCTGACTCTCTCCACTCTGCCTCTCTCCACTCTGACTATGTCCACTCAGACTCTGCCCACTCTGACTCTCTGCACTCTGACTCTCTCCACTCTGATTCTCTCCACTCTGACTCTCTCCACTCTGACTCTGTCCACGCTGACTCTGTCCACTCAGATTTTGTCCCCTCAGACTCTGTCCACTCTGACTCTCTGCACTCTGACTCTCTCCACTCTGATTCTCTCCACTCTGACTCTCTCCACTCTGCCTCTCTCCACTCTGACTCTGTCCACTCAGACTCTGCCCACTCTGACTCTCTGCACTCTGACTCTCTCCACTCTGATTCTCTCCACTCTGACTCTCTCCACTCTGATTCTGTCCACGCTGACTCTGTCCACTCAGATTTTGTCCCCTCAGACTCTGTCCACTCTGACTCTCTGCACACTGACTCTCTCCACTCTGATTCTCTCCACTCTGACTCTCTCCACTCTGCCTCTCTCCACTCTGACTCTGTCCACTCAGACTCTGCCCACTCTGACTCTCTCCACTCTGATTCTCTCCACTCTGACACTGTCCACTCCGACTCTGTCCACTCCGACTCTGTCCACTCTGACTCTGTCCACTCAGATTCTGTCCCCTCAGATTCTCTCCAATCTGACTCTGTCCACTCTGACACTCTCCACTCTGACTCTGTCCACTCAGAGTCTCTCCACTCTGACTCTCTCGACTCCGACTCTGTCCAGTCTGACTCTCTCCACTCTGACTCTGTCCACTCTGAATCTGTCCACTCCGTTTCGGTCCACTCTGAAACTCTAAACTATGACTCTGTCCGCTCTGACCCAGTCCACTCTGACTCGATCAACTCCGACACTGTCCACTGAGACACAGTCATCTCTGACTCTCTCCACTCTGCCTCTCTCCACTCTGACTCTGTCCAGTCTGACTCTGTCCACTCTGGCCCTCTCCACTCTGACTCTCTGCACTCTTACTCTGTACACTCCGACTCTGTCCACTCTGACTCTCTGCACTCTGACTCTCTCCACTCTGATTCTCTCCACTCTGACTCTCTCCACTCTGCCTCTCTCCACTCAGAGACAGTCCACTCAAACTCTCTCCAATCTGATTCACTCCACTCTGACTCTCTCCACTCTGAAACTCTCCACTCTGACTCTCTCCACTCTGACTCTGTCCACGCTGACTCTGTCCACTCAGATTTTGTCCCCTCAGACTCTGTCCACTCTGACTCTCCCCACTCTGAGTCAGTCCACTCTGACTCAGTCCACTCCGACTCTGTCCACTCAGACTCTCTCCACTCAGAGACAGTCCACTCAAACTCTCTCCAATCTGATTCACTCCACTCTGACTCTGTCCACTCTGAAACTCTGCAGTCTGACTCTGTCCACTCTAACTCTCTCCACTATGACTCTCTGCACTCTGACACTCTCCACTCTGACTCTGTCCACTCAGAGTCTGTCCAGTCCTACTCTGTCCTCTCCGTCTCTGTCCACTCTGACTATCTCCACTCTGAATCCTTCCACTCCGACTCTCTCCAGTCTCACTCTGTGCACTCCGACTCTCTGCACTCCGAATCTCTACAATCTCACTGTGTCCACTCTGACTCTCTCCACCCAGACTCTGTCCACGCCTTCTCTGTCCACTCTGACCCTGTCCACTCTTACTCTGTCCACTCTGACTCTGTCCACTCTGACTCGATCCACTCTGACTCTGTCCAATCTGACTCTCTCCACTCTGACACGATCCACTCCGACTCTCTCCACTCTGACTCTCTCCACTCTGCCTCTGTCTACTTTGACTCTGTCCACTCTGACTCTGTACGCTCTGACTGTCTCCACTCAGACTCTCTGCACTCTGACACTGTCCACTCTGACTCTCTCCGCTCCGACTCTCTCCACTCTGACACTCTCCACTCAGACTCTGTCCACCCCCACTCTCTCCACTCAAACTCTGTCCACTCAGTCTCTCTACACTCTGACTCTCTCGACTCCGACTCTGTCCACTCTGACACTCTCCACTCTGACTCTGTCCACTCTGATTCTGTCCACTCCGTTTCGGTCCACTCTGAAACTCTAAACTATGACTCTGTCCGCTCTGACCCAGTCCACTCTGACTCGATCAACTCTGACTCTCTGCCCTTTGACTCTCTCCACTCTGATTCTCTCCACTCTGACTCTGTCCACTCAGATTCTGTCCCCTCAGATTCTCTCCAATCTGACTCTGTTCACTCTGACACTCTCCACTCTGACTCTGTCCACTCAGAGTCTCTCCACTCTGACTCTCTCCACTCTGACTCTCTCCACTCTGACACTCTCCACTCAGACTCTGTCCACTCCCACTCTCTACACTCAAACTCTGTCCGCTCAGTCTCTCTCCACTCTGACTCTCTCGACTCCAACTCTGTCCACTCTGACTCTCTCCTCTCTGACTCTGTCCACTCTGATTCTGTCCACTCCATTTCGGTCCACTCTGAAACTCTAAACTATTACTCTGTCCGCTCTGACCCAGTCCACTCTGACTCGATCAGCTCCGACACTGTCCACTGAGACACAGTCATCTCTGACTCTCTCCATTCTGCCTCTCTCCACTCTGACTCTGTCCAGTCTGACTATGTCCACTCTGGCCCTCTCCACTCTGCCTCTGTCTACTTTGACTCTGTCCACACTGACTCTGTACGCTCTGACTGTCTCCACTCAGACTCTCTGCACTCTGACACTGTCCACTCTGACTCTCTCCACTCCGACACTCTCCACTCTGACACTCTCCACTCAAACTCTGTCCGCTCAGTCTCTCTCCACTCTGACTCTCTCGACTCCAACTCTGTCCACTCTGACTCTCTCCACTCTGACTCTGTCCACTCTGATTCTGTCCACTCCGTTTTGGTCCACTCTGAAACTCTAAACTATGACTCTGTCCGCTCTGACCCAGTCCACTCTGACTCGATCAACTCTGACACCGTCCACTGAGACACAGTCATCTCTGACTCTCTCCACTCTGCCTCTCTCCCCTCTGACTCTCTCCCCTCTGACTCTCTCCACTCTGATTCTCTCCACTCTGACACTGTCCACTCCGACTCTGTCCACTCTGACTCTGTCCACTCAGATTCTGTCCCCTCAGATTCTCTCCAATCTGACTCTGTCCACTCTGACACTCTCCACTCTGACTCTGTCCACTCAGAGTCTCTCCACTCTGACTCTCTCGACTCCGACTCTGTCCAGTCTGACTCTCTCCACTCTGATTCTGTCCACTCTGATTCTGTCCACTCTGTTTCGGTCCACTCTGAAACACTAAACTATGACTCTGTCCGCTCTGACCCAGTCCACTCTGACTCGATCAACTCCGACACTGTCCACTGAGACACAGTCATCTCTGACTCTCTCCACTCTGCCTCTCTCCACTCTGACTCTGTCCAGTCTGACTCTGTCCACTCTGGCCCTCTCCACTCTGACTCTCTGCACTCTTACTCTGTACACTCCGACTCTGTCCACTCTGACTCTCTGCACTCTGACTCTCTCCACTCTGATTCTCTCCACTCTGACTCTCTCCACTCTGCCTCTCTCCACTCTGACTCTGTCCACTCAGAATCTGCCCACTCTGACTCTCTCCACTCTGACACTGTCCAGTCTGACTCTGTCCACTCTGGCCCTCTCCACTCTGACTCTCTGCACTCTTACTCTGTACACTCCGACTCTGTCCACTCTGACTCTCTGCACTCTGACTCTCTCCACTCTGATTCTCTCCACTCTGACTCTCTCCACTATGCCTCTCTCCACTCTGACTCTGTCCACTCAGACTCTGCCCACTCTGACTCTCTGCACTCTGACTCTCTCCACTCTGACTCTCTCCACTCTGACTCTGTCCACGCTGACTCTGTCCACTCAGATTTTGTCCCCTCAGACTCTGTCCACTCTGACTCTCCCCACTCTGAGTCAGTCCACTCTGACTCAGTCCACTCCGACTCTGTCCACTCAGACTGTCTCCACTCAGAGACAGTCCACTCAAACTCTCTCCAATCTGATTCACTCCACTCTGACTCTGTCCACTCTGAAACTCTCCACTCTGACTCTCTCCACTCTGACTCTGTCCACGCTGACTCTTTCCACTCAGATTTTGTCCCCTCAGACTCTGTCCACTCTGACTCTCCCCACTCTGAGTCAGTCCACTCTGACTCAGTCCACTCCGACTCTGTCCACTCAGACTCTCTCCACTCAGAGACAGTCCACTCAAACTCTCTCCAATCTGATTCACTCCACTCTGACTCTGTCCACTCTGACTCTCTCCACTCTGACACGATCCACTCCGACTCTCTCCACTCTGACTCTCTCCACTCTGCCTCTGTCTACTTTGACTCTGTCCACTCTGACGCTGTACGCTCTGACTGTCTCCACTCAGACTCTCTGCACTCTGACACTGTCCACTCTGACTCTCTCCACTCCGACTCTCTCCACTCTGACACTCTCCACTCAGACTCCGTCCACTCCCACTCTCTCCACTCAAACTCTGTCCGCTCAGTCTCTCTCCACTCTGACTCTCTCGACTCCGACTCTGTCCACTCTGACTCTCTCCACTCTGACTCTGTCCACTCTGATTCTGTCCACTCCGTTTCGGTCCACTCTGAAACTCTAAACTATGACTCTGTCCGCTCTGACCCAGTCCACTCTGACTCGATCAACTCTGACACCGTCCACTGAGACACAGTCATCTCTGACTCTCTCCACTCTGCCTCTCTCCCCTCTGACTCTCTCCCCTCTGACTCTCTCCACTCTGATTCTCTCCACTCTGACTCTGTCCACTCAGATTCTGTCCCCTCAGATTCTCTCCAATCTGACTCTGTCCACTCTGACACTCTCCACTCTGACTCTGTCCACTCAGAGTCTCTCCACTCTGACTCTCTCGACTCCGAGTCTGTCCAGTCTGACTCTCTCCACTCTGACTCTGTCCACTCTGATTCTGTCCACTCCATTTCGGTCCACTCTGAAACTCTAAACTATGACTCTGTCCGCACTGACCCAGTCCACTCTGACTCGATCAACTCCGACACTGTCCACTGAGACACAGTCATCTCTGACTCTCTCCACTCTGCCTCTCTCCACTCTGACTCTGTCCAGTCTGACTATGTCCACTCTGGCCCTCTCCACTCTGACTCTCTGCACTCTTACTCTGTACACTCCGACTCTGTCCACTCTGACTCTCTGCACTCTGACTCTCTCCACTCTGATACTCTCCACTCTGACTCTCTCCACTCTGCCTCTCTCCACTCTGACTCTGTCCACTCAGACTCTGCCCACTCTGACTCTCTGCACTCTGACTCTCTCCACTCTGATTCTCTCCACTCTGACTCTCTCCACTCTGACTCTGTCCACTCAGACTCTGCCCACTCTGACTCTCTGCACTCTGACTCTCTCCACTCTGATTCTCTCCACTCTGACTCTCTCCACTCTGACTCTGTCCACGCTGACTCTGTCCACTCAGATTTTGTCCCCTCAGACTCTGTCCACTCTGACTCTCTGCACTCTGACTCTCTCCACTCTGATTCTCTCCTCTCTGACTCTCTCCACTCTGCCTCTCTCCACTCTGACTCTGTCCACTCAGACTCTGCCCACTCTGACTCTCTGCACTCTGACTCTCTCCACTCTGATTCTCTCCACTCTGACTCTCTCCACTCTGACTCTGTCCACGCTGACTCTGTCCACTCAGATTTTGTCCCCTCAGACTCTGTCCACTCTGACTCTCTCCACTCTGATTCTCTCCACTCTGACTCTCTCCACTCTGCCTCTGTCTACTTTGACTCTGTCCACTCTGACTCTGTACGCTCTGACTGTCTCCAGTCAGACTCTCTGCACTCTGACACTGTCCACTCTGACTCTCTCCACTCCGACTCTCTCCACTCTGACACTCTCCACTCAGACTCTGTCCACTCCCACTCTCTCCACTCAAACTCTGTCCACTCAGAGTCTGTCCAGTCCTACTCTGTCCTCTCCGTCTCTGTCCACTCTGACTGTCTCCACTCTGAATCCTTCCACTCCGTCTCTCTCCAGTCTCACTCTGTCCACTCCGACTCTTTACACTCCGACTCTCTGCACTCCGAATCTCTCCAATCTCACTGTGTCCACTCTGACTCTCTCCACCCAGACTCTGTCCACGCCTTCTCTGTCCACTCTGACCCTGTCCACTCTTACTCTGTCCACTCTGACTCTGTCCACTCTGACTCGATCCACTCTGACTCTGTCCAATCTGACTCTCTCCACTCTGACACGATCCACTCCGACTCTCTCCACTCTGACTCTCTCCACTCTGCCTCTGTCTACTTTGACTCTGTCCACTCTGACTCTGTACGCTCTGACTGTCTCCACTCAGACTCTCTGCACTCTGACACTCTCCACTCAGACTCCGTCCACTCCCACTCTCTCCACTCAAACTCTGTCCGCTCAGTCTCTCTCCACTCTGACTCTCTCGACTCCCACTCTGTCCACTCTGACTCTCTCCACTCTGACTCTGTCCACTCTGATTCTGTCCACTCCGTTTCGGTCCACTCTGAAACTCTAAACTATGACTCTGTCCGCTCTGACCCAGTCCACTCTGACTCGATCAACTCTGACACCGTCCACTGAGACACAGTCATCTCTGACTCTCTCCACTCTGCCTCTCTCCCCTCTGACTCTCTCCCCTCTGACTCTCTCCACTCTGATTCTCTCCACTGTGACTCTGTCCACTCAGATTCTGTCCCCTCAGATTCTCTCCAATCTGACTCTGTCCACTCTGACACTCTCCACTCTGACTCTGTCCACTCAGAGTCTCTCCACTCTGACTCTCTCGACTCCGAGTCTGTCCAGTCTGACTCTCTCCACTCTGACTCTGTCCACTCTGATTCTGTCCACTCCATTTCGGTCCACTCTGAAACTCTAAACTATGACTCTGTCCGCTCTGACCCAGTCCACTCTGACTCGATCAACTCCGACACTGTCCACTGAGACACAGTCATCTCTGACTCTCTCCACTCTGCCTCTCTCCACTCTGACTCTGTCCAGTCTGACTATGTCCACTCTGGGCCTCTCCACTCTGACTCTCTGCACTCTTACTCTGTACACTCCGACTCTGTCCACTCTGACTCTCTGCACTCTGACTCTCTCCACTCTGATTCTCTCCACTCTGACTCTCTCCACTCTGCCTCTCTCCACTCTGACTCTGTCCACTCAGACTCTGCCCACTCTGACTCTCTGCACTCTGACTCTCTCCACTCTGATTCTCTCCACTCTGACTCTCTCCACTCTGCCTCTCTCCACTCTGACTATGTCCACTCAGACTCTGCCCACTCTGACTCTCTGCACTCTGACTCTCTCCACTCTGATTCTCTCCACTCTGACTCTCTCCACTCTGACTCTGTCCACGCTGACTCTGTCCACTCAGATTTTGTCCCCTCAGACTCTGTCCACTCTGACTCTCCCCACTCTGAGTCAGTCCACTCTGACTCAGTCCACTCCGACTCTGTCCACTCAGACTGTCTCCACTCAGAGACAGTCCACTCAAACTCTCTCCAATCTGATTCACTCCACTCTGACTCTGTCCACTCTGAAACTCTCCACTCTGACTCTCTCCACTCTGACTCTGTCCACGCTGACTCTTTCCACTCAGATTTTGTCCCCTCAGACTCTGTCCACTCTGACTCTCCCCACTCTGAGTCAGTCCACTCTGACTCAGTCCACTCCGACTCTGTCCACTCAGACTCTCTCCACTCAGAGACAGTCCACTCAAACTCTCTCCAATCTGATTCACTCCACTCTGACTCTGTCCACTCTGACTCTCTCCACTCTGACACGATCCACTCCGACTCTCTCCACTCTGACTCTCTCCACTCTGCCTCTGTCTACTTTGACTCTGTCCACTCTGACGCTGTACGCTCTGACTGTCTCCACTCAGACTCTCTGCACTCTGACACTGTCCACTCTGACTCTCTCCACTCCGACTCTCTCCACTCTGACACTCTCCACTCAGACTCCGTCCACTCCCACTCTCTCCACTCAAACTCTGTCCGCTCAGTCTCTCTCCACTCTGACTCTCTCGACTCCGACTCTGTCCACTCTGACTCTCTCCACTCTGACTCTGTCCACTCTGATTCTGTCCACTCCGTTTCGGTCCACTCTGAAACTCTAAACTATGACTCTGTCCGCTCTGACCCAGTCCACTCTGACTCGATCAACTCTGACACCGTCCACTGAGACACAGTCATCTCTGACTCTCTCCACTCTGCCTCTCTCCCCTCTGACTCTCTCCCCTCTGACTCTCTCCACTCTGATTCTCTCCACTCTGACTCTGTCCACTCAGATTCTGTCCCCTCAGATTCTCTCCAATCTGACTCTGTCCACTCTGACACTCTCCACTCTGACTCTGTCCACTCAGAGTCTCTCCACTCTGACTCTCTCGACTCCGAGTCTGTCCAGTCTGACTCTCTCCACTCTGACTCTGTCCACTCTGATTCTGTCCACTCCATTTCGGTCCACTCTGAAACTCTAAACTATGACTCTGTCCGCACTGACCCAGTCCACTCTGACTCGATCAACTCCGACACTGTCCACTGAGACACAGTCATCTCTGACTCTCTCCACTCTGCCTCTCTCCACTCTGACTCTGTCCAGTCTGACTATGTCCACTCTGGCCCTCTCCACTCTGACTCTCTGCACTCTTACTCTGTACACTCCGACTCTGTCCACTCTGACTCGGTCCACTCCGATTCCCTCCAACACTGACTCTCTCCACTCTAACTCGCTTCACTCTGTCTCTGTCCACTCTGACTCAGTCAACTCTGACTCTCTCCACTCTGAGTCGATCCACTCTGACTTGGTCCACTCCAACTCTGTCCACTCTTACTCGGTCTCCTCTGACTCTGACCACTCTGTCTCAGTCCACTCTGACTCTTTCCGCTCCATCTCTGTCCACTCTGACTCGGTCCACCCTGACTCTGCCCTCTCTGACTCTGTACACTCCGACTCTGTCCACTCTGACTCTGTCCACTCTTACTCGGTCCACTCTGACTCTGACCACTATGACTCTGTCCACTCTGACTCTGTCCACTCTGACTCTCCACTCTGACTCCGTCCACTTTCACTCTGTCCACTCTGATTCTCTCCACTCTGACTCTCTCCACTCTGATTCTCTCCACTCTGACTCTCTCCACTCTGACTCTCTCCACTCTGACTCTGTGCACTCTGACTCGGTCCACACCAACTCTGTCCACTCTGACTCGGTCCACTCTGACTCTGTCCACTCTGACTCGGTCCACTCTGACTCTGACCACTCTGACTCTGTCCACTCTGACTCTTTCCACTCCAACTCTGTCCTCTCTGACTCTCTCCACTCTGACTCTGTCCACTCTGACTCGATCCACTCTGACACT
This sequence comes from Hypanus sabinus, assembly GCF_030144855.1. NCBI lineage: Eukaryota > Metazoa > Chordata > Chondrichthyes > Myliobatiformes > Dasyatidae > Hypanus > Hypanus sabinus. The sequence continues at coordinate 4,188,494 of NC_082720.1, forward strand.
CACCACTCTGACTCTCACCACTCCTACTCTGTCCACCTTGAGTTGGTCCACTCCGACACTGTCCACTCCGATTCGGTCCACTCTGACTCGATCCACTCTGACTCTGTCCACTCTGACGCTGTCCACTCCGACTCTGTCCACTCCGATTCGGTCCACACTTACTCTCTCCACTCTGACTTGATCCACTCTGACTCTGTCCCCTCTGACTCTCTCCACTCTGTCTCGCTCCACTCTGACTCTCTCCACTCCGATTCCATCCACTCTGTTTCTCTCCACTCTGACTCTGTCCACTCAGACTCTGTACACTCTGACTCTGTCCTCTCTGACTCTGTCCACTCTGACTCTCTCCACTCTGTTTCTCTCCACTCTGACTCTGTCCACTCAGACTCTGTACACTCTGACTCTGTCCTCTCTGACTCTGTCCACTCTGATTCGGTCCACTCTGACTCTCCACGATAGCACTAATCACGATGGGGCCATGCACTCCGGCCCGTTACCGCAAACTGACAAAGCTCCTTCACCCTCCCAACAGGATGGCAGGGAGGAAGAGGCTCACTCCAAGACAACTGTTGTCAGCTCGAGCTGCACAGAAGTTTGCAGTCAAGCTCAGTCAAGCCGTTCTTGTTCAAAAATCTGCCTCACTAAGGTGTACCCTAAGGGAGCCAAAGACAAGGCCATCAAAGCCTGTGTAATTCTGGACAACCAGAGCAATCGCTCACTAGTCAGACCACAGTTCTTTGACTTGTTCAACGTAGAGAGTAATCAGTTCCCATACTACCTTAGAACTTGCTCAGGCAGCGTAGAAACATATGGCAGGAAGGCAGAAGGCTTCCAGCTCGAGTCGCTGGATGGTAAAATTATCATCTGTCTCCCTCTGCTCTTAGAGTTCAATTAAATTTTGAATAACCGCACCGAGATCCCGACTCCAAGCGCTGTGTGACACCAATCGCATCGCCACCACATCACCAAGCACATCCCAGAACTGGATCCAAAAGCAGAAATACTCTTGCTACTAGGAAGAGACATTCTCCAGGTGCACAAGGTCAGGCAGCAGGTCAATGGACCACACGACACCCCCTTTGCCCAATGCCTGGATCTGGGCTGGGTGGTGATAGGAGAAGTGTGTCTTGGCAACGTACACAAACCGACAGTTAACACACTCAAGACCAATGTGCTAGAGAGTGGCCGCCATTCAATTTTTCAACCCTGCACAAGTTTCATGTGTATCAAGGAAGCACGACAAGGCTTTAACAAATGTACTAAAGTAACTGACAAGACACTGGGACAGTCAGTCTTCGCTCAAACTGAGCGTAATAAACCTGCTCCAACAGTGGAAAAAACTCAAACGAGCGAGAAATTTGAGCTGATCGAACCTGAAAGAGACTAGGAAATTCAACCGCAAATACAAACAGGAGTCACCTACCTCGAAGAATCAATACGTACCACTGAACGTTTTCAGCGGTTCCCCACTTTGAATTCCTTAGAATAGAGGATTTGCATTCACATGGCCAGATCTCACAAACACTCATCCCAAAATAGTAAATGCAAGGGATGGCACAAATGTAACTTACCTCGCACTGCGGACGAATTGACCCAGGCAAAGGACGTCATCCTTAAAGCAACTCAAAGAGCAGCTTTTGCAAGGGAGTTTTCAGCCCTCCAAGTTAATAAACCAATACCAAAGGACAGCCCTTTGAGGAAACTCAGCCCGATCCTGAAGAACGATCTCATTTGCATTAGAGGCCAGTTAATACACTCTCACCTTTCAGCTGCAGAAAAGAGCCCAGTAATCCTGCCCAAAGACAGCTATGTGTCCTTACTGCTCACTCGCCATCACCATGATCAGGTAAAGCATCAGGGCCGTCACCTGACGGAAGAAGTAATCAGGGCAGCGGGACCGTGGATCTTGGGAGGGAAAACACTGATCAATTCAGTCCTCCACAGATGTGTAACCTGCAGGAAACTGTGAGGGAAGATGGAAGCTCAACGTATGGCGGACCTCCCACCAGAACGCCTTGAAGCCTGCCCTCCTTTTACGTATGTGGGGCTCGACGTATTTGGTCCCTGGACTATCACTACGAGACGCACCAGGGGAGGACAAGCAGAGAGCAAACGGTGGGCCATCATGTTCAGCTGCATGAGTTAAAGAGCGGTACACATTGAGGTCATCGAATCTTTGGATACATCCAGCTGCATTAATGTTGTCAGGCGCTTCTTTGCACTAAGAGGCCCTGCAAAACAGTTAAGGTCTGATTGCAGCAAGAACTTTGTTGGAGCATCCAAGGAGCTCGGGATGGACAAGATGGTGCAAAGGTACCTCAGTGAGCAGGGATGCAACTGGGAGTTCAACACACCACATGCTCTCACATGGGAGGTTCATGGGAGCGGATGATTGGTATCGCCAGAAGGATCCTTGATTCAATGTTTCTGCAGCAACGCACCCGACTGACCCACGAGGTACTGAGCACACTAATGGCAGAGGTCACAATATTATAAATGCACGACCACTCCAACCTGTCTCTTCTGACCTGGAAAGCCCCTTCATACTCTCGCCATCAATGCTCCTTACGCAGAAGGCAGGAGCTCCCCCTCCATGTGGGGACTTCTCAGATAGGAGACAGGATCAGGCTCTCGCAAATCAGTTCTGGTCCCGTTGGAGACATGAATATCTACCTTTGGTGCTACACAGACAAAAGTGGACAGAAACTCGAGGGAATCTTCAAGTTGGAGATTTAGTCCTGCTCAGGGACAAGCCGATCGCCTACAACTGCTGGCCAATGGCCAGAATCACTGCCACATTCCCTGGTAGGGATGGACATGTCAGAAAGGTTGAGTTGAAAACTTCTGACCAAGGTGATGTGAAAATTTACCAAAGGCCAGTTGCAGAAGTCATTCTACTTCTACCTGAGGACTGATTTAGAGACTGAAGTTTTGTATTATGTTCATTGTGACCTCACGAAGGTCAAGCGGGGAGTGTGTTGCCTTGAGGCATTTGTTTAGCTTTATTACATTTTCGCTTTAGTAATTTGTTTGTAACTATTTTCTAGTTAAAGTTAAGGTTGTTGAAAGTAGATTTGTTGTCTATAATGTATTGCGGCATGTGATGACGTCACACCCGGTTTCAAGGCATCTTGTGGGAAAATACTGGTTTGGAGAAAGGGGAAGGAGGGGGGCTTGAGTGTGCAGGATCAGTGCAAGGAAAGTTTCTTTCTACTCACTAAGAAACATCATAGAAGCAACGCCGTAAGTTTATAAGATAATCCATATGTTGAAGTAAAAATGTTAAAGCTGATTCTGTTATAAGTAATGACGGTCGATAAAGTTTATTTTCTTTGCTATTGAAAGTGTTACTGGATAGTTTATGTTGAAGTGTATTTAAAACCAGTTGATGGCATAGGTAGATTCTGACTGTATGTTGTATGTTAATGAGGCTTTAATGTAATATAGTTTGCTGTAGTTTTACTTTTACAAGTATTTATGATGTAAATGTGATGTCAAGAAGGAAACAACTGCTGTATATATATTTTGTATTGTTTTATCAACAGTTTTCACCACCATACGTTATGTGGAAGAGTGAAGAGTAAACAGTTAATCTTACTGGATCGTGCCTCTTTGACTATGGTTTACCTCAGTGTTTAGTTCAGAGTTCTTACACCTGAATGTTCAGAGTTCTTACACTACACCATGCTTTGTACACCCACCAATCCACTCAAGCAATAGACCATCCATTTTATCCATTACTGGATGCCGACTAAGAGAGACCACTTTGCTACGACACAACCAACAGTAACATCGACAGCTTTCAAGATTCTTTCTCTCTGCGCGTAAATAGTGTGAATGGTGGATGCAGGCAAGTTCAACACGTGGACAATGTCCTTACTTCATTCACCATGATCAAAATGGTTTATTATGTTTAGTTTTACACTATGCCTAAACTCTTTTAGGCTTTTCTGATACCTTAGAACTCATCTTGCTAATGGATGCACAAAATAAATCACAGAAAGCACACATGCTCACAGGCACGTTTAAGCAATGACGCCTAAAATGCAGTCCCGGCGGAGGAGCTTGTCTTCTTGGGGCGTGCGCTGCCTTTTCTTGTAACCGTGAAAACAACTTCTGTTAGTGAAAACAGGTAACTAATGTTGGTCTTTCATAACAGTGAACGTTCAAAAAACAGGGGCCACATCAGCTCTGGACCGAGCTCAGCATTGCCAGCTGGTTTTGCCGGAGAAGTGTCAGAGGATTGCTTTGAAATCACTTCATGATGATTCTGGATATTTTGGGGTTGAAAAGACCTATGGATTGCTCAGAGATCAGTTTTACTAACACCAAATGAAGTCAGAGGTTGAAGAATACTGCAAGTCGTGCATTCGATGCATGCGGTGCAAGACACTGCCTACGCGGGCAGCTCCCTTGTCCCACTTGCAGACTGCAGGGCCTCTGGACCTGGTGTGTATGGATTTCCTGTCAATAGAGCCAGATGCCAGCAACATGGCGATTGTCTTGGTCATTACAGATCTCTACACCAGACATGCACAAGCTTTCCCTACCCAGGATCAGAGGGTCTCCACAGTGGCCAAAGTGTTATGCGAGAAATATTTCATTTATTATGGCCTTCCCAGGTGTATACATAGTGATCAGAGACGGGATTTCGAGAATCGGCTCATCAATGAGTTACTAAGAATGCTTGGAGTTGACAAGTTGAAGACTACTCCTTATCATCTGCAGGGTGATCCCCAGCCCGAAAGATTTAATCAGACCTTTCTAGACATGCTCGGAACCTTGGAGATCAGCAAATGGAGCAATATATTGGACATCTGGTTCAACTGTACTCAAAATGAATCTATTGGGTACTCGCCATATTATCTGATGTTTGGGAGCGAAGAGAGATTGCACATCGACCTTTGTTTTGAGACTGACGAGGAAGACCTACCTCCGAAGACTTATCTATACGAAGAGGTATGTGTCTGATTTGAGAAGGAAGCTGAATTAGTTGAGGTCGAGGCTGCCAAGCAGAGTCAAGGAAATCAATATATTGGGACCAGGTTAGATCCTCAGAGATCTTGACAACCAGGAACTTGAAACTGCTCACTGTCTCCGCTTCTGATCCCTCTATGAGGATTGGTATGTGTTCCTGCATCTTACACTTCTGGAAGTCCATAATCAGCTCTTTCATCTTACTGGTGTTGAATGCCAGGTTGTTGCTGCAACACCACTCCACTAATTGGCATATCTCACTCCTGCACACCCTGAGATTCTATCATCAATGGTTGTATCACCAGCAAATTTATAGATGGTATTTTTATTCCTGCTGTTACGTATTCAGGCAACAATAAATATATGAGTTCAACAAGGGTTCATATAATAAGTAACACGTTTATTAAACACTGAAAACAAACCCCCCAAAAGTAAACAAATATTAACGAAACCGGAAACAGCTGCTGTGCGGCAGCTTAAGCAGTTCTTAAAGCGATGTTGCAAAAACAGTTCTTTAAAATAGTATTGCCAAAAGTTCAAAATGCTCACTGTCCATTTAAGGGAGAGACTTTTTAAGATGATTTAAATTCTCTTTCACGTCGTTTTGCTTCGATCCCCGACGTCGAACTTTTCCCACGAAGAATTTACGAAACAAAACGGCTTAAAGGCACTGATCTTTCCTTTATCACACTGTCCTCAATCTTCTGCTATCCCGCAGAGATTAACACGAGAACAGTCAACGAATTCCTTCCAAATAAGGATTAAATAAGGTTGAACACGTTTCACCGTCAAAATAGATTCTCCTCGATCTTTAACTCCCGAACTCCGATCTTCACTCTGATGTGATTCTTAACTGATTCTTAACTAGTAGTATTGTAAAGAAACTGCTGGCAATGACCTTTTAAACTTTAGGCATTAGATAAAACTTCATCTTTCAACTAAACTGCGTCATCACATTAAATCACGCAGTGGCATGAAGTCAACATGGCAAATCCAGCCACGAACTGCCTCTCCTCACAGGGTGGGGTCTTCCTTTTATACCGTGTAAAAAAAACCTGTCACATGATCTCCACTGGCAGGAAAATGACATCACTCCACCATCACAAGACCATTACCTCAAGTCCAGTATAGCTTCAACCCCAGTCACGTGACAAGGGTACCATTGTCATGTCACGAGTACATAACACTGCAGGAATGCACAATATCAGCTCTCCCAATATTTCAATTTTCAAAGTTTCCCGCTTATTGAGCATCCCTTTGCACTAAAACAAACTATCCCAATTCATGCCTGCCATTTCCTTTCTACAGCCAGCAAAACTTGCCTTTCTTCGGTTTCAAATTTCAACCCAATCTATGCTCTGTTCATCTGCCTTATCTACAAAGCTGCTCGCATTGAGATAAACACAAGTCGGTTCATCACTCCTACCTTGCCAAACTTTTCAGTTCCTGTCTTTCTATGTAGGCTTAACTTCTACTTTCTCTACAACCACTCCTCTGTTTCCCATCCCCCTGCAATGCTAGTTTAAACTCCCTGAAGCAGCTCTATCAAGCCTTTCCCAAGCATTTTGGTCGCCCTCTAGTTAAGGTGTAAACCATGCATTCGAATAGATCCCACAGGTTTGTATAGGAAACCTCTTTCCCTGGAAGAGAGCCCAATGGTCTTAAAAATCATAATCCCTCCCTCCTGCACCTTCTCCAAAGCCACATGAATTTATGATCACTGCGTTCGCGGAAATATGCATTTGTCGCCTGCCTAGCCTTGTTCTCTTATAAGAGTTCCAGCCTCGCGCTCTCTACATTTGGGACTTCCACAAAACTGTTCTGAGCACATCTGACAAACTCGATCCCACCCAGTCCAGTATGGGAGTCCCAGTCAATATGTAGAAAGTTAAAATCGACGACTATCACAATCTTAATTTTCTTACAACTGTGTGCTATCTCTCTACAAATTTGCTCCTCTAAATCCCCCAGACTATTTACTGATCCTACTAATGTGGCCATAATTTTTTTATTCAGGTTCAAATTCAGTTTATTGTCACTTAACCATGCAAGTATATACCACCAAATTAGTCAATTTCCCTCCAGACCAAGGTACACAAAATAATACATATAACTCACATATAACACATAATGTAATGTTAACACAAATAAATTAGCAAATAATAAGGTACATTTACAATACAAGTTCAAAAGTAAGCACTGTAATACAGCTGGCACTTCATACGTGGTGAGACGCAAGTGGTGGTAGGGAGTTCAGTTGTTCAGTAATCAGCCTGGGGGAAGAAGGAGTTCCCCATCCCCACCAATATAACATCAGCAGAAAAGATCTCCATGACTTGTAATGCCACCTTTAATTTCACTACCTCTATCATGTCTGAAGCAACCAAACCTTGGGACATTGAACTGCCAATCCTGCCTTTCCTGCAACTGTCTCACTAATGGCTATGATATCATAATCCCACAGGCTGATCTATGCTCTGTCCATCTGCCTTAAGTACAAAGCTGATGGCATTGAGATAAACACAAGTCGGTTCATTACTCCTACCTTGCAGGATCTTTCAGTTCCTGTCTTTCTATGTAGGCTTAACTTCTACTTTCTCCACAACCACTCCTCTAGATAACCTGGCACTCTGTTTCACATCCTCCTGCAATGTTAGTTTAAACCATCTGGAACAATTCTTTCCCAAGCAATTTGGTCCCCCTCCAGTTCAGGTGTAAACTGTCTATTTGAATAGATCTCACAAGTTTCTACAGGTCTCTCCCTGAAAGAAAGCCCAATCATCTAAAAAATCATGACACTCCCTCCTGCACCACCTCCAAAGACACATATTAAATTGTATTATTTTTCCTATTTCTAACCTCGTTAGCACATTCCTTTCCAATATGTTTACTTCAGATATTACAGTTGAGGAATGAAAATGAATCTGTTTGACACCTCATCTCATCTGAGAGCTATTCAAGTTTTGTTTAGAATAACAGACAGACAGACTTTATTGAACCCGAGGGAAACTGGGTTTTGTTGCAGCCTTACCAACCAAGAATAGTGAAGAAACATAGCAATATAAAACCATAAATAATTAAATAATAATAAGTTAATCATGCCAAGTGGAAATAAGTCCAGGACCAGCCTATTGGCTCAGGGTGTCTGACACTCCGAGGGAGGAGTTGTAAAGTTTGATGGCCACAGGCAGGAATGATTTCCTATGATTCTCAGTGTTGCATCTCGGTGGAATGAGTCTCTGGCTGAATCTACTCCTGTGCCTAACCAGTACATTATGGAGTGGATGGGAATCATTGTCCAAGATAGCATTGCATCTTGGGCCCAGAGAGGGCCAGCAATGTTTAAAAATTAAATTAGTAATGTTTTATGATTGCCTGAAGTGCCAAGGGACTGGGATTTGTGGTGGGGAAATGGGTGATGGGTGGTGAGGCACTGTTGTTGTGGCAGTTTATGTCATTGTGGGTTTGCCTAATCTAACTCATGTAACATAACTGTGTTTCATGGTTGCCCTCAGCATTCTGGATAGACCTCTTTCTGTAATGTTTCATCAACCTCAGAATTCCCACTTCTTTGTTCTTCTCCACACACTTTAATTGTAACCATGTGCTACTGTCGACATTAAGCTATTTTCAGGTAATAAACATAGAAACATAAAAACATTGAAAACCTACAGCACAATACAGGCCCTTTGGCCCAGAAAGTTCTGCCAAACATGACCCTCCCTCAGAAATTATTAGGCTTGCCCATAGCTCTCTGTTTTTCTAAGCTCCATGTACCTATCCAAAAATCTCTTAAAATCTCTACCTATCATAACCACCTCCACGACCGTTGCCGGCAGCCCATTCCAAGCACTCACCACTCTCTGAGTAAATACCTTACCCCTGACATCTCCTCTGTACTTACTCCCCAGCACCTTAAACCTGCGTCCTCTTGTGGGAACCATTTCAGCCCTGGGGACAACCCTCTGACTATCCACACAGTCAATGCCTCTCATCATCTTATACACTTCTATCAGGTCACCTCTCATCCTTTGTTGCTCCAAGGAGAAAAGGCCAAGTTCACTCAACCTATTCCCATAAGGCACGCTCCCCAATCCAGGCAACATCCTTGTAAATCTCCTTTGCACCCTTTCTATGGCTTCCACATCCTTCCTGTAGTGAGGCGACCAGAACTGAGCATAGTACTACAAGTGGGGTCTGACCAGGGTCCTATATTGCTGCAACATTACTTATTGGCTCCTAAATTAAATTCCATGATTGATGAAGGCCAATACACCGTATGCCTTCTTAACCACAGAGTCAACCTGTTTTGAGCGTCCTATGGACTCCAACCCCAAGATCCCTCTGATCCTCCACACTACCAAGAGTAATTAATACTATATTCTGTCATCATATTTGACCTACCAAAATGAACCACTTCACACTTATCTGGGTTGAACTCCATCTGCCACTTTTCAGCCCAGTTTTGTATCCTATCAATGTCCCGCTGTAACCTCTGACAGTCCTCTACACTAACCACAACACCTCCAACCCTTGTGTCATCAGTAAATTTACTAACTCATCCCTCCACTTACTCATCCAGGTCATTTATAAAAATCACGAAGAGTAAGGGTCCAAGAACAGATCCCTGAGGCACTCCACTGTTGATGACCTCCATGCAGAATAAGACCTGTCTACAACCACTCTTTGCCTTCTGTGAGCAAGCCAGTTCTGGATCCACAAAGCAATGCCCCCTTGGATCCCATGCCTCCTTACTTTCTCAATAAGCCATGCATGGATTACCTTATTAAATGCCTTGCTAAAATCCATATACACAACATCTACAGCTCTTCCTTCATCAATATAACCATATAACCATATAACAATCACAGCACGGAAACAGGCCATCTTGGCCCTCCTAGTCCGTGCCGAACCCTTAATCTCACCTAGTCCCACCTACCCGCACTCAGCCCATAACCCTCCACTCCTTTCCTGTCCATATACCTATCCAATTTTACCTTAAATGACAAAACTGAACTGGCCTCTACTACTTCTACAGGAAGCTCATTCCACACAGCTATCACTCTTTGAGTAAAGAAATACCCCCTCGTGTTTCCCTTAAACTTGTGCCCCCTAACTCTCAAATCATGTCCTCTAGTTTGAATCTCCCCTACTCTCAATGGAAACAGCCTGTTCACGTCAACTCTATCTATCCCTCTCAAAATTTTAAATACCTCGATCAAATCCCCCCTCAACCTTCTACGCTCCAATGAATAGAGACCTAACTTGTTCAACCTTTCTCTGTAACTTAATTGCTGAAACCCAGGTAACATCCTAGTAAATCGTCTCTCTCTAATTTATTGATATCTTTCCTATAATTCGGTGACCAGAACTGCACACAATATTCCAAATTTGGCCTTACCAATGCCTTGTACAACTTTAGCATTACATCAATGTGTTTAGTCACATCCTCAAAAAATTCAATCAGTCTTGTAAGGCACAACCTGCCTTTGACAAAGCCATGCTGACTACTCCTAATCATATTATACACCTACAAATGTTCATAAATCCTGCCACTCAGGTGAGACTCACTGGTCTATAGTTTCCTGGGCTACCTCTACTCCCTTTATTGAATAAAGGAACAACATCCGCAACCCTCCAATCCTCCGGAACCCCTCTGCCTCGGAAAGTCCATCCCTACATCACTGCCATGACAGGTGGAAACAGCTGTATAGGCTAATCCCCTATAGAGCAGATAGAATGGGTTACAGAAACATGATGAATTCTGATGATAGCCACTTTGCCCTCTCATGATAGCCATTTCAGTCCTTGGAAAAAGCCTCTGAAGATCAATGCCTCTCATAATCTTATACACTTCTACCAAGTCACCTCTGGGTTTCCACATCCTTCCTGTAGTGAGGCAACCAGAACTGAACACAGTACTCCAAGTAGGGCATGATCAGGGTCCCATATAGCTGCAACATTACCTCTCAGCCCCTAAACTCAATCCCATGATTGATGAAGGCCAATACACCGTATGTCTTCTTAACCACAGAGTCAACCTGCGCAGCTGCTTTGAGCGTCCTATAAACTCGGAACCCAAGATCCCTCTGATCCTCTACATTGCCAAGGGTCTTACCATTAATACTATATTCCAAAATCATATTTGACCTACCAAAATGAACCGCCTCACACTTATTTGGGTTGAACTCTATCTGCCATTTCTCAGCCCATTTTTGCATCCTATCAATGAACCGTTGTAACCTCTGACAGCCCTCCACACCATCCACAATACCTCCAACCTTTGTGTCATCAGCAAATGTTCTAACTCTCCTTCTTCATCTAGGTCATTTATAAAAATCATGAAGAGTAAGGGTCCCAGAACAGATCCCTGAGGCACACCACTGGCCACCAACTTCCATGCAGAATATGACCCATCTCCAACCACTCTTTGCCTTCTGTGGACAAGCCAGTTGTGGAACCACAAAACAATGTCCCCTTGGATCCCATGTCTCCATACTTTCTCAATAAGCTTGTATGGGGTACCCTGTCAAATGCCTTGCTGAAATCCATATACACTACATCTACTGCTCTACCTTCATCAATGTGTTTAGTCACATCCTCAAAAAATTCAATCAGGCTCATAAGGCATAACCTGCCTTTCACAAAGCCATGCTGACTAAGTTAAGCTGAATTTCATATGTTGATTGCAAAACTTAATTGAGGATTCGAAAAGTTTCTTCAGATACATAAAGTGTAAAAGAGAGTTGAGAGTGGATATCAGACCATTGGAAAATGATGTAGGACATGTAGTAATGGGGAAATGTTGGATGAACTGAATTATTATTTATTCACTGTGGAAGACATTAGCAGTAAGAAGGAAGTTCCATGTGACAGGGGTCATGAAGTGTGTGAAGTTACTACTACTAGGGAGAAGATTCTTGGGAAACTGAAAGGTCTGAAGCTAGATGGGTCACCTGGTCCAAATGGTATGCATGAAATTATAGGCCAGTTCTGCAGTAAAAGTGAGACGTTCAATTTACATTAGGGAGAATACATTGAGAGGAGTGTCATTTTTTGTAAATTTTAGTGTAATTTTTCTCTGTAACAGTAAGGGGACATGATGCAAAGCTTTGATATGTTCACTTCCATCACTCACATCGTGTGACATGACTCACCTACACCACAAGGCGAGGAGTCACAGGTAAGCTTCTCTGGATGGAGTGCATCATCATGTGTGAGTACAGAGTCTAACATCACTTTTTCCTTTACCTTTTGGAAAGTCACCCAGCATTGCTTTGTCCATTGCCATCTCTTCCCTTTCTGCAGTAATGAGTTCAAGGATGGAGCCCAGTAGCCTGTTAGAGTAATTGACAAATCCTAAAAAGGGCCACATCTGTGACACGTTCTTTGGCCTTGGGTCATCTACTACTACTTGTTTTTTCTCAGCACATGTGTGTAAAAATCTTCTGTGTCAATGGTGTGACCACAGTAAGTGATGCTTGGTTTTAAGGATTAACACCTGCCATGTCATGCCCTGAGCCCATAATCTTCTTATCAGTTTAACTGATGGTCACCAACCTTTTTAAGCCTAAGATCGATTAGTCACAGGCATGCAAACTGGGACAGAAAAGACCAGAATTAAAACCCCGCAACCCAGAAGCAGAAATAATGTATGAACACCAGGGGTCCCCACCCTTTTTTGCACCGTGGGCTTGTTTAATATTGACAATATTCTTCTGGACCAGCTGAGAGAAGGGGTGTGTTAAACATGACCGGAATACAGCGATACTCGAAGCGGGTTCCTTATGTCCAGTCTATTCCGCAGTTTAGTTTACTCGGCTCTTGGCACTTAGTTTCTGTCCCACGCTGCTCACGTTCTTTTCCGCTGATAAAACTCAACGGGTTTGTCTTTAAGTGCAGGGTGCTTGGACTCAAGGTGCCGAAGCAGTCTTGAGGGCTTCATTGCCTCATTAGACAACCTCCCGCCCGCCCACCGCCAGACGCCTTGGCTGGGTACGGCTGTTCTCGTACCGAGGCCGCGGCGGTCACAGTCCGGAGAGACCCACCTGCCCACACCAGACGCCTTGGCCGGGTGCGGCTGTTCTTGTACCAAGGCCGCGGCGGTCACAGTCCGGAGAGAGCGACTGACAAAACGAGGAGTGCAACAGTGCATCTGCCCCCCGTAGGACCTATTGGCCGACAAAAGTTTGTTTCAGTAGATCGCAACGAGGTAGCAGCTCTGCTACTTACAAAACCCTGATCCCGAATTAGGGCGTCTGCGAATATTTTAGCACAGGGTTCCCCATGAACATTTGGTGTGGTGAACAGGTTCAAAGGTGATGCCCATCTGTCTGCGCTCCAGGCCAGTACCAACGGCACTTCCCGCCAGCTGCGCGAGGCCAACCAGTTATCCCTGACGCGAGGGTATCACTGCGTTTAGGTGACTGATGACCTCGCGTGGATAATGACTTTGCATGTGTAATGACCTCACGTGGGTTCAAGTTCAGCAGTGGGCGTGACAGGAAAGGTGCAGCTGACTCGTATCGTTTCCTCGCGGCCCAGTGTTTGGGAACACTGAAGTACACTGTGTAGTGCGGGGGGGGGGGGGGGGCTACACGCATGTGCACTGGGCAGAAAGAACGGAACTAAAACCCTACAACCCGGAAACAATCTCTCAACAGTATTTGTGTATTTATTTTTCTTTTTTTTTCAGGATCTACTGGGAAAGTCTCAAAGATTGACCAGTCGATCGAGATCAAGGGGTTGGTGACCACTATGTTTAACACTGATAAACAGAAGATTTTGTTATTCTCACCGATAACAATGATATCATCGAGGTAACACCTACTGTCTGGGCAGCCTTGCAGCACTTGATCTATCATTTCCTGCCAGAGTGCAGGGCAGATGCTACTCTAGAAATAAACCTATTATAACAATAAAGTCTTTTGTGAATGTTTATGATGAAAAACACTTTGGACTCTTCTTCCATCTCCATCTGCAAATAGGCCTCAGTTAAATCCTCTTTGATGAAGTGTTTCCCTTCAGAAAGGTTTGTAAAATATCCTTTATCATGTGCAAAGGTTAGTAATCTACTTTCAGTACTAGGTTGATGGTGACCTTAAAATCAGCACAGATCCTAACATACCCATCCTTCTTGGCTACTGGGAACACTGGAGTTGCCTAATCTAGCACTGTTGCTACTTTATTACATATGGTATAAGGAACTGGGTGGCCCTTATAAAATTTGTGTGAGGAATTTTCATTTAATGTTACTTTACCCTTGATATGTCTGAGTTTTCCAATGTTATCCTGCTGAAGCATCATCCAGAACTTTTTTTAATTTGCTTTTAGTTGCTTTATTGGCATGCAAATTGTGTTTGGATCTCCAATCAAACTGTAGTTAACTCACCAATCATGACCCTGCAATACTGGTTCTTCTGATTCTAACACATGCTAGCCCAAAGTGGATTGTTGGTTGTTGTATTTTATTGCTATGAATGCTATTCCCACAGGAGTTATCTTTTCTCCAGTATAAGTTCTTAGTTGGATATCTGCAAGCTTCAGTTTGGTGTCTTTTAAATGCCATTCAAAGTCATCTTGTAGAATGATTGAAACAACTGAGCCAGTGTCCAATTCCATTTTAATTAATTTGCTGTTCACTTCTGATGTATGTTTGTAAGACCATGACTAAGACTGTGTCCTGTACATGGTTCTAACTCCATAATCAAGTTCACAAACGACACCACGATGATTGGCCTGATCAGAGGGATGACGAGACGGCCTACAGGGATGAGGTCCAGCACCTGGCCGCGTGGTGTGCTGACAACAACCTGTCCCTTAACACCCAGAAGTCCAAGGAGATCACTGTGGACTTCAGGCATGCTAGGAGCCACACTCATGTCTTCATCTACATCAATGGAGCTGTAGTGGAGCGTGTATCAAGCTTCAAATTCCTTGGTGTCCACATTTCTGATGATCTCACCTGGTCCCTGAACTCCTCCATCCTGATCAAAAAGGCGCAACAGCTCCTTTATTTCCTGCGGAGCATCAAGAAAGCTCACCTTTGTCTCAGGATATTGACGGACTTTTACCGCTGTACCCTTGAGAGCATACTCACCAACTGCATCTCAGTGTGGTATGGCAATTGTCCCGTATCGGACCGCAAAGCTCTCCAGTGTGTGGTGAAAACTGCCCAGTGGATTATCGGCACCCAATTGCCCACCATTGAGAACATCTACCATAAACGCTGCCTGGGCAGGGCAAAAAGCATTATCAAGGATGCATCTCACCCTAACCATGGACTTTTTACTCTCCTCCCATCCTGTAGGTGCTACAGGAGCCTCCGCTCCCGCACCAGAAGGCACAGGAAGAGCTTCTTCCCTGAGGCTGTGACCCTGCTGAACCTCAGATCACAGTATTGCACCCATATTGTACTGTCTCAGTACTTTTATACTGTGTGCTGTAGCACTTACTTTTTATTCACAGTTATTTTGTAAATAACACTATTCCTTGCATTTCTGGTTAGATGCTAATTTCATTTCATTTGGCTTTGTATCTGTACTTGGCACAATGACAATAAAGTTGAATCTAATCCAATCTAATCTAACCCAACCCATATTGCTTCTAGCTTGTTAGTTTTCACATGTAAATCTAAAGTCTACCCAGTCCTCTCTTGTCTCATCATTATGATACTGATACAACATACTGATTAGTGCTCTTTTTGAAACAGCAACTTGATTTTTTAATCTTTTTCTCTTCCCTGCGTAGCTAATTTATTTTTGACTGCCCAGCATGCACTTTGTATGTGTCCTAATTTGTTGCATATTGTGCAAGTTCTGCCTTTAAAGTTGCATTGGTCTTTAAAGTAGGTGAGACGCTGCCACAACAGTAACACAATTTGTTCTGCCAGGCATGTTTTTGTTTAGATGTTGCAATTTTGTTGATGTTCACTCTCATTCCTGAATGCATCTCAATTGTGTCTCTGGCTGCTGTTTCCATTGATATAGTGATTTCAGCTGCTCATTGAAATGTGAGTTGTGTTTCAGTTAGGAGCTTTTTTTGAATGGTTACTTGTGAGATTCCACAGACTAAATGATCTCTCAGTGCATAATTAAACCCATCACTGAACTGACAATGCTCAGACAACTTCTTCAATTCAGCCACATAAGTTAAAATGGACTCCCCTTACTTCTGATTCCACTTATGAAACCTAAAGCGTCCTACAATCAACAATGTTTTGGGTTCAAAATGTTCCTACGTTTCGTTCATGATATCAGCAAAACTGATTTTGGCAGGTTTGGTTGGAGTAGTTAAATTTCTAAACAAAAATTTTATGCTTTTTCATCTATTGCACCCAGCAACACAGACACTCATTTTTCATTGGGTATTTCATTTGCTTCAAAATACTGCTCAACTTGTTCAGTGGACATCATGCAGTTGTCTTTTTGGCAATCTTTCCGATGAAGCCATTCTTTTCTGCTTTTTAAATTTATTTTTACCACCCATTACTCACTGCTTATAGATCCACAACTGTACTTGTTAGCCTCATCCATTTATTGCTTTTTAAAAAAAATTTAAACATTTCTCTCCCCTTCCAAAGGAAAATCTGGTGTACTTCAACAAGTAGTTAGTCATCTTGAGTTCATTTTAAAACCATTGTTATTATCTATAACTCTGCAAACTAATCAAATGAAAAACCCAGGAGTTTCTATCATTTTCTCCAACTTAAAAACTGAAGAGAAATATTCATTGTAAATCTCAAGTATTTCTTTGGTTCCACATATAGGCAGCAATGCTGATCTTTAAGGGGAACTTTATTCTCCCTAGCAAGCCTTTTACTCTTAAAATACTGATAAATTATCTGGTATTTTGCATCAGCTTGCTTGCCAGGTCCTTGCTCATTTTGCCCTCCTAACTTCTCTTGTGAGTGCACTCTCACACTATGTCTAGCCATCAGGAGATTCACTAGTTCCCAATTCTTTATGCTCCCTCTTTTTCTTAATAACAGCCTCAATATCTCTCTTCAGCCAGGGTATCTGAAACCTTCCAGCCTTGCCCTTCACCCTCACAGGATCATGCAAGCCCTGAACTGATCTTAAAGGCCTTTCATTTTGCAGACAGTCCTTTCACTGCAAACAGTCACAAACATGAATCAGTTCTTTCAGTGAGAAAACACAGAATGGGGCAAGTGCAATAGAAGAGAGCACAGAAAAGTATATCTCAATATTAAGAGAATATAGACTGGGATTTCTCCATTTTGAACAAATATAGGATGAAATGACAGACAGACGGACATACTTTATTGATCCTGAGGGAATTTGGGTTTCGTTACAGTCGCACCAACCAAGAATAGTGAAGAAATATAGCAATATAAAACCCTAAATAATTAATAATAATAAGTTAATCACGCCCAGTGGAAATAAGTCCAGGACCAGCCTATTGGCTCAGGGTGTCTGACACTCTGAGGGAGGAGTTGTAAAGTTTGATGGCCACAGGCAGGAATGACTTCCTATGACGCTCAGTGCTACATCTCGGTGGAATGAGTCTCTGGCTGAATGTACTCCTGTGCCTGACCAGTACATTATGGAGTGGATGAGAGTCATTGTCCAAGATGGCATGCAACTTGGACAGCATCCTCTTTTCAGACACCACCGTCAGAGAGTCCAGTTCCACCCCACAACATCACTGGCCTTACGAATGAGTTTGTTGATTCTGTTGGTGTCTGTTACCCTCAGCCTGCTGCCCCAGCACACAACAGCAAACATGATAGCACTAGCCACCACAGCCTCGTAGAACATCATCAGCATCGTCTGGCAGATGTTAAAGGAGCTCAGTCTGCTCAGGAAATAGAGACGACTCTGACCCTTCTTGTAGACAGCCTCAGTGTTCTTTGACCAGTCTAGTTTATTGTCAATTCGTATTCCCAGGTATTTGTAATCCTCCACCATGTCCACACTGACCCCTTGGATGGAAACGGGCATCACCGGTGTCTTAGCCCTCCTCAGGTCCACCACCACCTCCTTAGTCTTTTTCACATTAAGCTGCAGATGATTCTGCTCACACCATGTGACAAAGTTTCCCGCCGTAGCCCTGCACTCAGCCTCATCTCCCCTGCTGATGATCCAACTATGGCAGAGTCATCAGAAAACTTCTGAAGATGGCAAGACTCTGTGTCTTCAGACTACCTTGCATGAGGGCACGTGATGGGAAGTTTCATTGAGCAGAGCTCCCAAACTCGCTTCCTTCATGAGTTTCATTGTGCAAGTTCCATATGCATGGCCTGCCTTGAAACACATGAATAATAGAAAATAACTGTCCAGGTGTCCCAGTCAAACCTGCTCTTTTCCCCACCCAGCACCATCTCTGGCACAACATAGCTTCTGGTTCATAGTGATTTTAAAAAAAATTTGTTTGCCTCTGGTTACCAAATAATCAACATTGGTGTTAGTGTCAAATTGCATATGAAAATGACACACTCACCTTAAATGGTTGTCCTCTGATATTGGCCAGCCTAGGAGAAAGGAGCCAGCTGTCCACTCTGTCCATGCCTCTCATAAACTCAATCAAGTCACCTCACATCCTTCTTTGCTCCAAACCCTAGTTCACTCAATCCTTCCTCCTAAAACATGCTCTCTAATCCAGGCAGCGTCCTAGTAAATCTCCTCTTCACCCTCTCTAAAGCTTCCGACAATGACGCAACCAGAACTGAATGCAAGTTGGAGAGGTTGATTACGTTTGTCTTTTACAGTGAACGGAAAATGTAAAAGATATGGATTAAAAGAAAGGAAACCGGTGAACACTACAATCTCAAAGGAGCATTGCAAAACATTCATAGAATGATACAGCAGGGAAATGGCCCCATTGGCCCAGCACTTTCAAGCTAATTATGATGCCTATCTATGTTAATCCCATTTGCCTGCATTAGGCCCACATCCCTTTATATTTTGCTATCCAAGTATCTTTCTTTTAAGTGTTGTAATTGTGCTTCTGGCATCTTGTTCCTGATTGTGGCCACCCAGAGAATATCACGGTCCAGCTCTAACAGAGAATTGCCATTTGAAATAACATACAGACATCTTTTTTTTCCCTGAAAGCTCTAAGATCTACTGAGTACTTCCTGTATTTTCTGTTCTGATTTAAGATAAAAATGCTTCTGAAACAAATCCAAATGATCCACAAAATGAGGATGTCCAAAAGATCATATTTCAACCTGACCACAAAATTGTTACTTGTCTTTTTGGGACAAAATTAAAAAATCAACAAAGATTATTGACAAAACTGAGATTGCATATCAGAAAGGTAAGCTTGTAGACACAACACTGCTTATCAGTAATCAACAGAACAATTTTCCTATTTGTTATCCGAAGTATGCATTAGTGTTGAGCCTACTTGAGAAGCTCTGCAGTTTGCTCCCTGGCACCACCTCTGGAGCTGCCCAGATGTTGAAGCTTATTCTGTCTACCCTTCTTTCATACTTGGGCAGAGCTTGCTGTTTAAACTCAGCTTTCTACTCTTCCCACCTGCAGATAAGCTGGGCTTTAGCTGTTGGTAAAATGCCAAATACAAAGAAGAAAGAAAAATGCAGTTGGATCAGTGATCTGTCACCCTCCATATTATGACACAGTACTGACATTTACTTTCAGCTGACTGGGATACAATTATACACTCTCCAGCCTTTCTGTGTTGACATCCATTATGATTATTTGACTGAAATTTCATATTTCAGCACAACTCTTAAAGTGTGATCAAAAATAATATCTCCCCTCATTGACAATCAACACAGACACATCTCCAGGATGTGTGTTTAATCCACTGCTCTACTCTCTCTACACTCATGACTGTGTGGCTAGGCAGAGCTCAAATGCCATCTATAAATCCACAGCTGTTGGTTGCAGAATCTCAGATGGTAACAAGGAGGTGTCATGGTCCGGTCCATGAAGTCGGCGTTCCGGTTTACGGTCCGGTCCGTGGACTCCAGACTCCGGGTCTTCCGGCTGTCCCTTGTTTCATTTGGGCTTAATCATAGGCACCTGATGCTCGTCTTGAAGTTGGGAATATAAGTGGCCCTGGGGTCAATTGTGGGTGTTGGTTTGTCTTGTCAGTATCCTATCCTTGCCTTTGTGGGGTAAGTCAGGCCGTCTTTGCTGTTACCCTGAGACTGGACTGTTCCCTTCCCTTCCAAACAACACACACAAAATGCTGGTGGAACACAGCAGGCTAGGCAGCATCTATAGGAGAAGCACTGTTGACGTTTCAGGCTGAGTCCCTTGTCAGGACCTGAAACGTTGACAGTTGACATCCTATAGATGCTGCCTGGCCTGCTGTGTTGCACCAGCATTTTGTGTGTGTTGTTTGAATTTCCAGCATCTGTAGATTTCATCATGTTTTCCCTTCCCTTCCCTTCCCCTTCTTTCTATAGCCCTTGGCTGGAGCCTTCTCTGCTACCTTTCAGCCGGAGCCTGGCTGTGTCCAGATAAGGAACTGTTTCGCGTTGCTTGGAACTGTCTCTTTGTGTCCTTGCCTTCGCTAGGTAGCTCTGGCTGATTGCTGCTATCTACTGTTGGGAACTGTCTTGTTGTGTTTGGCTTTCTCTGTTATAGACAATAGACAATAGGTGCAGAAGTAGACCATTCGGCCCCTCGAGTCTGCACCACCATTCTGAGATCATGGCTGATCATTCACTATCAATACCCAGTCCCTGCCTTGTCCCCATATCCCTTGATTCCCCTATCCATCAGATATCTATCTAGCTCCTTGTTGAAAGCATCCGGAGAATTGGCCTCCACCGTCTTCTGAGGCAGTGCATTCCACACCTCCACAACTCTCTGGGAGAAGAAGCTCTTCCTCAACTCTGTTTTAAATAACTGACCTCTTATTCTCAATCCATGCCCTCTGGTACTGGACTCTCCCAACATCTGGAACATATTTCCTGCCTCAATCCTATCAAATCCTTTAATTATCTTAAACGTTTCAATCAGATCTCCTCTCAATCTCCTCAATTCCAGCGTGTACAAGCCCAATCTCTCCAATCTCTCTGCGTAAGACAGCCCTGCCATCCCAGGAATCAACCTAGTGAATTTACGCTGCACTTCCTCAATTGCCAGAATGTCCTTCCTTAAACCTGGAGACCAAAACTGTACACAATATTCCAGGTGTGGTCTCACCAGGGCCCTGTACAAATGCAAAAGGACATCCTTGCTCGTACTCAATTCCCCTTGTAACAAAGGCCAACATTCCATTTGCCCTCTTCACTGCCTGTTGCACTTGCTCATTCACCTTCATTGACTGGTGAACTAGGACTCCTAGGTCTCTTTGCATTATGAGTCCTGGCCCTACATCCTGTTCCCAAGGAGTGGTCCCAGCTCTCTGTTCCGCATTCCCGTCTTCCAAAACCAAGGGTCTGTGTTCTGCATTTTTGTCTCCCAAGACCAAGGCTCTGTGTTCTGCGTTCCCGTCTCCCAAGGCCAAGGCTCTGTGTTCTGCGTTCCCATCTCCCAAGGCCAAGGCTCTCTGTTCCGCATTCCCGTCTCCCAAGACCAAGGCTCTGTGTTCTGCGTTCCCGTCTCCCAAGGCCAAGGCTCTATGTTCTGCGTTCCCATCTCCCAAGGCCAAGGCTCTCTGTTCCGCATTCCCGTCTCCCAAGACCAAGGCTCTGTGTTCTGCGTTCCTGTCTCCCAAGACCAAGCCTCTGTGTTCCAGTCTCCCAAGACCAAGGCTCAGTGTTCTGTGTTCCCGTCTCCCAAGACCAAGCCTCTGTGTTTCTGTCTCCCAAGACCAAGCCTCTGTGTTCCTGTCTCCCAAGACCAAGCCTCTGTGTTCAGCGTTCCAGTCTCCCAAGACCAAGGCTCAGTGTTCTGTGTTCCCGTCTCCCAAGACCAAGCCTCTGTGTTTCTGTCTCCCAAGACCAAGCCTCTGTGTTCAGCGTTCCAGTCTCCCAAGACCAAGGCTCTGTGTTCTGCGTTCCCGTCTCCCAAGGCCAAGGCTCTGTGTTCTGTGTTCCTGTCTCCCAAGACCAAGGCTCTGTGTTCTGTGTTCCTGTCTCCCAAGACCAAGGCTCTGTGTTCTGCGTTCCTGTCTTCCAAGAACAAGGCTCTGTGTTCTGCGTTGCTGTCACCCAAGATCAAGGCTCTGTGTTCTGCATTCCCATCTCCAAAGACGAAGGCTCTGTGTTCTGTGTTCCTGTCTCCCAAGACCAAGGCTCTATGTTCTGTGTTCCTGTCTCCCAAGTCAAGGCTCTGTGTTCCCATCTCACAAGACCAAGCCTCTGTGTTTCTGTCTCCCAAGACCAAGCCTCTGTGTTCCATGTTCCGATCTCCCAAGGCCAAGTCTGAGCTTTATGTCCTCATCCAGCCCAGGATTCCTGCGTCCTGCCCCCACGTCCAGTCCTTGCCTAGATCCAGAGTCTGAGCCCAAGTCAAGACCCAAGTTCTGTGTCCCTGTCCAGTCTCTGTCTCAGAGTCCTTGTCCAGGTCCCGCTTTCCTAGTCCATTCCTAGATCAGGACCTGTATTCTAGTCCCAGCCAGGGCCTGTGTCTTGTCCAGTGTCATTTCTTCCCCACTTCCCTGGCTTTCTTGACACACCTAGTCCTGTCCCTAGTACTTCAGTGTCTGTGTCTTGCATTTGGGTCTGCTCTGAACGCCCACCTTATGACAGGAGGTGCGCACGAGTGAAATAGATCAGCTGAATGAGAGGTGTCACAATGACAACCTTGCACTCAACTAGTAAGACCAAGGAACTGATGGTGAACTTCAGGAAAAGGAAGTCAGGTGAACCCACACTGAGCAGCACACACAAAGTGCTGGAGGAACTCGGCAGCCCCTGCAGTACCTATCGGGAAACAGACTACAGTCCATTTTTCGGGCCGAGACCCTTCGGTATGGTCTCGGCAGGGTCTTGGCCTGAAACATCGACTGTGCTTACTTCCGTTGATACTGCCTGGCCAGCTGAGTTCCTCCGGCATTTTGTGCGAGTTGCTTGGATTTCCAGCATCTGCAGATTTTCTCTTGTTTATGATTGGAGAACATAAACCAGTTCTTTTCAAGCAGTAGAAAGGATGGGCAGCTTCAAATTCCTGGATGTCAACACCTCTGAAGATCTATGGTGGGCCCAAATATTGAAGCAATCATGAAGAAGGCATCCTGACACCTATTTTCCATCAGGATTTTGAGGAGATTTGGAATGGTACCAAAGGCTCCAGCAAACTTCTACAGATCCCTTGAAGAGCATTCTGACTGGTTGCCCACTATCTGGTGTGGAGGCGCCAACACACAGTATCAGAAAGAGCTGCAGAAGGTTGTAAACTTGGCCAGTTCCAACATGGGCACTACCCTCCTGACCATTGAGGAAATCTTCACTGGGTAATGCTCAAGTAAGTGCCCATCATTAAAGACTCCCACATGCCCGCTACTATCAGGGAAGAGGTATAGAAGCTTGGAGGTGCACACTCAAAATTTTAAAAACAACTTCTTCCCCTCTGCCATCACATTTCTGAACAGCCAATGAATACATGAACACTACCTCATTTTTGTTCTCTTTTTGCACTACTTTTTTATATATATTCCTTATTGGTATTTCTTAGTGTAACATAGTTATTTTTAAAGTATTGGTACTGTTGCTGCAAAATGATAAATGTCATGACATATGTCAGTTATAATAAACCCGATTCTTATTCTTATTCTGAAGTTATGACATTGATGTCATGGTTCTCTGAACACACTTACATCATTGATTATGGAAATTAAAAATCATCTGTATTTGTATGGCACTGTCCCAGGGTATCCCAAAACTATAATCAGATTGTTCTGAGTGATTTATTACAGCTTTGTGGGTAAGTACTATACTACACAAAGATGTTCTGCAGACAGCAGTAAAAATAAATGATCAGTTTATTAGTTAGAGAATGACAGTGGAAGTCACCAGGAAGTAGATCTGTGGAATCTCAGGAGTTCTCATATATTTCAAATAGTAATTTTGAGACAATTAAAAAGAGACACAAGCAGAACAAAGAGATCTTAAGTACCTGCTATAGCTTCTGTATTTTTCAGTACTTTGATTTATGGGTTAATATCTAGAGTAGGCCCCTATAAAGATCAGATTAGTAGAGAGAAAAAAAAAATAAACTATACATGTTGCATCAATCAAAACTTGTTTTCAAGTAGCAGTTTTAATTTTATTTCTCTGTTACTGAGGCATGCTTGAATATATTTCACTTCTCTTAACTCACTAAAATTGCAATCTAATCTTGGGAGAGGCTATTTTTGTCTTTTTCAGTAAAACTTCACTGAGGTGTCTCACAAACATTAAACTATCATGTAATATTTCAATTGTTTGCATGACCTTGATTAAACAAAAAGAAAAGTTGGAGCAGTAATTTAGGAGATCTGAGACTGGCAAACAGGATTTCAGCATCAACAGAAGAGAAGCACTCTTTCTCCATTTGCAGATATGTTAGCTCCATGACATCAGTCACCCCTTTGTGTTTTGAATTCAGCTGCCATGATGCAATCTCTGATGACCTGTGTGCTTGTCCTATCAATAGGCACTAGATTAGCGATGCATGGAAGAGTGAATCTCAAGAAGGAACTTGCTCAACAAATAAAAACATCAGATAGTAATCTATTCAAGCTGCAATGCTGGTATTGATATGCATCAGAAAATACATATACCGATTTCCAGAAGAGCAGTTTTTTTTCCCACCCTTTTTGAAACCCAGTAATCTTAGGACCCTACATTGAAAGCAGGAGTCTCTGTAATCGTCCCTACTCCTACAACTCTCATACAAATCTATTCAAGCTCTCTCTTTATTCTATCCTTGATCACTGGTTATCCCTCCCTAAAATTCTGTTTCTTACTCCAAAGAAAAAGTTAACAATTTAGCTAACCATAAAACATAGGAACTGATTTAAGCCATTCAGAATATTGAGTCTGATTCCCCCATTCCATCACAGCTGATTTATTATCCTCCTCCACCTCATTCTCCTGCTTTCTCCCCATAAACTTTGATGCCTTGACTCATCAAGAACCTATTAACTTCTACTGTAAATATACCCAATGATTTGGCCTTTATAGCAACAAATTCCACAGATTCACCAGCTGCTGCCTAAAAAAATTCCTCCTTATCTCTGTTCTAAAGGGGCATCTTTCTATTCTGAAGCTGTGGCCTCTGGTCCTAAACTCCTCTTCTATAGGAAACATCCCGTCTACATCCATTCTATTTAAGCCTTTCCATGCTCGACAGATTTCAATCAGGTCCTCCTCATTCCTCTAGACTCCAGTGAGTACAAGCCCAGAATCATCAAATGCTCCTCATATGTTAACCCTTTCATTCCAGGATCATTATCTTGAAGATCCTCTGGGCTCCCTCCAATGCCAGAACATTCTCTCAGGTAAGTGGCCCAAAACTGCTCACGATGCTCCAAGAATGATCAGAGGGCAACTAAAAAAGCCAAAAGGTGAGAATAGATGAAATATGAAGAGAATCAGGTCAATGACATAAAAGAGGATACCAAAAGTTTTCTCAAACATTTAAAGATTAAAAGATAGGTGAGAGTGGAATTTGGACCACTGGAAAGAAGATGCTGGAGAGGTAGCAGTAGAGGACAAGGAGGTGGCAGACAAATTAACTAAGTACTTTGCACTTGTAGTAGAAAGTAACCGTATGCTAGAGGTTTGAGAGTGTGAGGGGGCAGAAGTGAGTGCAGTTGCTATTATTAGGGAAAAGGTGCTTGAGAAGCTGAAAAGTGTAAAGGTAGAGAAGTCATCTGGACCAGACAGACTACAGTTCCGGTTTTTGAAAGAGGCAGCTGAAGAGATTATGGAGGCACTAGTTATGATCTTTCAAGAATCACTAGATTCTGCAATGATCCCGGAGGACTGGAAAGTTGCAAACGTCACTCCACTCTTCAAGAAGGGAGGGAGGCAGAAGGAAGTTATAGGTTATAAGTTATAGGCCAGTTAGCCCAATTTCTGTTGTTGGGAAGAGGTTGGAACCATTAAGGATGAGGTTTCTGAGTACTTGGAGGGACATGATAAAATAGGTCAAAGACAGCATGGTTTATTTAAGGGAAAATCTTGTCTGACAACACATGAATGTTATTTACTTGGATTTTTGGAAGGCTTTTGCAAGGTGTCACACATGAGGATGCTTCACAAGATAAGAAGCCATGGTATTACAGGAAAGATACTAGTGTGGCTAGATTGGCTATTTGCCAGGAGGCAAAGACTGAGAATAAATGGGGCCTTTCCTGATTGGCTGCCAGTAACTAGTGGTGTCTTGCAGGGGCAGTGTTAGGACCACTCCTTTTCACATTATAGTCAATTACTTGATGGCACAGTGGCCAAGTTTGAAGATAATACAAAAAAAGGTGGAGGGGCAGGTGTTGCTGAGCAAGGAGGGGGTCTGTAGAAGGACTTAGACTGATTAGGCAAAGAAGATGCAGATTGAATATAGTATAGGGAAGGAATAAAAGCAAAGACTTTTCTAAAAGGAAGAAAATTCAAAAATCAGAGGTGCAAAGTGTTGGGAGTTCTTGTGCAGGATTCCTGAAAGGTTAACTTACAGGTTGAGTCAGTGGGTCAGTGGTAAGGAAGGGAAATGCAATATGGGTATTCAATTCTAGAGGACTACAATATAAGAGCAAGGTTATAGTGCTGAGGCTTCATAGGGCATTGGTCAGACTGCATATGAAGTATTGAGCAGTTTTGGGCCCCTCACTTAAGAAAAGCCGTGCTAGCATTGGTGAGGGTCCAGAGGATGACAATAGAATGTTTCCAAGAATGAAAAGGTTAACATACTCTCTGGAGTTTTGTAGAATGCGTGGGCGGGGGGGATCTCATTGACACCTATCGAATATCTGGATTGAGTGGTGTAGAGAGGATGTTTCCTATAACGTAGGACCAGACTAGAGGGACATCCATTTAGAACAGAGATGAGAAATTCTTTTAGCCAGAGGTTAATAAATCAATGGAATTCATTGCCACAAGTGGTTGTGGAGGAAGAGTCATTGAGTATATTTAAAGCAGAGGTTGATAGGTTCTTCATTAGCCAAGGTGCCAAAGTTTATGGGGAGAAGCAGGAAGGGGTTGCAATTGATAATAAATCAACCATGATGGAATGGCCTATCACATTCCTTCTTCAGTCCTTAATCTTTCTCACCCACCTGGCTTCACCTATCACCTCTGCCTCTTCCTCCATCCCCTCCCAGACATTAATATTATTCTGGCATCTTCACCTTTCCTTTCTAGTTTTGAAGAAGGGTCTTGGCACAAAACACTGCCTGTTTATTCATTTGCATAGATGCTGCTTGACCTGCTGAGCTCCTCCAGCATTTTGGGTGTGTTTCTAAGGAAAGACACTTAAAGACATGGTTTTAAGTAACTGCAACATCAGTATTTCCTCAGTGCCCTTAGCTCTCACTAGGTCCTACAAAAGACAAGGAACATTAATAGTAAATACAGAAGATTCTGTAGATGCTGGAAATCCAGAGCAACACACACAAAATGCTGGAAGAACTCAGCAGGTCAGGCAGCATCTAAGCAAATGAATAAACAGGCAATGTTTTGGGCCAAGACCCTTCTTCAGAGCTGGAAAGGAAGGGTGAAGATGCCATAATAATAATAATAATAATAATAATAATAATAATAGGGAGAGGAGATGGAGGGCAAGGTAGAGGTGACAGGTGAAACCATGTGGGTGGGAAAGGTTAAGGGCTGAAGAAGGAACGTGATAGGAAAGGAAAGTGGTCCAAGGGAAAAAGAGAAGAAGGAAGATCACTAGGTGGAAGTGACAAGTAGGTGAGGAGAAGAGGTCAGAATGGGGAAGAGGGCCAACATGTTCAAACGGGAATGAGGATAGGAATTAAAATGGTTGACAACTGGGAAATTCCGATTTTGGCAGATGGATTGGAGGGCCTCAACAAAAGAGTCCCCCGGTTTATGTCAGGTCTCATCAATGTAGAGTAGGTCACATTGGGAGTACTGGATAGATCAGACATTTGCAAATGAAGTGTTGCTTCACCAAGAAAGACTGCTTAGCATCCTGAATGGAGGACATGGATGGGCAGGTGTAGCATTTCTGTCTCTTGCAGGGGTAAGTGCCAGGAAGGAGTTAAGTGAGGAAGGTCAAATGGACGGGAATCATGGAGGGAGCTATCCCTGCAGAAAGTGGAGAGTTGGGGGGAGGTTAAGATGTGTTTGGAGGTAGGATCCTTTTGGAGATGGTGGAAGTCACAGAGAATAATGTGTTGGGTGTAGAAACTCATACAGTGGTAGTAACTCTATTCCTGTTATTAACTCTATTCACATGGGGTGAACGCAGATGTCTGGGAAATGGAGAAAATACTGGTGAGGGCGCTATCAATGTGGAGGAAGGGAAACCGCATTCTTTGAAGAAGGACATCTATGATGCTCTGTAAAGGAAAGCTCTAACCTGGGAACAGATTCAGCAGAGATGAAGGAACTGAGAAAAGGGAATAGCATTTCTACAGGAGACAGGTTTGGAAGAAGATTATTCAAGATTACCATGGGAATCAGTATCTTAATAAAAGATGTCAGTGGACAGTTTGTCTCCACAGGAGACAGAAAGACCAAACAAAAGGAGAGTGGGCAGTAATGGACCATAGACCATGGACATAAGGGCAGGGTGGAGGTTAGAGGCAAAGGTGATGAATCATGAAGCAGCACCAATGCAGTCATCAACATAGTGTAGGGAGAGTTGGGGAGCTTTACCAGGGAAGGTTTGGAACATGGAACGTTCTATGGAGCCAATGAAAAGACAGACATAGATGTGGCCTTTGCAAGTGCCCTTGTGTTTGGAGTCAGTGGGAGGAGCCAAGGGAGAAATTGTTGATGATGAAGACCAGTTCTGCCAGATGGAGGGACATGGTGGTAAAGGAGAATTGGGTGTGTATTTTGTTGAGAAAGAAGCAGAGAGCTTTAAGGCCTTCTTGATGGGATTGGGTGGATAGAAGTGTAAAGGGACTGGACATCCCATGGTGAAAACAAAGCAATCAGAGCAGGGAGCTGAACGTTGTTGAGGAGATCACGATCATGGATGTAGTAGGAAGGAACTGTACCAAAGGGGATAGAATGGAAAGGTACACAGATAATGATGATGGCTGGTTGTTTGTTTGCAAAGGTCAGGAGGGAAGTCCATCGCTGAAGGACATTTTCCTGCCTGTGCTTGCGTGGGTTCATTGTGAGCAGGGACCAGTCCACTTCTAAGGCCAGGGGATGTTCCACAATGGCACAGTGACTTGCAACGACTGCAGCAACTGCAAAGCTGTAGGGTGAGTCACTGGAGCCTCAGTTCCTGCTCTCCCTTCCATTTACCAAGACTCTGGTTCTTGCCCTCTCCCCTATTCTCTCGGACCCTCTCCCACTCACCATCTCCAGTTTATTTCCTATCCTGTCTTGAAACTTTCCAGGGCCTTGTTTCCAGAGTCAACCTTAAGTTTGCTGAGTTAATTGGAGAATGTATTATCTTCTGTGAAATATCAAAAGTAAGGTGAATTGAAAGTGACTGAAAAGGCAAGAAGCAAGGTCCCATTAAATGGAAGGAAGAAGGAAGCCAGGCTCCTGTAACTGGAGGGCAAGAGGCAGTGTCCTAGTGAACCATCAAAATTGTTTAATAGTTGGACCCAGCATCATCTGGGGTGCCTAGGGGTGACTCGTGTGGCAGCAGAACTCTCGCTACAGCCTGATACAGCTAAAAAGCACACTGCTTCCAAAGTCAGTAAGACAACAAAGATCTCTTAAGGCGTTTAAACCAACTGTTGCTGCTTAAAACTGATGGAAACAATACTGATTGTGTAGGATTCCACGTGGGAAGTGTGGTAGCAGGTCAGGGATACAAGTACATTTAAGGAAACGGGTTTTAAACTCCCAATACAGACTATCTTGCTGACAAACGTGCAGTCTCTGGTGCATAAAATTGATGATCTCAGCACCAGAAGCTGAATCAAAGGGACATTAGGATCGCGTGTGTCCTCTGTTTCACGGAATCCTGGTTAACCCCTTCCGGACCGGATGCAGTGATTCAGATCGACGGGTTCACTATACACTGTCAGGATAGATCTACAGAGTCTCTCAAAAGCAGAGGTGGAGGAGTATGCCTCATGATCAACTCTTCTTGGTGCACAAATATATCAGTGCTGTCCCAATTCTGCTCACCAGACCTGGAATATCTAGCAGTTAAGTGCTGTCCTTTTTACTGCTTCAAAAAGGCAATAATTATACCAGTGCCCGAGAAGAATAATGTGAGCTGCCTTAATGACTATCGCCAGTAGCACTCACATCGACAGTGATGAAATGCTTTGAGAGGTTGGTCATCACTAGACTGAACTCCTGCCTCAGCAAGGACCTGGACCCACTGCAATTTGCCTATCGCCACAATAGGCAGATGCAATCTCAATGGCTCTTTGCACAGCTTCAGACCACCTGGACAACGCAAGCACCTACATCAGGATGCTGTTCATCGACTATGGCTCAGTATTTAACACCATCATTCCCACAATCCTGACTGAGAAGTTGCAGAACCTGGACCTCTGTACCTCCCTCTGCAATTGGATCCTTGACTTCCTAACTAGAAAACCACAATCTGTGGAGATTTGTGAAAACATCTCCTCCTCGCTGATGATCGCACACCCCTCAGGATGTGTGCTTAGCCCATGGCTCTACTCTCTATACCCATGGCTAGGTATAGCTCAATTCCATTGATAAATTTGCTGATAATACAACTATCGTTGGTAGAATCTCAGGTGGTGACAAGAGGGCATACAGGAGTGAGATATGCCAACTAGTGAAATGTTTTCACCAAATCTCCACAGATTGTGGTTTTCCGGTTAGGAGGTCGAAGATCCAATTGCAGAGGGAGGTACAGAGGCCCAGGTTCTGCAACTTCTCAGTCAGGATTGTGGGAATGATGGTATTAAATGCTGAGCCATAGTCGATGAACAGCATCCTGACGTAGGTGCTTGTGTTGTCCAGGTGGTCTAAAGCTGTGCGAAGAGCCATTGAGATTGTAGCAACAACCTGGCACTCAACATTAGTAAGACAAAAGAGCTGATTGTGGACTTCAGGAAGGGTAAGACGAAGGAACACATACCAATCCTCATAAAGGGATCAGAAGTGGAGAGAGTGAGCAGTTTTAAGTTCCTGGGTGTCAAGATCTCTGAGGATCTAACCTGTTCCCAACATATCAATGAAGTTATAAAGAAGGCAAGACAGTGACTATACTTTAGGAGTTTGAAGAGATTTGGTATGTCAACAAATACATGCAAAAACTTTTATAGATGTACCCTGGAGAACATTCTGAAATGCTGCACCACTGTCTGGTAAGGGGAGGGGGCGTTGCTACTGCACAGGACCAAAAGAAGCTCATCAAGTCACTTTTATTGTCATTTTGACCATAACTGGTGGTACAGTACATAGTAAAAATGAGACAACGTTTTTTCAGGACCATGGTGTTACATGACACAGTACAAAAATTAGACTGAACTATGTAAAAAAAACACAGAAAACAAACTACACTAAATAACAGACCTACCCAGGACTGCATAAAGTGCCCAAAACAGTGCAGGCATTACAATAAATAATAAACAAGACAATAGGGCAGTAAGGTGTCAGTCCAGGCTCTGGGTATTGAGGAGTCTGATAGTTTGGGGGAAGAAACTGTTACATAGTCTGGTTGTGAGAGCCCGAATGCTTTGGTGCCTTTTCCAAGATGGCAGGAGGGAGAAGAGTTTGTATGAGGGGTTCATGGGGTCCTTCATAATGCTGTTCACTTTGCAGATGCAGCGTGTAGTCTAAGTGTCCATGATGGCGGGAAGAGAGACCCCGATGATCTTCTCAGCTGACCTCATTATCCGCTGGTCTTGTGATCCAAAAAGGTGCAATTGCCAAACCAGCCAGTGATGCAGCTGCTCAGGATGCTCTCAATACAACCCCTGTAGAATGTGGTGAGGATGAGGGGTGGGAGATGGACTTTCCTCAGCCTTCGCAGAAAGTAGAGACACTGCTGCGCTTTCTTTGCTGTGGAGCTGGTGTTGAGGGACCAGGTGAGATTCTCCGCCAGGTGAACACCAAGAAATTTGGTGCTCTTAACGATCTCTACCGAGGAGCCGTCGATGTTCAGCGGTGAGTGGTTGATCTGTGCCCTCCTGAAGTTAACAACCATCTCTTTTGTTTTGTTCACATTTAGAGACAGCAGCAGAGGATTGTAAATTTAGTCGGCTTCACTTTGGGTTCTAGCCTACAAAGTACCCAGGACATCTTAAAGGAGCGGTGCCTCAGAAAGGCAGCATCCGTTATAATGACCTCCAGCACCCAGGGCATGCCCTTTTCTCAGTGTTACCATCAGGTAGGAGATACAAAAGCCTGAAGGCACACACTCAGTGATTCAGGAACAGCTTCTTCCCCTCTGCTATTTCATTCTTTAGTGAATATTGAACACTTAAACACTATCTCACATTTTTAATATATATTATTTGTTTTTGCACAATTTTTAATCTATTCAATATATGTATACTGTAATTGATTTACTTATTTATTAATTATTTTGTTTTCTTTATTGCCTTATAACCATGTAACAATTACAGTATGGAAACAGGCCATCTCAGCCCTTCTAGTCTGTGCCGAACGCTTACTCTCACCTAGTCTCACCAACCTGAACTCAGCCCATAACCCTCCATTCCTTGCCTGTCCATTTACCTATCCAAGCCTTGAACTGTTGCTGCAAAGTTAACAAATTTCACAACACATGCCGGTAATAATAAACCTGATTCTGGGGTACTGGAGTATTACTAGAAATAATATATAAAAACCAATAATATATAATAACTGCTAGTCCAGCACACCAAAGTCCTGGTCCTAACTGGTCTGACCGTAATTGGTCATGGGAGTTT
The DNA here is from genome assembly GCF_030144855.1 of Hypanus sabinus. Taxonomy (NCBI): domain Eukaryota; kingdom Metazoa; phylum Chordata; class Chondrichthyes; order Myliobatiformes; family Dasyatidae; genus Hypanus; species Hypanus sabinus. The sequence continues at coordinate 4,221,353 of NC_082720.1, forward strand.
GCTCTGTGGGAATTGGCTGCCATGTTTCCTACATAACATCAATGTTGATCTTTCTTTTGGCTATGCTGCATTTCGAAACATCCTGGAAAGGATTTGTACATTTCTATATAAGTGAAAGCACCATTTTAAACCTGATTTCTTGGAGGTTTGCAGAACAAGAGAAAGTTATAAAGATAAGGACGTGAAAGAGATTCAAAACTACAAAAAATATGAATACCCTGAAATTGAAATGTTGTCAGAGCATGAGCCATTTCAGATGAAGAGTAATTATAACCCAGATATGGGCAGCAGATCAACCATTTACCTGTGCCTGAGTTTTCAAAGTATTCACAGCTATGCTTCCATCCCCATGAAAAGTTATTGCCCTCATAAGTTCAATAGGAGAAAGTCACCAGATCCCTTGAACCCAAAGGAACAGGACTATATACTTAATATTCTCCTCCTTTTCCTGGCCAGTGCTGTAGCGACATCAGCACCAAACTTCAAGACGAGTGGTCCCAGGTTCAAACATGGCCAGATCCTTGCACACTTCCCATTTGTACTGGGTTGAGCGTCGAACGAGAAACTCAGACTCGTTAAAAAATAAAAAAAACTTCTAAAGAAATGACTTTGTGAATATAGACAATGGGAAAGAAGCACTACAAAACAGCTGTACATAATGAATATGATTTATAGGTTTAATACATATTTTAAATGTAATGTTAGTCCTAAGGTAATTAGCATCAGTCCAGGAATGTCCTGTTCTTTGCCTCTGTTTTACCGCCTTTGTTTGTTTGATGGTGATTTCCTTGAAGGCATTATTTGAGTGTATTTGAGTGTAAGGGTAATTGATCAAAATGTATATAAGCAAACACGAGGAAATCTGCAGATGCTGGAACTTCAAGCATCTGCAGATCCTGATGAAGGGTCTCGGCCTGAAACGTCGACAGTGCTTCTCCCTATAGATGCTGCCTGGCCTGCTGCGTTCCACCAGCATTTTGTGTGTGTTGCCTAAGTATATAAGCATCTGCTTTTTCAGAAATCTAATAGCTTAGAGGATATCAAAAGAGAGAGGTTTGCTGCTGATGCAGTTGTGAATTTAGGGGCAAACATGGTACCCTGTGCTCAATATTGTTATAATCCAAATAATTCATAGTGTCTTTGGAAAACTGGAGCCCTTCATAGAGATGGTAACCAGAGCAGTTCCAAGCACAATGCTTGCTTCCTTTGGTGTGCTCCCTGCAATAAATGCTGGGACGTGGTTCAATCTGAACTAATGCTCGTCAGCTTCTACAGTCTGAAGCCAGGTCATAAAGGTAAATTCTGCCCACTCTCTATTCTCACACCTGAACCATTTTCCATAAGGAGGATAAAACAATGTATATTACACAAGTTTACACTCCAAAATTCCGAATGCCATGAGAAAAAACAGGCAGTTTATTTTTTGTCCAAGGATTACACTTGTTACTAATGTGCACAATTTTTCTGTGTACAAAACATATGAGAATGAGAACAGATGTTCTGTTCCAATAACAAGCTTCATTGCAATCAATTAAATGTCAAAATATCTTAAACGGTCTACATTTTTTAAAAAAACTACCAATTACAAGGAACTAACTACCTTAATTGTATGTGTAGGGCTCTCAGTACCATTAACTGTGGTGTTAACTGTTCAGGCTAACAAAATGGCTTCTCTGTATTGTTATAATGAAATAGCTTCTCTGTAATGTTACTTAATGTTGTAATGGATTTCTGTGTCTGGAATATTTGGGTTATGACTGCAGATAAGGAGGGAACTAACCATTGGAGAATTCTTATGCTATCTTGTCTGTGTAAGCTGAGCAGGAGTTTGCAGTCTTTTTCAGGAGGCGAGTGAGAAGGACGGACATGTGAGGAGTGGACAGCGATTCCAGGGCAACGGATACTGGATGTCGCTGGTTCAGACAGTGACCGAAAGCTCGGAAGTTCGTTGTGGATGGAACCGGAGGCATGAGCTCCAACATATGAAAATATTATGTGTACAAACTGATAAACTTACTGACTTGGCACCTTTAGGTTATCTGTTTCTACTAAACTATCACTAAGAAATAACTATAAAGTTGTAATTACTCACTCGACTTTGGTGCATTGTATGGTATTTGTGTTGCGAGAGTGTACTGGGGGGGCATTACACTCTATTTACACAGAAGTACCGCACTATTGGAGGGGCGACGGCAGTTCACCCTAGGCAAATAGGGGGTAAATTGGGGGTACAGATGCTACATTTGTGGGGGCTCATCTGGGATTTGAATTTGTCAGATACGGTGTAATCCGCCCCGGTTTAAACGAGGAGAGATGGATTCAGATAAGATTGAACTCTGGGGTGAGATCGAGGGAGTACCGGTTAGTCATGGCTGTGTATTAAGTGGGGTGGACATGCGTACCTCGGACGAAGTGTTAATTTGATGTTTGAGTACAGTCAGAGCTATCGGTAGGGTCGAGATTGTAGGCAGAAAGATTGGTAAAATGGGGGATTTAGGCTATGTGTTAGCGCGGATTGGTGCTGACGTCTTGGCATTGGGACTGCCACCCTCTATCGGTAACCTCAGTGACGCGGGGCCATGGGGCGTGCACATTGTCACAGAGGGAAGGTTTGACAGGTCGGATAGGACACCAGAGGAGTTGCCAATCACTGGGGGTGGAGATTTTCGAGAGCGGGTCCTATCATTTTTGAAGGATGAGGGAAGGGAGTGGTCAGATTTGGAAAATCTCATTGGTCCCCCTGTCCCATGGAAGGGGGAGGGTTCGGAGTTGGCATCAGCCATTAACTCCTTGGTGAACAAGGCGGCAGGTCCTCGTCAGAAGTTAAGAATTTTCTCAGGGCGGACTCCCACCCCCGAAGGGGAGGATGATTTTGAGACCTGGATAGAACACATCTCTCAGCTGCTGGGTGAGTGGCAGTGTTCTGAGGAAGAGAAGTGGCAGACATTGGTTGACAGTTTGCGAGGGGTGGCAGCTGAGGTAGTAAAAGGCGGGAAGGGCAGCAACCCCTTGGCTACCTGGAGGGAGTATCTGGAAGCATTAGAGGAGGCTTTTGGTCTGACGGGGGGCACGGTGGAGATTCTAGGGGGGCTTCAGGACCTACGCCAGGAGAAAGGGGAAAAGCTTTCTGAGTATCACTTCTGGGTAGAGTGAAGGATAAATTGTTTGAGGTGATGGGGGTCATTTCGGAGATGGAGGTGAATCAGATAAGGATAGATCGAGTAGCCCCGGACGCCTAGAGGTATGATGTGATTGCTACGAGTCTCCAGCAATCCCGTTAATCGCGCCCTCCCATCCTTTGTTCAGTTGCTCAGAGAGGTGAGGGAGGAGGAGGCCACATTGGAGTTGGAAGAGGCTCTGTCAGTATGGTGCAGTCCTCTGTGGTAGCCCCTTGTAGTGAAGTGACTGGGGCCAGCTCCAATCGGGAGATCGTGAGGGGGGTCATTGCAGGTGGGGTCCCTCCACATGAGGGGACTGGCAGAGAGGGCCCCTTCCTGAAGGGACGGACTGTACAGAGGCCCGGGGGAGTCCAAGGTCCTGTGAGATGAAGTGTGTAACTGTGGGGAAGGTGGGCACTTCAGGCATGAATATGACCAGCAGGGAGCCACTCGGGGGGAGACTTCAAGGGTGTCCCAGCAGGAAGGGGGGGTCGGGAAACCCAGTGAGGGAATGGCCTGGAGTCTCTGGGGAAGCACGCTCCCAGCAATGTGCCACAGGATCCCCGAGAGGAGAGGACCCTATCCAGCGTGTTGATCCAGATAGAGAGAATAGATGCAAAAGCCATACTTGACACTGGGTCGCAGGTCATGCTATTGTACCAGTCGTTCTACGATCAGTATTTGTTCCATTTGCCCTTGGCGTCCTTCAGTGCCCTGGAAATTTGGGGTATCAGTGCTGGTGATTACCCATACGATGGGTATTTGTCCGTGAGGCTGGTGTTCCTCGAGGCCGAGGTGGGAGTGTCTGAGGCTCATGAGGCCTTGGTGCTGGTTTGCCCGGACCCAGTTGCGACTGGAGGTCTGTCAATTCTGTTGGGGACCAACACCCCTATTGTGCGGAGACTGCTGGGGGCCTGCAATGAGAAGGCGGGTGAGGACTTTTTGGAGACCCTGTCAGTGCACCCAGTGTTTCAAGCTGCCTTTAAGGAGGTGTGTGGTCGCACGGGGCGGGACACGACATTGGAAAGAGGAACCGTATGGTGCGCCCAGTCGAAACCCAGGGTGGTACGGCCGGTGAAGTAGCGAGAGTGATGAGGATCCCCAGATACTCCGGAGTGCCTGGGTGTGAAGCCTTTTTAGTGGACACCACGGAGGATCTCGAGGGGGAATCGAGATTCCCAGCTGAGGTGCTGGTGTGACCCGAGCTGCCGAAGCTCTCGGTGGTGCAGGCACACCGGGTGGTGGTGAACGTCAGGAACACCACGCATTGGGAGGTCACTTTTAAACAGGGGATGCCCCTGGTGCATTTGTTCCCAGTGACGGTGATGCATAGTGCCCCTGTGAGGCTCACTGGGGGAGGGCCTTTGGAAAACAGGGGTAAGTTGACCACTGGGGTGTTTAACTTTGGGGCCTTGCCTGTGCCGAAGAGTTGGAAGCAGAAGATGGTGGAGAAGATATTGATGCTGAAAGATGTATTTTCCCTAGCTGAGTTTGACGTGGGCTGTTCCAGGATCACTTGCCACACCATCTGGGTGACTGAAGACTCCCCGTTTTGAGAAAGGTCGCGGCGACTGGCCCCTGCAGATGTGGAGGATGTGCGGCAACATTTGAGTAAGTTGAAGGAAGCTGGGATCATTTCGAGTATGTGTCCCCGATAGTCATGGCCAGGAAGTAAAATGGGAAGATTTGTATGTGTGTGGACTATAGGACCCTGAATAGGCGCACCATCCTTGGCCAGTATATGGTCCCCAGGGTCGAAGGCGCGCTGGCCTGTCTGAGTGGGGTGAAGTGGTTCAGTGTGTTGGATTTGAGGAGTGGATATTACCAGATCCCAATGAGTGAGGCGGATAAGGAGAAGACGGCCTTTATATGCCCTCTGGGATTTTACCAGTTCGAAAGGATGCCCCAGGGCATATCGGGAGACCCTGCCACTTTCCAGAGGGTCATGGAGAAGACCGTGGGGGATATGAACCTGCTTGAAGTGCTGGTATATTTGGATGACCTGACAGTATTTGGATCCTCCTTGGAAGAACACGAAGCGAGACTAATGAAGGTGCTCAACCGGCTGAAGGATGAAGGGTTAAAACTCTCCCTGGACAAGTGCCAGTTTTGCCAAACGTCTGTTAGCTGTGTTGAACATATAATCTCAGGGAACGGAGTAGCTACAGACCTGGCTAAGATCGAAGCAGTGACCACCTGGCCGAGACCCCAGACTGTGAGTGTTCTGCGCTCGTTTTTGGGGCTCTGTGGATACTACTGGAGATTCGTGAAGGGCTACGCCAAGGTGAGCCATCCCTTAAACCAGCTTCTGCCTGGCTACCCTCCTCTGGGACAGAAAGGGAGAGGAAGACAGGAGGCTGGAGGATATTTGAACCCGCAGAGCCCTTCGGACAGAGATGGGATGACCAATGTGAAGCCGCTTTTCAGTCACTGAAGGAGATGCTGACTCAGGCGCCGATGCTGGCTTTTGCAGACACCCAATTGCCCTATGTGCTACACACCGATGCCTGTCGGGAGGGGTTAGGGCCATCTTGTATCAGGATCAGGGTGTCGGGCTGAGGCAGATAGCATTTATCTTTCTTTCTTCTTTGATCTTTTTATTATTATTATTAATATCAACATAATAAGATTGATACATAGATAATGGGATTACAAACATACACATTTCAACTGAACATGAAAGAATACATAAGCAATAGTTACAGTATAAATGAGTATTCCCAAATCATGGATGATACAAGTAACAAATAAACAAGGCAAACCCAGGTGTATCATAATATATATTAAAAAAAAACAGAAAAGAGAAAAAGAAAAAAAATTATGCAAGAAAAACTAATCTAACAATCTAATAACTAATAAGGAAGAAAACGAAAAAAGAAAAAATGAATAAAAAGGGCTGTTTATAATATCAAACAAAAATACAAAATCAGCAGCGTCTTCAACTCCGATCCTCTCAACATATATAAAATCAAAACTGGATAAACAAATAGGCTTGGAACAGGGTCACATTACATCATATGAAAATATTGAATAAATGGTCTCCATATCTTTTCAAATTTAATAGGTATCAAATACAACACTTATAATTTTTTCTAAATTTAGACATAACATAGTTTGAGAAAACCAATGAAATATGGTAGGAGGATTAATTTCTTTCCAATTCAACAAAATAGATCTTCTAGCCATTAATGTAAGAAATGCAATCATTCGACAAGCAGAAGAGGATAAATGGCCTGAGTCCATCATTGGTAAACCAAAAATTGCAGTAATAGGATGAGGTTGTCAATCAACGTTCAATACTGTGGAAATAATATCAAAAATGTCTTTCCAATATTTTTTCAAATGTGGACAAGACCAGAACATATCAGTTAAAGACGCTATCTCAGAATGACATCTGTCACAAATAGGATTTATATAGAAATAAAAATGAGCCAATTTATCCTTGGGCATATGAGCCCTATGCACAACCTTAAACCGTATTAATGAATGTTTAGCACATATAGATGATGAATTAACTAATTGAAGAATTTTATCCCAATTCTCAATAGGGATAGTAAGGTTAAGTTCTCTTTCCCAATCATTTTTAATCTTATAGAAGGGCTCTGAACGTATCTTCATAATTATATTGTAGAGTTTTGATATGAGCCCTTTCTGAGAAGGATTTAGTTCAAACAAATTCTCCAAAATACCTGAAGACACAAGATTTGGAAAGATAGGAAGTACAGTATTTAAGAAATTCCTAATCTGTAAATATCTAAAAAAATGAAATCTAAGCAAATTATATTTATTAGATAATTGTTCAAAAGACATAAAACAATTATCCAAAAATAAATCGGAAAATCGTAGTAATCCTTTAGTCTTCCAAGCTGAATAAGCTTGGTCTATAATAGAAGGATAAAAAAAGCAATTGGATACAATAGGAATATTTAAAACAAACTAAGTCAACCCAAAAAATTTCCGAAATTGAAACCATATACGTAAAGCATGTTTAACTATTGGGTTGTCAATTTGTTTCTGCAATTTAGAAAGAGCAAAGGGAAGAGAAGTCCCTAAAATAGAACCCAATGAAAATCCTTGTACAGATTTAATTTCCAGGTTCACCCAATGAGGGCTAAAAGATAAATCCCAATCCTTTAACCAACATATCAAATATCGGATATTGACTGCCCAATAATAAAATCTAAAATTAGGCAATGCCAATCCACCTTCCTTCCTTGCCTTCTGTAAATATTTTTTACCTAATCTAGGATTTTTTTTCTGCCGTATATATGAGGAAATTTTTGAATCAGCATTAGCCAAAAAAGATTTTGGAATAAAAATTGGTACCGTTTGAAATATATATAAAAACTTGGGTAAAATAGCCATCTTAATAGCATTAATCCGACTTATCAGAGATAAAGATACTGGTGACCATTTATGATAGCATTTATCAGCCGGAGTTTGTCTCCCTCCGAGAGGAACTATCTCACCCACAAGTTGGAGTTCCTGGCATCGAAATGGGCAGTAGTGGATAAGCTGAGTGAGTATCTCTGCAGGGCCAAGTTTGAGGTGCGGACGGACAACAATCCACTTACCTACATCCTGACCTCGGTGAAACTGGACGTCACTGGTCATCGTTGGTTGGCCGTCCTGTCTGCATATGATTTTAGCCTGAAGTACCGGCCGGGGAGCCAGAATGTCGATGTGGATGCTCTGTCTCGACAGAAGATGAGGACGAGGAGTGGGAGAGCGTTCCAGCATCCGGGGTGAAGGCCATGTGTCAGTTTGCTATCACCCTGCAGGCCAAGGAAAAGGAGAGGCCAGATCACGCAGTGGACCCATTGGGGGCGTCCGATGACACCCTACTCCTAGTTTACTGTGACATGACTGCTCTGAAGACCTCACAGCTGCCAGAGTTGAGTCCTGGGGAAATTGCAGTTGCTCAGCGAGATGACCCTGGCATTGGCACTATTTGGTAAGCAGTGGAGAAGGGGGAAGTGGCCTGGGTGGAGAAGACACAACTCCGTGTCTCTGTCACTGAGAGGATGGCCTCGGCTGAGGTTGAAGAACCGAATGTTATACTGGGTAACGTCACCCCTGGAACGACCTCAGTGTGGGCAGCTGGTCCTGCCTGAGAAGTATCGGAGTCACTGCACGATGACTCTGGACACTTGGGGGTGGAGAAGACCTATGGGTTGCTCAAGGACCGGTTTTATTGGCCCCGAATGAGGTCAGAGGTCAACGAGTACTGCAAGTCCTGCATACGTTGCATACGCCGGAAGACGCTGCCCGTGCAGGCTGCTCCTTTGTCACACTTGCAGAGTGCAGGGCCTTTGGATCTGGTGTGAATGGATTTCCTGGCCATAGAACCCAATACCAGCAACATGGCGAATGTCCTAGTCATCACGGACCATCACACCAGATATGCTCATGTGTTCCCCACCAAGGATCAGAGGGTAACTACAGTGGCAAGAGTGCAATGGGAGAAGTATTTTGTTCATTATGGCCTTCCCGGAGGATACATAGTGACCAGGGACGGGACTTCGAGAGTAAGCTCACCTATAAGTTACTGGATATGCTGGGAATTGAGAAATCAAGGACCACACCCTATCATCCGCAGGGTGATCCCCAGCCGGAGAGGTTTAATTGGACCCTGCTAGACATGCTCAGGATGCTGGAGATCAGCAAAAAGAGTCAATGGAGTCAACATATTGGACATCTGGTTCACAGCTACAACTGTACATGCACTGACACTACTGGCTACTCACCCTATTATCTGATGTTCGGGCACCAGGCAGGGTTGCCCTTTGACCTCTGTTTCGGGACGGCCGCGGGTGAAGTATCACCAAAACCTTACTTGAAGTAAGTGGCTGATGTGAAGAAGGAGCTGCAAAGGGCTTTTGAGTTGGCTGGGGAAGCGGCTGCCAAGCAGAATCGGGGAAATAAGAAGAGGTATGACCAGGAAGTGAAGTTCTTCCAGCTCCTGCCGGGGAACTGAGTCCTCATAGGGAACCTGGGATTGCCTGGAAAGCACAAGCTGGCTGATCGCTGGTCGGGCACGCCCTATGTGGTGGAGAGTCAGTTGCCCAACTTACTGCTTCTCCGAGTGCGGCCCGAGGATCGGAAGGGGCCCATCAGGATTCTCCACCGGAATCATCTGTTACCCCTCGGGCGAGACGTACAAGTAGAGCGGGAGCCCAAGGTGCACCAGCTGCACCTCATACCAGGACTTTGCGTCCACGCAGGGTGGAGGAAGAGCCCACACCGGGAGAGGCAGGCCCGGGCCCAGCCCCTGTGAGGGATACTGACTCGGAGGATGATGCCTCGGATGATTGGTACAAGCTGCCTTTTGCTGATGCCCCTGTGATGAAGGGGGTTCCTGGCCCTTCCTCCACTGGGTTAGATGGGGTAAAGGGGGATGGTGATGGGCTTTGAGAGTACCACAGGGCATTGGAGAGGAGGATGATGGGGCCCAAGCAAGAGATGGAGGGTTCCGAGGGGCAGAGGGGCTTGGGTGGCCACTCACCGGAGGGTTTGCCTCATAGTTTCCATGAGTCTGCTGTAGTGTCCGAGGTGGAGGAGTTAGATGGGGGAGTGCGCAGGTCTCAGAGAAGTAGGTGCCCCCCAGATAGGTTGGCCTATGTAGCACCCAGGGAACAGGGTGTGATCTCCACTGTTTTGGGGAGTTATGTCATTGCTTTCTGCACTTGGGTTGGGCTTTGTGCTTTGCAGGAAGGGTTGGCAAATGATCTGAGCATCATGAGGGCATGACTATATTTGGTGGGGGGAGGATGTAGGACTCCCAGTACTAGTAACTGTGGTGTTAACTGTTCAGGCTAACAAAGTGGCTTCTCTGTAATGTTACTTAATGCTGTAATGTGTTTCTGTAGCTGCAATGTTTGGGTTATGACTACTGATAAGGGGGGAACTAACCAATGGAGAATTGTTATGCTATCTTGTCTGTGTAAGCTGAGCGGGAGTTTGTGGTCTTTTTCAGGAGGCGAGCGAAGAGGACAGACATGTGAGGAGTGGACAGCAGTTCCAGGACGGTGGATACTGGACATCAGTGGTTCGGATGGTGGCCGAAGGCTCGGAATGTCGTTGTGGATGGAACCGGAGGTGTGAGCTCCAACGTATTAAAATATTATGCGTACAAACTGATAAACTTACTGATTTAGCACTTTTAGGTTATCTATTTCTACTAAACTATCACTAAGTGATAACTATAAGGTTGTAATTATTTCCTCGCCTTTGGTGTATTGTCTGGTATTTGTGTTGTAAGCGTGTACTAGGGGGGGCGGGATTACACCACATTTACACCGAAGTATTGCGCGATTGGCGGGGCGACAGCAGTTCACCCTGGATGAACGGGGGTAAGTTGGGAGCACGGATGTTACATATGTACTCTCTCAAATTGGTGTTTTGAATTTGGTGTTTAAAATCATTTTTCTTCATGGCTTGGGGCTCTCTTATGAAGCAGACTCTGGAACTTCTACCTGAACCAATTGTTCTAATTCTCCTGCTATGAGGTAGTTAGTATTAACAGTTTTCTGTAAAAGCAGTGTCCCATGCTGGAACATGTGTATTTGCTTCAGCTAAGATAAGGACACATGTTGTCCAGCTTAGGGATGTGTTTCAGCCAATCAAGATTGTGGGCTGTGGAGAAAGGTTCTAGAGAACTGTGGGGAAGAGTTTTCTGAAGAGCAGTAGTCTAGTTTGGGGTCTTTTATGATAGCACTGATAAAACTTCCAACCAATTTGATATCTCATTCAGATACAGCTATTGCACCTGCTTGTTGTGTAATTTTGAATTACTTGTACCATATCTCTTCAAGCAATTGGCAAAATGCAGAAGAAGGGGAACAGTTTCTGCACAGCATGCAGCAGAGTCCAAAGCACCAACAACAGGTGCATGGCCCCTTATCCATTGGACTTTATGCAAGTGCTGTTATAACTGAAATAAAATGCCAGAGGTATTGATTTTTCAAATCAACTTCTGGAACAATAAAATAAAATATAAATACATGTGTTTTGTATAGTGTCTACAAAGTCTAATGACATCAGATATACATGAGAATTGTTACTTGTTATATAGTTAATATTTGAGTCATATTGTAAATATATTGTTTGATTAAGCATTCATTGTTTGTTTAAACAATTGTTTAAATAATTCGTAACCAGTTATATGCAGAAATAAGTGAGTAACATACGTCATTATGCCACCACATCATATGTGTGAACCTCAATAAAAATAAAAATGAAACACATATATTTTCTGGGGCTCACATCTTTTTATTTTACTTAGTTCTATGTTTTGCAGTTACAAAATTAAATAGTGTCAATGAGGCAGTTTCAAGACAAATTCTAAGAAGCCGACCTACCTGGTGAAGCCCAGCAAGGGATTCAAGTTTAAAAGAAAACACAGCAAGACATTAGTTTTTTAAAAAATGTAGAGAACATTTTTTTCTTCAAAACGGCACATGTTCTTCGTAAGAGGAGAGAAATGGTTGAGTTTTAAAAAGACAGAAAGTGGACAAAATTCACGGGTTAAGAGTACTTGGTGATGATGATAATAATAATAGATCTTAAAAAGCAGAAATCGCTGCCTACATTGAAAAGATAGATCTATTTGTTTGCACCACACATAACTGGTTGATGTGTACTGGGACAATTGGACAGTATTTTGAAGCAAATGAATTAACCACTGAAAAGTGAGGGCCAGTTTTGCTGAGTGAAATTCGTGGAAGAACATAGAGTTTGTGTAGAGGCTTAACTGCTCCAGCCAAACCAGCTGAAATAAACTTTGCTAATACAGTGAAAGTAATACAGGAACATTTAGAACCAAAACCATTATTGATTGCAGGGCTCCAGGGCTCGAGGCCAGGGCTCCGTGTTCAGGTGTCCCAAGATTTAGTCAAGACTTTGGGTTCTTGTCCTGCCAATGTGCCTCATCTTCTGCAGGAGTTCCATGTCTAATCCTACAGCCAAGCCTCACCTAGTCTGGCAGCAAAGCCTCGAAGAACCCAAGCCATGTCCAATCCTGTAGCCACATCACATCCTTGCCTAGTTTTGGAGTCCAAGCCCAGGCTCCTAGTTCCCAGTTCCTCGTCCTGGTCCTGCTTTCCTAGCCAAAGTCCTAGCCCAAGTCTGTGTTCCTGTCCCAGCTCCTAGTCTGTGTCCGGTCCTGTCCCTAACTCTAGTCCAGTCCAGTTCCTAGTTCTTCAATGTCTGTGTCTTGCATTTGGGTCCGCTCCCAGCACCCACCTCATGACAAATTGTTAGTGCAGAATGGTGTCCAGAGCTGTTGGAACCCCTTCCTGCATTGCCAGAGTCAGCTCCTACAGCTATCATCGAAGAGTCGCCAGAACCTGAGGTTGTTTCAGAGCTTCAAGCCTCACCTGCAAAGCAGAGTGACACCATCTTCCCCCCACCCACTTATCAGGAGAGATGTTATCCCACAAGAGTAAGAAATCTTCCACAGTGATTAATTCTTTAGGCCTGAATGGAACCATCTAAAGTTTGCTATGCTGTAGATGTCTTTGTAGTAATACTGTGCATACAGTTGAGATGCATTCTATGTAAAATTGGAGTTCATAGCTGTGCAAGGGTGAGTGACATGTGTTTAAGGTTTCAGTGATATTTGAATTCTAATTTAAATATTGTTTGAATAAACATTCTTTATTTAAATAAATTCATGATGGATAATAGTTAAAAGTATAAAATGGCACATATAATTAAGCCACAATGTCATATGTACATGCCTCACTAAAATTAAAAGCACATTCTCCTGGGCTCCCATCTTTTTCTTTCAATTATTTTTATGCTTTGTAGTTACAAAACATAACATTATCAACAATGGCAGAAGAAAGCCCTGCATTTCTGTCATGGTTTCACAATCCGGAGTACTTCACTGCCAATGAAGTGTAGTCACACTTCATTGTAAATGTAGGAAATGCAGTTGAGATGCATTACTATACAGCTCCACGTATAGTAATATGATATTCAGTCCAGTTAAAAATAATCAAAGTAGCAAGGGATAGCTCTATTGCTCTCATTCCAAATCAAGCCATACGATCTTTCACATACATGAATAGAGTGGTTTTGCTTGAATTTCTCATCCATGACAGTGCAGACCTCAGCATGCCTTTTAGCATAAGCTAGTTATAAGGAAGTCCTAATCTGATATGGTGGCATCCAGCAGCTTATTCCACATGCACCGTAAGACCATTCAGCCCATCAAGTCTGCTCCACCATTCAATCATGGGCTGATCCAACTCTTCCAGTCATTCCCACTGCCCTGCCTTCTCCCCATACCCTTTGATGCCCTGGCTAATCAAGATGCTATCTATCTCTGCCTTAAATACACCCAATGACTTGGCCTCCACAGCCACTCATGGCAACAAATTCCACAGATTTACCACTCTCTGACTAAAGTAATTTCTCCACATCCAGTTCTAAAAGGACATCCTTCAATCCTGAAGTCGCTCCCTCTTGTCGTTAAATCCCCTACCACGGGAAATAACTTTGCCATATCTAATCTGTTCAGGCCTTTATGTATTCGGAATGTTTCTACGACATCCTCCCTCATTCTCCTGAACTCCAGGGAATACAGCCCAAGAGCTGCCAGATGTTCCTCATACAGTAACCCTTTCATTCCTGGAATCATTCTTGTGAATCTTCTCTGAACCCTCTCTAATGTCAGTATATGGTTTCTAAAATAAGGAGCCCAAAAGTGCACACAATACTCCAAGTGTGGCCTCACGAGTGCCTTAAAGAGTCTCAACATCACATCCCTGCTCTTATATTCTATACCTCTAGAAATGAAAGCCAACATTGCATTCGCCTTCTTCACAACCAACTCAACCTGGAGGTTAACCTTTAGGGTATCCTGCACAAGGACTCCCAAGTCCCTTTGCATCTCTGCATATTGAATTCTCTCCCCATCTAAATAATAGTCTGCCCGTTTATTTCTTCCACCAAAGTGCATGACCATACACTTTCCAACATTGTGTTTCATTTTCCACTTCTTTGCCCATTCCCCTAAACTATCTAAGTCTCTCTGCAGGCTCTCTGTTTTCTCAACACTACCTGCTCCTCCACCTATCTTTGTATCACCAGCAAATTTAGCCACAAACCCATTAATTCCATAGTCCAAATCACTGACATACATTGTAAAAAGCAGCAGTCCCAACACTGACCCCTGTGGACCCCACTGGTAACCAGCAGCCAGCCAGAATAGGATCCCTTTATTTCCACTCTGTTTTCCACTGACCAGCCAATGCTCCACCCACACCAGTAACTTCCCTATAATTCTATGGGCTCTTATCTTGCTAAGCAGCCTCATGTGCGGCACCTTGTCAAAGGCCACTGAAAATCCGAGTACACCACATCTACTGCATCTCCTTTGTCTACCCTGCTTGTAATTTCCTCAAAGAATTGCGGTAGGTTTGTCAGTCAGGATTTTCCTTTCAGGAAACCATCCAGAGTACCCTCCAGGTATTCTGTAATCTCATCCCTAACAATCGATTCCAACAACTTCCCAACCACTGATGTCAGGCTAACAGGTCTATAGTTTCCTTTCTGCTGCCTCCCACCCTTCTTAAATAGCAGAGTAACATCTGCAATTTTCCAGTCCAGTCCATTTACAATTTTCCTAGTATCTTCTTTGATATTAGTCGCCAGCTTCCTTTCATAATTTATCTTTTCCTTTCTAATGATCTTCTTAGTTTCTTTCTGCAAGTTTTAAAAACTTCCCAATCCTTTATCTTCCATCTAGCTCTGGCTTCCTTGTATGCCCTCTCTTTTGCTTTTACTTTGGCTCTGACTTCACTTGTCAGCCATGGTAGTGTCCTTCTTCCCTTTGAAAATTTCTTCTTATTTGGAATATATCTGTCTTACACTTCCCTTATGTTCCACAGAAACTCCAGCTATTGCTGCTCTGCTGTCCTTCCTGCAAATGTCCCTTTCCAGTCAACTTCGGCTGTTCCCATCTCATGCTATTGTAATTTCTTTTATTCCACTGAAATACTGACACAGTGGATGTTATTTTTTCCCTCTAAAATTTCAATATGAACTCGATCATATTGTGTTCACTGTTCCTTAAGGGCTCCTTAACCTTAAGCCCACCCACCCTCTATGTGGGAAAACTGCATCTCAGCTCTCCTTTAGATATTTCCCCTTACCTTAAACCCATATTATTGGGTTTTCAACTCTGCTTTCAATTGGAAAAAGGCTGAAATTGTGTACCCTATCAGAGAATTCATGAATTTATAAGCATCTGTAAGGATGCTTCTCAGCCTCCTGTGTTCCACTGAGAACGATTCCATCCCATCCAATCTTTCCTGCAACCACAGCTATTCCAGGCAACATCCTAATGGATCATTTCTGCACTCCTTATGGTGCCACCATCATTTGATGGTGTGGTGACCACAGTTAGACACAATATTCCAAGTGTGGTCTAGCCAATCTCTTGCACAGCTGCAACATGATTCTCATGTTTTTATGCTTTTTCTCCCTTTTTTTAAAGTGATGGAACCATTTCAACTTAGTGAAAGTTTGGACAATGTCAGCAAGTGCATTCATTATCTCTATCACTGTCATCTTTAAAACACAAGAATCATGGCAATTTCATTCCTGTTCATTTCTACAATACTTTTTTATTCACAATTACATTGAGCTCCTCAGTCATCAAAAATCTGTAGTTCTCTATGATGGAGACTGCGGATGCTGTAATCTAGAGCAACACATGAGATGATTGAAGAACTCAGCAAGTCAGACAGCTGGATACCAAATGAAGGGTCTTGACCCAAAACATTGACTGTCCAGTTTCTTCCATTGATGCTACCAGAATTCCTCCATCATCTGTGTGCAGCCTCTCCATTATGTCCGCTGGACTATAAATGTTAACGTAGCCTTTTGGTCAGTCATCAACACAGACAGAGTGTCCACACTGCAAGTACTGCCTATATATAGGTATTTATCCTGGTATACAATTTAATTGGGTCACAGAGGGTGAGAGATCCTGGAAACATTGTAGTTTATATCCATTTCTCCCTTTTGTAGACTGGAAGCAAAGAAAATATGTAGAAACAGGCTACAAGACTCTGCCATTGAGAAAGATCAGCTATTTACATCAGCTGCTTTCCTCATGTACTAACATGTCCACTGATGAAAACATTCAATTTCAATCTACTCTTTTGACTTCATCTGTCAAAAACAGCTTGGATTTTGTGAGCTAGAGATTAAGTGAAATATGCATTTTATGCAATGCCTTTGTTCGTCTGGTGTGAAAAACCAAGCAACAATATTCTATTACCCATAAATCCCAAGTATTTTAGCAATACTTTTTGCCTGTTAAGTCCCTCATCTGCTATTTGTGCCATGGTGAAATTCATAGATGAAGTTAGTTGACCTGTAGATCATGAGGTGTGGAACCAGAGATTACAGTAGGGCAAACAAAGGTTCAAGCCCGAGACAGAGGGGCAAGAGTCAATCAGGAAGAGGAGTGAATCAGGATCAGTGAATAGACAGAAGAGGCAATCAAATTGGGCATACTGGAAGGCAGATTTGGATGGGTTATCAGAGTAGGATTGGTGCATAGATCAACATGAGGATGGACCAGGATTCAGGGCAGATTATTGTAGGATGGTAGCAGAGATTTTGTTCTAGGAGAGCTAAGAGGCAATTATGAGGAAATCTGCAGATGCCGGAAATTCAAGCAACACACAGGACCATTTGTCCTGACGAAGGGTCTTGGCCCGAAACGTCGACAGTACTTCTTCCTATTGATGCTGCTTGGCCTGCTGTGTTCCACCAGCATTTTGTGTGTGTTTCTAAGAGGTGATTGCCTGTTGAAGGATACATGATGAAGTAGGGTGGAGCAGTGATCGAGAGCCTGAGGAGGTAGGGAGGGCTGGGAGCTGGTGGTGTGGTAGTTGGTGATGACACTCCTTGGAAGATGATGGCCATCTCAAACTCTGCAGCAGGGGTCAAGTGGAGTCACTCATTAATGCCAAACATACAGTGAAGCCCTGTTTCATTGTGTGGGCTGTAGACCATTTAGAGAAATTAGAGAAAACAATTTTGTATTAGTGACATTGTAACCTTTGTTGAAATTGTTTGATAAATGCTGTGGCATTTTGCGTATTTGCATTTATTCACACAGAATATAGAACAAAATTTCAGAAGTGTTGTACTGGCATACAAGAAGTTTTGATGAAATTGCACTTTCTATTATAGTAACATTTGAACTGTGTAAACAATGATTTTTTTTTGGAGACATTATTGCATATCAACCAACTTCCCAAGGAATTCAGACTCGGATCAGTCAACACTTCTTGTACGGCATAGAAATCAAATCTACAATTGTCCAATTCATCTTATTAAGACATCTGAATCTATATCATCTATATTTAAACCATATAACCATATAACAATCACAGCACGGAAACAGGCCATCTCAGCCCTCCTAGTCCGTGCCGAACTCTTAATCTCACCTAGTCCCACCTACCCGCACTCAGCCCATAACCCTCCACTCCTTTCCTGTCCATATACCTATCCAATTTTACCTTAACTGACACAACTGAACTGGCCTCTACTACTTCTACAGGAAGCTCATTCCACACAGCTATCACTCTCTGAGTAAAGAAATACCCCCTCATGTTTCCCTTAAACTTTTGCCCCCAACTCTCAAATCATGTCCTCTCGTTTGAATCTCCCCTACTCTCAATGGAAACAGCCTATTCATGTCAACTCTATCTATCCCTCTCAAAATTTTAAATACCTTGATCAAATCCCCCCTCAACCTTCTACGCTCCAATGAATAGAGACCTATTTCTTGAAAGTATTTCTTGAAATACACCTGATATTTCAATAAACTGTCCATTAAAATATGCTGTTTCTTGTATCATGAACCTGAACCCTTAAATGCCTTCATTCCAACCTCTCATCAAACTTGCGGCACTCAAAGTTTAACAGCTGCATTTAATTTTTAAGCCACATCTGCCACTTTACAGATATTAAACTCTATCTCCAATGTTTTTGAACATTCTACTGTCTGTCCAGTATTCCGTCTAGTTTCTTTTATAGTTACTACAATTCCTCTTTAGCATTATGTTCAAATTTAAACACTATTATTTCTATACAGTGAACAGACTAGTCCTAGACCCTGCTCTACGGGATTCAACATTGACTTTCATTCTGAGAAACTCCCAGTTTGCTTTTTGTCTTTCAAAGAGGTTTTGATCTTATTTTCAACATTCTACATGACTCTGGGTCCTCCTATTGCACGTTTCACCACAGACTTCTCTTTAACTCAGCTGAATACTGTTTCGTGTAATTAACAAGGGGTGTAGATGAAGGCAGTCAAAGACCATCTCTACAGGATAGTTTTGTGAAGATGCGGCATTGTCCATGACAGATTCGTACAAGTAGAAAGCGTAGCGAAACCTGATGCTACTGTAGAGCAATCCCTGTGTTCTTTGTGCAAATGTGGACAACTGGTCTCTGCTATGTCGTGATCTTTGAGCTGAGTGAGAGTCTGGCCATATGTCTCCAGTATTATGAAAGTACCCTAAAGGAATATTAAGAACCAGAATTTATGAGATTATAAAGCTCTAAGACAATTATTATTCTTTTCATTGAAATCGATAAGGCTCAGCAAAATGAGTAGTTGCAGCAAACAAATCCTCATTTTTAAGTGTATTTTGTTTTTGAGGTATTGCAGAAGAAAGTTTAATGTATTAAATTGAAATTGATCACTTTCTAATCTCCATTATATTGTCATTCTTGCTTTGGGTGTTAGAAGATCAGAACTAGCATCCACTTTAATGCTAACTGTAAATTGTCTGTCCAGATTTTGTGTGATTTCTGTTGGACAGACACCTCACATTGAAAGAAATTTTTTTTGCTGAATTGCATTTATAGCAATTTTAAGAAAAATATACAGCTCCAAACATTTCAGAAGTATAGGAGACCAGTCATTCTGAGAGAGAAACACTAACATTTAGGGATGTGCCCCTTTATCAGAGTACTGAATGCTTGGATGAAATATCAGAACTGTGGAAATGTTCAGGCAAAGAAACTCTCAGGTGTAATTAAGAGCCATACAGCCATAATGTGTAGCTTTACACTAAGAAAATTAATTATCCTCAATGATTAGCCTCTTTCAGAAGTTGATAGAACTGTACCAATCATTTTCTCATTTTAATATAATGCATAATTTGAGAATAATTTTACTTTCATTTCCAAATGGCTTGTTAGTTAGATTAATCCAGAGCTGAACCTAGGAGCTGGGACCTAACAATCGTTTTCTCTTCCATACAAATGCACATTTGTTGTTGTTTATAAAAATCCCAGGAATCTCCTTCTTTTCATCCTAATGTGGAATTCCAAACAACCAACTCATTTTCATGTTTTCTTTAGCTATCAAATTACAGAAAATAAAGCCCTGTTAAAATTCATGAATTCCAATGAGCTAGCTCTCTCTTCACATCAGCTCCCCTCCCATGCCATGCTTAGTGACATAAGGTAAGCTTCCATTTCAGCAGATTCTTCCATTAAAGCCTTGGATAAATGGTTCCAAAGGTGCAGATGCCTTCTTAACATAATTTGGGCCTTTGCTGCAAATATCATGATTCAGTTTAGCTCCATAGACAATTCCTCCAAATGCAAAAATTCAGAATGCAACAGTGATTTGCAATTATATTGCACCTTTAATTAAGTAACAATCCCAAAGCTCTTCATAAAAGCAAAATAGAAAAAGAAATCAGCCCCAAGTCACATAAGGACAAGTTAAGCTCAAGGTAGAATTTAAGATGATCCATGAGAAGATGAGAAATTTAAATATAATTTAACATTTGGAATTGCATCGATTTGTTGAAGCAAGGCAGTGTCCAACTAACTTAATCCAATGTTTTGAGGAGGTAACAAAGAGGATTGATGAAAGTAGTAGATTTAATGTACTTCATATAATTCTAATATGGTGCTTAAAATCATATATGGCAGAATTGACTACAAATATTGGGAGTCAAAGGAATCCAAGGGAAAACAGCAGATTAGATGAAAAGCAACACACACAAAATGCTGGTGGAACACAGCAGGCCAGACAGCATCTGTAGGGAGAAGCATTGTTGACATTTTGAGCCAAGACCTGACAAAGGGTCTCAGCCCAAAACTTCGACAGTGCTTCTCTTTATAGATGTTGCCTGGCCTGCTGCATTCCATCAGCATTTTGTGTGTGTTGCTTGAATTTCCAGCATCTGCAGATTTCCTTGTGTTTGATTGGATTAAAAATTAGCTTAATGGGAGAAAACAAAGGGTTATAGTTAAGGGCTTCATGCAAGTAGCTCCAGATTAATTCCCTTTCATTTTGTCATATATATTAAAGGCATAAATTTAAAATGATAGATGATAGATAGTGCCAAAGTGTTTCAGTGATTCCAAAGTAGAAGCATGATTGACAATATTTCAGCTGCAGAGGTGCTCCCAACATCCCTATCATTTGCTGTATATGCCTCACTAAAATTTCACCTTCCAAAATCCACTACCTCATACTTGTCTAGACGAAATTCCATCTGCCACCATTACATCCAACTTTCCAGCTGACCTGCGTCCTACTGTATCCTTAGACAACCACCTTCTCTGGTCAGAGTCCACGAATTTTCAAGTCACCTGTAAACTTAGTTAATTAGACTATCGACATTCTCATTTGCATACATTACAAATAACAAAGGTCCCAGTACTGAGCCATGCCTTACACCATGTTACAGATTTGCAGTCAAAAGCAGCTCTCTACCACTACCTCCTATCACTGTTAAAATCTACGTTGTATTTACAATGCATTTATGAGCACACGAAGAGCTGAAAAATACAAGATAGTGGACTGCAAGCAGAGAAGTGACAATTGCCTACATTGCTCCATTTTTGGTGGACATTGTAAATTCACATGATTTTTGATTCTATCTATTGTTCAACTTTTATGACTGTGCAAACTCTTAGAAAAGACTTAAACAATTGACCTAATCCCAGGCTTTACATCGAACAGTTTTGGCTTTTTCAGGAGTGTATCCAATTCACCTTTCAAAGTTGTACTATTAAACTGTCCCACCACTCTTTTAAACTGTGGTTAATACCATAATAGTTCATTGTGTCAAAAAGAACTTCCCTTTTTTCCTCAGATGCTTTTGCTATTTACATATTGTACAAAATCCCAAACATCAAACCTTCTAATTACTTGCATGAGACTAAATTCCATTCCATTCTTATTCATACAAACTCTCAATGACCCAACTCTCATTGTCATTGTCTATATAATGTGAGTATCCATCCATTACAATTACATATAATTCTAAATCCATTTCCCACTCATTCAGTATATGTTACAATGCTTGTCAATGTGTGTGTTTCTTCTATCTAATTTAATGCCTTAACAGTAATAGCAACATTTCCAAAGTGATTCATACTTCTAGGTTTCAATGGATTTAAAATTCTAATAATTTTGTTTCAAAAGTATATTTTTACTGAGTGCATTACTAAGTGACTCAAATCAATATTAAGTGGCCTATACCAAAGATATTTGCCAATTGATCATTGGTATCTATAGGTCTCTCTAATTGCTATCTATAGGTCTGAAGTTACCTGGTACTGGAATTAGATGTTTTGACAGATTAGTTATGGATTATAGAAATTTGGGCTATTTTCTATATTTCCTAAAGCTTTTTTTTGAGGGGTAAACTATTTTGGTCCTGATATTTTGCAGTTAACATGCTAACTACGCAACATATTTAGTTATTGATAGATAACTACCTGGAACAGGAACAACTGCTTTACTTTTTCCTTGATTTCTTTATAAAAAAAATTGAGCAAAGGAATCAGAACGAGTTTATGGATTTTGAGTGATGTCACTGAACTATAGCTGCAAAGTAGTTCCCTTAAATTGATCTGGTGTTACTAAAGTTTAGGGCAAATATCAGATGATAAATAGTTAGTGATTCTTTTAAAAATGATGAAACCCAGATGTAAACATTGTTTATTCTGATAGTTAGTATTAATGAGTGGCTTCAATCCATATAACAATAGAAGTAAAAATGACAACACTTTGGCATTGGATCTTACAAAATTTGGAGTAGTTATGTAAAATTGTTTTTAGATTTAACCTTTTAGCAATAAACACTTCTGGGCGTTAGTAGAGAATATCCTTCATGTTGAGTGCTCCCTTTTAGGATATTCAATTATTAATAACAGTGATCTCTCGTACTCAGCATAAATATGATTAGAATTAGCACTAATCATGTCATATTGAGTGCCTCTTATGTCAGCTATTCAGCACAGTCATATCCACCATGACATCATCTCTCGAGGTCACAGACAACTCTGACCTTTTCCTCGTGCACAGTTTTTCTACTGCCTTGGAAGCTCTTCTGAATTGATTTGAAATGTTGACTCTTCTCTTTATGAGGCAGTAAAATTGATAATTATTCAGATGGGAGCTGACTGTTGAGTGAAAAATCAATGCCACCAGCTCTCTGTTGTGTATAAAATTACTTCTGAGATTCTGGATGGAATGGATGAGCAAGCTAAAAGCAGCAGGCAGGGGATCATAGAGAGGATTAGATGGACAGCATTATAAGCCCTGAGGGCAGATTTTCAGTGGGTGGGAGCACACCGGCAGGGGGTCATTACCAGCAATGATATGACTCAGTGATCATCTGTTTACATTACTTTGCCATCAGGTTATAAATCTCAAATGTATGGAGATGGAACACAGGGCTGCACACTGCACCAACACCGTGGATGATTAGATTACTCTCATTGTCACACTGAGATAAAAAGAAGAATGTTATTGATTATTCATTGGTTAGTCATCAAGTATGTTTTTAAAGACAATTAAACCTTGTTGAATACAACGGCTGTTAATAGTCACTGATTAATCTTTTAGCATGTTGATAAGTAATATTTCTGAATGACTTGCAAATTGTTTAATAGCACTGATAAGACTCTAATGACTAATACCACAGTTTAGTGAGAATATATCAACTTCTTAAGTTTAGTGTCTGGTACCCTACTAAACACCATGATATGGAAGGCTCCACTAAGCCAACTAAGGGTGTAGCAGAAAAGACTGCAGTGAGCCTTAAAAAAGTGACTAAAAAAAACTGGAGAAATAAACGTGTGATCCTATTCTAAAGCACATCCCTCTATTCTGAGGTTGTTTCCCCTGGTCCTAGATAGATTCCCCCACTATAGGAAACATCCGCTCCACATTAACTCCACATAGTCTTTTCAACATTCAATAGGTTTCAATGAGATCTTCCTCAGTTCTTTTACATTCCGGTGAGTACAGGCTCAGAGTTATCAATCGCTCCTCATTTGATAAGCCTTTCAATCCCAGAAACATTCTTGTGAATATCCTTCAACCATTTCTAATGTCAGCATATCCTTTCTTAAATAAGACTACTCACAATATTCCAAGTGAGACCTCACCAGTCCTCAACATTACATCCTTGTTTTTATATTCTAGTTCTCTTGAAACAAATGCTAAAATTGCAGTGGTCTTCCTCGCTACCAACTCAACCCGGATTTTTGAATCTTCTCCCCATGTGGTAGATAATCGATGCTTTTTCTCCTTCTACCAAAGTACATGACCATACACTTCCTCAGCACTATATTCCATCTACTTCTTTGCCCAGTCTCCTCATCTGTCGAAGTCCTTCTACAGACTCCCTGCTTCCTCAGCCCCTCCACCTATAGTGTCTATAAAAAGTATTTCCCCCCATTTTTCATGCTTTATTGTTTTACAACAGGAATCACAATGGATTTAACTTGACTTCTTTTTAACAGTAACCTACAGAAAAATTTGTTTGTGTCAGTGAAAGCAGATCTTGACAAAGTGATCTAAATTAAGTACAAATATAAAACACAAAATAATTGATTCACCCTGTTCAAGTCAATATTTAGTAAATGCTCATTGCCCCTCCACCTATACTGCCTATAAAAAGTATTTAACACCCCCCTTGGAAGTTTTCATGTTTTATTGTTTTACAACATGGAATCACAGTGGATTTAATTTGACTTTTTTTACATTAAACAGAAAAATATTTGTTTGTGTCAGTGAAAACAGATCTCTACAAAGTGATTCAATTAAATACAAATATAACACAAAATAATTGATTACATAAGTTTTCATCCCATCAAGTCAGTAGTTAATAGATTCACCTTTGGCAGCAATTACTGCCTTGAGTCTGTGTGGATAGGTCTCTATCAGCTTTGCACATCTGGACACTGCAATTTTTCCCCTTTCTTCTTTACAAAACTGCTCAAGCTCTGTCAGATCGCAGAGGGATCATGAGTGAACAGCACTTTTCAAGTCCAGCCATAAATTCTCAATTGGATTGAAGTCTGGACTCTGACTTGGCTACTCCAGGACATTAACTTTGTTGTTTTCAAGCCATTTTTGAGTAGCTTTGGCTTTATACTTGGGGTCATTGTCTTGCTGGAAAACAAACCTCTCAAGTCGCAGTTCTCTTGCAGACTGCATCAGGTTTTCCACCAGGATTTCCCTGGACTTTGCTGCATTCATTTTACCCTCTACCTTCACAAGCCTTCCAGAACTGGCTACAGTGAAGCATCTCCACAGCATGATGCAGCCACCACCAGTCTGCATTGTAAGAATGGTGTGTTTTTCATGATGTGCGGTGTTTGACTTGTACCAAACATAACATTTAGTTTGATGGGCAGAAGCTCAGTTGTGGTTCATCAGACCATAGGACCTTCCAGTTGACTTCAGAGTCTCCCACATGACTTCTGGTGAACTCTAGTCGAGATTTCATGTGAATTTCTCAACAGTGGCTTTCTCTTTGCCACTCTCCCACAAAGACACAACTGGTGAAGTGCCCGGGCTACAGTTGTAAGCTTAGTCTCTCCCATCTCAGCCACTGAAGCTTGTAACTCCTCCAGAGTTGTCACAGGTCTCTTGGTGTCCTTCTGTGCTAGTCCCCTTCTTGCACAGTCACTCCATTTTTGAGGACAGGAATTTACAGAGACGCCATATTCTTTCCATTTCCTGATGATTGACTTAACTGTACTCCAAGGATATTCAGTGACTTGGAAATTTTCCTGTATCCATCTTCTGAACTGTGCTTTTCAATAATTTTTTTGCAAAGTTCCTTGAAGTGTTCTTGTGTCTTTATGGTGTGGTTTGCTAGAATACTGATTAACCAGCAGTTGATATAGATGCATTTTTACTACAATCAATTGAAACACCTTGATTGCACACAGTGATCTCCATTTAACTAATTATGTGACTTCTAAAATCAATTGGCTGCATTAGTGATGGTATGGTGTGTCATATTAAAGGGGGTGAATATTTATGTGATCAATTATTTTGTGCTTTATATTTGTAATTAATTTAGATCACTTTATAGAGATCTGTTTCATTTTGACACAAAATAGTCTTTTTCTATTGATCAGTGTCAAAAAACACCACATTAAATCCACTGTGATTCATTGTTGTTAAGCAATAAAACATAAAAACTTCCAGGGGGAGGATAAATACATTTTATAGGCATATCATCCACGAATCCAGCCACAAATCCATCAATTCCATCATCCAGATCATTGACATGCAACATAAAAAGAAACACTAAACCCTGAGAAGTAACACTAGTCACCAGCTGCCAACCAGAAAGGGCTCCGTTTATTCCCACTGTTTGCATCCTGCCAATCGGTGAATCCTCTATCCATGCTAGTATCTTTCCTATAATACCATGAGCTTCTAGCTTGTTAAGCAGCCTCATGCGCAGCACCTTCTCAAAGTACTTCTGAAAAGCCAAGTACACAACATCCGCCATATCTCCTTCATCTATCCAGCTTGTTTTTTCCTCAAAGAATTCCCACATATTTGTCAGGCAAGATTTTCCCTTAAGGAAACCATGCTGACTTCAGCCTATTTTAACATGTGCCTTCAAGAACCCTGAGATCTCGTCCTTGCCAATCAACTCCAACATCTTCCCAACCACTGAAGTCAGACTAATTGGCATATAATTTCCTTTCTTCTCTCTTTCTCCCTCCTTGAAGAGTGGAGTGACGTTTACAGTTTTCCAATCCTCCAGAATCATGCCAGAATCTAATGATTCTTGAACAATCATTACTAATGCCTCCACAATCCACCTTTTTCAGAACCCTGGCATGTAGTCCATCTGTTCCATTTGACAGGATAAGGTCTATCATATTATGATCACTGTCTCCTAATGGGTTTCTGGGCCTTCAATTCCCTAATCAAATTTGGTTCATTACACAACACCCGATCCCGAATGGCCTTTCCCCTCCTGGCTTTCATGACAAGCTGTTCGAAAAAGTCATTTTGTAGGCATTCTACTAATTCTCTCATAATATTGCCTTTTTGAAATGCTTTTTCTATCTCCCATTATAATTTGTTGCTCACATCCTATCTACTTTTTGGAGGTTTGTATATAACTCCCATCAGGGTCTTTTTACCCTTAACATGCTTAACACTACCCACAAAGATTCTACATCTTCCAATCCTATGTCACCTCTTTCTAAGTATTTGATTTCATTTTTTACCAACCAAGCCATCCACCTCCTCTGTCTACCTGCCTGTCCTTATGTTACAATGTGTATTCTTGGAAGTTAAGCTCCCAACTATGATCTTCTTTCTGCCACAGCTCAGTGATGCCCTCAACGTCATACCTGCCAATCTCTAACTGCACTACAAGATCATCTATCTTATTCTGTATACTATGTGCTTTCAAATACTGTATAACACATTCAGTATTGTATTTGTCATCCTTTTCAATCTTGTCCCCATGTTACACAGCAACTCATCCCACGAGGGGGAATTTCTTTACTCAGAGAATGGTAGCTGTGTGGAACGAGCTTCCAGTAGAAGTGGTAGAGGCAGGTTCGGTATTGTCACTTAAAGTAAAATTGGATAGGTATATGGACAGGAAGGGAATGGAGGGTTATGGGCTGAGTACAGGTCAGTGAGACTAAGTGAGAGTAAGTGTTCGGCACGGACTAGAAGGACCAAGATGGCCTGTTACTGTGCTGTAATTGTTATATGGTTATATATGACTGCTATTTTACCCTTTCATCTGCCGTTCCTTCCTGACAGTTTCACTGTACACTACATCTACTTGCATACCAACTGTCCCAAATCATCCTATTCTTACCCTCACTGGCACATGGCACAGGCTGAAATCCAAAGAATTATTTGTCTACGTAACTCCCTAAGTTCCCTCTTCAGAAGCTCTTTCCTTTTCCTACCTATGTCATTGGTGCCGATACACACCAGGACAACCAGCTGCTCATCCTCCATCTTTAACATGCCACAGACCTGATCTGAGACATCCCTGATCTTGGTAACATACCACCCTGGTGTCTCTTTCCCATTTCCATAGAATCTCATGGCTACTCTTCCACTCCCATATCACTACTGAAGTCCACTTTTCCATCTGTTCCCTTCTGAGCCAAGGTGCCAGAGACCCAGTAATTGTGACTCCCTTTTGGTACCTCCCAACAGTACCCAAAGCACTATAATCCCTTTAGTGTGCGGGTTCCGGGTTGGAGGGCCTCTGAATAAAGGGACATGCCTTTAAAATAGAGATGAGGAAAATTTTCTTCAGCCAGAGGTTGGTGAATCTCAAAGTCATACAGTTATACAGCATGGAAACAACTAGCCCATGCCAATCACAATGTCCCATCCAAGCTGGTTCCTTTGCTAGTGCTTAGTCCATAACCTTTTAAACATTGCCAATTCTTGTCATTGTCCAACTACCTTTTATATGTTGTTCATGCCTCAGCCACTTCCTGTGGCAACACATTCCATGTAGATATGACCCTTCCTGAAGATTCGATTTAATCTTTAACCACTTATTATAAACCTATGGCATCTTATTCTTCATTACCCAAATCTCCAAAACAGACTCAGTGCATTCATCCTATTTATGTCTGTCATGATTTCATACACATCCACTATATTATCTCTTAGTCTGCTATGCTCCAACAAATGAAGTCCTGCCTGTCCAATCTCTCCCTGTAACTCACTCCCTTAAGTCCTTGTAAAATCTTTGTAAATATTTTCTGCACTCTTCCAAATTAAATAATATCTTTCCAACAGCAGAGTGGTCCAAACTAAACATAATGCTCCAAGTGCAGCTTCACCATCATCCTGTACAATTGGACCATGAGGTCTCAACACTTACATCAGTATCCTTCAGCACTCTGTCTACCGTTGGTTTCAGTGAAGCAGCCATTTGTAATCTAAGGTCTCTGCTTTCTGCAACACTCTCTGGGGCTCTGCCATTCAGTAAGAATACCCTGCAACATCTTACATTTAGCTGAATTAAATTCCATTTGCCATTCCTTGGCCCAATCATTCAGCTGATCAAGATCCCCTTGTAATGTTTGATAACCACATTCATTGCCCATTATGCCACCTATTTCAGTGTCATCTGCAAACTTACTAATCATGCCTTGTACCTTCTTAGCCAAATAATTGATATAGATGACAAGCAATGACTCCTGAGGTGCACAACTAAGGATAGACCTCCAGTCCAAGAAACAATGTCCACTAGCACTCTCTGCTTTTTAACCATTTGGCCAGCTCTCCCTGAATTTCATGTGACCTAACCTTCCAGAGCAGCCTGCCATATGAAACATTATTAAAGTCCTTAAAGCCCATATGAACCACACCTACTACCCTGCCCTCCTCGAATGTCTTAGTCATATTAATAAACAACTCAATCCAGTTTATAAGATGTGACCTCCCATGTGCAAAGCCATGCTGACTACCCCTAATGAATCCCTGTCTTATCCTTAAATCCTCTTCGGTAACTACCCACCACAAATGTTGGATTTACTGGTTTATAGTTCCCAGGCTTTTCTTTGCATCCATTCTTAATAAAGGCACAATACTTTGCTACCTCCAGTCTAATGGCACCTCAGCTGTGGGTAATGATGATGAAACATCTCAGCCAGGCTTCCCACAGTGTTCTTGGACATCCATAATCAGACCCCAGAGACTTGTCTACCTTCATAGCATAAGAGATAGGAGCAGAATTAGAAGTACAATTTGGCCTATATAGTCTGTTCTGCTATTTCATCATGGGTGATCCAATTTTTCTCTCACTCTCAATCTCCAACATTTTAAGACAGCCAGCAAATCCTATAACCATATAACAATTAGCATGGAAACAGGCCACCTCGGCCCTTCTAGTCCTTGCCAATGCTTACACTCACCTAGTCCCACTGGCCCGCACTCAGCCCATTCCTTCCTTTCCAGTCCATTCCTTTCCTGTCCATATACCTTTCCGATTTTGCTTTAAATGACAATACCAAACCTGCCTCTACCACTTCTACTGGAAGCTCATTCCACACAGCTACCACTCTCTGAGTAAAGAAATTCCCCCTCATGTTACCTTTAAACTTTTGCCCCCTAAGTCTCAACTCATGTCCTCTTGTTTGAATCTCCCCTACTCTCAATGGAAAAAAAGCCTATCCACGTCAACTCTATCTATCCCCCTCATAATTTTAAATACCTCTATCAAGTCCCCCCCTCAAATTTCTACGCTCCAAAGAATAAAGACCTAACTTGTTCAATCTTTCCCTGTAACTTAGGTGCTGAAACCCAGGTAGCATTCTAATAAATCTTCTCTGTACTCTCTCTATTTTGTTGACATCTTTCCTATAATTCGGTGATCAGAACTGTACACAATACTCCAAATTCGGCCTTACCAATGCCTTGTACAATTTTAACATTACATCCCAGCTCCTGTACTCAATGCTCTGATTTATAAAGGCTAACATACCAAAAGCTTTCTTCACCACAATATCCACATGAGATTCCACCTTCAGAGAACTATGCATCATTATTTCTAGATCACTCTGTTCTACTGCATTCTTCAATGCCCTACCATTTACCATGTATATCGTATTTGGATTATTCCTACCAAAATGTAGCACCTCACACTTATCAGCATTAAACTCCATCTGCCATCGCTCAGCCCACTCTTCTAACTGGCCTTAATCTCTCTGCAAACTTTGAAAACCTACTTCATTATCCACTACGCCACCTATTTTAGTATCATCTGCATATTTACTAATCCAATTTACCACCCCATCATCCAGATCATTAATGTATATGACAAACAACATTGGACAGAGTACAGATTCCTGAGGCACACCACTAGTCACCGGCCTCCAACCTGACAAACAGTTATCCACCACTACTCTCTGGCATCTCCCATCCAGCCACTGTTGAATCCATTTTACTACTTCAATATTAATACCTAATGATTGAACCTTCCTCGCTAACCTTCCGTGCGGAACCTTGTCAAAGCCCTTACTGAAGTCCATATTGACAACATCCACTGCTTTACCCTCATCAACTTTCCTCGTAACCTCTCCAAAAAATTCAGTAAGGTTTGTCAAACATGACCTTCCACGCACAAATCCACACTGACTGTTCCTAATCAGACCCTGTCTATCCAGATAATTATACATACCATCTCTGTGAATACTTTCCATTAATTTACCCACCACTCACGTCAAACTGACAGGCCTATAATTGCTAGGTTTTCTCTTAGAACCCTTTTTAAACAATGGAAAGCTGTATTATAATGTTGAATATCACCAATACCTCCCCATTTATTGTTTTAGTTCCAAGCTCTTCATGTCTTTCTCCATCATAAAAAATAGAAGAAAAAAATCATGAAGGACCTTTCACATCTTCTGGGGCTCCATGCAAGATTGCCTGTTTTGGTCTTTGAGGGGATCCAATTCTTTCTCTAGCTCTCTATTTTTCCCTTATGTGAGTGGAATTTGTTGACACAAAAGGCTGCAATGGTCAAGTCATTAGGTGTAGTTAAGGCAGAGATCAGAATCAATATTAAAATCAGGTTTATTATCACTGTTGTGAAATCTGTTTTGTGACAGCAGTACAGTGCAAAGATCAGGATTAGATCATGGGAGCATTGGTAAAGTTGGGGGGTAGGTTGGGGGAGCAGGGCTGCACAGGTACTGTTCATAATTTTCAGTTTGCTTGGATCAATCCTTTTGCTTGAGCCAAAGTTGATGGCCCAAATTCAGTTTTAAATTTAGAGTTTGAGTTTGAAATTTATTTGCCATAGTTTGTCTCTGTTTAAGAAGTTATAATTTGTTTGCTTCAGAGAGAATGTTTGTGTGGAAGAGAGCTCAGCTCACCCTGTGAAAATACAATTTCTTGTGATGTTGCTCCATTGTCTAGTGATTCTGTCAACTAGCGGAGGCAGTTTGAGCTATTTCCAATCACATTTTCCGAATGGTGACCCTGCCAGACTCCTGCTTTCCCAGTATACAAAACCTGTTTCTTGGCCTAAATTTTGCCAGACTATTTGGTCTCAGTACATTTTGAAGTTCTCTTTTCCTCCCCAGCAACCAGTCTCTCTTCCATGGAAGATATAACATATGTTATGCTATTTGGCTGCTGTTGGAGCTGGTCTTCGGGGCTGAAGCCCTTCTCAGATTACTGTGCTACAAATTAGCTTTAGCTGTGTTTTTTTTATTGTTGATTCTGGGTGAAAGCCACTTAAAAGCTATTTCACATGTTTGAGACCACCTTCATAATTTTTTGCAGAAGACCTGAATGAGTTTCAGCACTAGTGGTAGCACTCGTTTACTGCACCAAAAATAGGTGAAATCCAGCTTCAAAGAAAAGTGATCTATTTTCTTTTATTTCAAAATGAACAGATGCTGTCTTTGTCTCACAACATCAACTTTTTTTAAATGACATCCAGCTTAATTAATTAAACCTATTTGTAAAATACTTGGTTGTAATATTTCATCCCATTTATATGCTTTGTACATAGTTTCTTGACTTTTAATTTCTGATGGATGGAATGATAATGGAGTGAATGGAAAAGACAATTTGCATTGCTGGTACAATGATCGTGCCTGGAGGCTAAACAGCTGGTGTGTGTCACTCTAGTTATATTCTGCCAGCTTAATGGAGTTTGGGTGGCGAGGGAAAAGCACTCAGATAGGGTCAGATTTTGGTCAGAAGGAT
The DNA here is from genome assembly GCF_030144855.1 of Hypanus sabinus. Lineage (NCBI taxonomy): Eukaryota > Metazoa > Chordata > Chondrichthyes > Myliobatiformes > Dasyatidae > Hypanus > Hypanus sabinus. The sequence continues at coordinate 4,253,549 of NC_082720.1, forward strand.
GGATATGTTATGAAAAAAAGGTTGAGTAAGAAGACATTGCAGTCATAACTTCAAGACAGCTGGCACCTGCTACTGGTGCACAGTGGGGAAGGAACAGAGGTCAGGAGGCATTTGTTCAGCACTCCAATCAAAGTGCGATGTGACCTGAAGATTAATCAACATTAACTATTTTCTGTATTTTGTTTAAAGAAGACTGCTTTTTGTCATTAACTCCATCACCCAGTCTGTATAATGTACAAATGCAAATGTATCTTTGTTCCCATGACTTTTATTGTGCTTTCAACAGATTTTGGCAAAAGTTCATGAAATGTAATGTGATTTAGCAACTCCCAATAGAAGCTGATATAACATTATTTGGGCTCTTATCTTAAAAGGATTTCAAAGCTTATTGCAAATTTGAGAATATTCACTGATTACATCACTTGGTAAAGATCGATCCTTAGCTTAACACATCTCTAGGAAATGGTGGGACAATTAGCCTTTGTGCTCCTGGAGCAAGGGAGATATTTTGGCTGACGGTATTGTGGCGCGAGCAAAGAAGGACTTTTCAGTGTCCATTGTGTACAGAATCCATCTTAGTTGCGATTTTCCTCAGGCATGGAAGTGGGTCTCATAATGACAATAAGCTTAATGGTTGTAAAACTCACCCTCACAAAAATTGATGTTTCAGAATAAGGGTGGAATTGCTCTTCAGCAGGTACTTCTCATACTTCTTGTGAGGCTTTTAACCCATCGTCCACACTGGCTCTCGGAGAAGTCCCATCATTCCTCAATGACACACACAAAATGCTGGAGGCACTCAGCGGGCCAGGCAACACCTATGGAAAAGAGTAAAGAGTCAATGTTTCTTCAGGACTGGACAGGAAGGAAAGAAGTCGGAGTAAGAAGTGGGGGTGGAGGGGCTGTCCTCCTTCACGTGCCCATTAATACTCCTCATTCTGTCACCAGTCACCGACACGAGGAGTGATTTACTGTGCCCAGTTAACCTGCCAAGCAGTGCTTTAGAGATGCGGGAGTAAATCCCAGCACGCCTGAAGAGACTGCAGTCAGAAGGAGAATGTGTAAACTACGTACTGACAGCACTAAAGGTCAGGACCTAAGTCACCAAAGCTGTCGGTCAATAGCACGACACGCAATACAACTAGCCTGACTTTTATTGCTTCTTAAAATACTTAACCATACGGTTTCCACTATGTTCTAAAAAGAGAAATAACAGGTCATGGGAAACTCAGTGTTCTTCAGTTATGGATATTTATTTATTTAGTGAGATACAGTGGTGACCAGGCCCTTTGGCTCTTCGAGCTGTGCCTCCCAGCAACCCCCAGGTTAACTCTAGCCTAATCATGGGACAATTTACAATGAACAATTAACCTAATAACTAGTACATCTTTGGACTATGGGGCAAAACCAGAGCACCCGGAAGAAAAACACACAGTCACGGGTAGAACATACAATCCCTTTCAGGCAGCAGTGGGAATTGAACCTGGGTCACCGGTACTGTAAAGTGTTGTGCTAACCAGTACACTACCGGGTTGTCCTTTTGATGGAGAATGTGCTGTTTCACTGTATACTACATGTGTTTTCAGTGTTATAACTAAGTTCCTTTAAAGACATGAAGTATTAAAATGGAGCAAACTTTGAAGAAAGTGAAAGGGGAAATGAGATAAACTGAAAGTAAGCATATCTCAGAATTATTTTTCCCATACAAAGCAAACTCATGCTAGTGCAGTAGTTATACTGTAAGAAACTAAAACAAAGATGTTGGAAATATTCAACATTACAAGCAGCATCTGTGGCCAGTGAAACAGAGCTAACATTTTAGGGAGAAGCTACCTGACTTAGTACTCTGATCCTGGCCTGATGGACTGCATAAAACAGTAGAGCCATGTTCTACTTTGTTCTCACTTTGACAGCTGGTTTACAGGGTACAAAGAGAGGCTTGTGAGGCTGAAAATAATGTCTTCCTAGTAAAGTTTTTAAAATAGTGGGTGAAACTCTGAGAAGCATAAAGACATGGAAGGAAGATAGTGATGAAAATGGTCATCGATGGGTCTTTCCCAACACCATGAAACCTGGCTCTAATCTGCACTTCTCAATTACCTGGGACTTTGGTGGTTTGTTCAAAGTTTATTATAGATATATATATTGATAATATATTACCATATAGCATCCTAAGAATTATTTTCCTTTCAGAATTCTCAGTAAATACAAAGAAACACAATAGCATCAATGAAAAAAACTGCACACAAATATGGACAAACAATCGATGTACAAAAATCAACAAATTATGTAACTACAAAATTGAAAAAAAAATTAATGAAGTGAAGTTGCCCACTTTGGATCAGAAACCTGATGGTTCAGGGATAGTAACTGTTTCTGAATCTGGTAGTGTGAGACTTTTGATGGCAGTAGTGAGAAGAAAGCATGGTCTGCATGGTGGGGATCCTGGATGATAGCCTCTGCTTTCCTGCAACAGTGCTCCTCCAAGATGTGCCCAATGGTGGGGAGGACTTCATCTGTGCTGAATCCACTATGTTTTTTTACAGCCTTTTCCATTCAAGGGCATTGGTGTGACTGTGATTTGGAGTTAAGTGTAGTCTAGAATGACTGGACAATTCTTTTGCTCATCTTTACATTTTGGTCTCAATGGACCTGAGAGAGCCATCAGGATGTCAATCTCATGTCTTGTGTGTGAGTTAGCACATCTGATATTGCAGCACTTCTCCAGAATTATCTGATGAGTCAACCAAAACATTCTTGTGTCACTGGGGCAGAGATTGAAACCATTATGTCCTCAATTAGAAGTAGAAATGGTTACAACTGGACACTTGCTGACACATCTGCTCACATTTAAATATATTTCTAAATAAATTTTTCACCACATGCAGAAAATATTTGAGCAAGTTTTATATTTCCAACTGCCATAAAACCCTAAGACACCGGAGCAGAATTAGACCATTTGGCTCACCATTTCATCATGGATGATTCATTTCATTCTTCAGCCTACTCTCTTTCCGTCTTCCCATAACCTTTCATACACTACCAACCTCCACCTTAAATGCACCCAGAGACATGGTCCCCCCGACTTCCTGTGACATCACTCTCTGGCTAAAGAACATCCTCTTCATCTCTGTTCTAAATGAATGTCCCTCTGGTCCTAGGAAAGGAAACATCAAAAGAAATATCCTCTTTGCATCCACTCCAACTAGGAGTTTCAACATTCAATAGGTTTCAATTAGATCCCTGCTCATTCTTCTAAATTCCAGTGAGTAAAGGCCCGGAGTCATCAAATGCTGTTCATATGATAACTGTTTCATTCTCGTGAATCCACTCTGAACCCTCTCCAATGTCAGCACATCTGTTCTTAAATAAGGGGCCCAAAACTGCTCACAATACTCCAAGTGAGGCCTCACCAGTGGCTTAAACAGCCTCAGCTTTACATCCTTGCTTTATATCATAGCCCTCTTGAATGTGATCAGATATTCACGTAAGTCTTAAAACGAGATAAAGAGAAACCAATTAAATAAATATCACAAAACATTGTTGATTTATTGAGAAAAATGATCCAATATTACATGTATTTGTTGAAAAATGTATGCAAACCTTTACTTTTAGTAACTGGTGTGACTCCATTATGCAGCAATAACTTCAACCAAATATTTCCAATAACTGTTGATCTGTCCTATACATTGTCTGAGAGGAATTTTAGGTTATTTCTCCTTACAAACCTCCTTACCAAACTCTGGGATGTTGGTGGGCTTCCTTGCATGAACTATTTGCTTCAGGTCCTTCCAGATTGCTATAGGATTAAAGTCAGGACTTTGACTCTGCCTTCCAAGACACAAATTTTCTTCTTTTTAAACCATTCTGTTGTTGATTTACTCTTGTCTTTCATATCACTGTCTTGTTGCATTATCCAACTTCTATTAAGCTTCAGGTGATGGACTGCTACCCCGGCATTCTGTTGTAAACTGTCTTGGTACAATCTTGGATTCATTGTTCCCTCAACAATCGTAAACTGCCCACGCCCTGAGGCAGCAAACCAGCCCCAGACTTTTGTCTCATCTGTCCATAGATTATTATCCCAGAAGCATTGTAGAATATCCAGGTAGTCTTTTTCAAACTTGACACATTTTGTTTGGAGAGCAGTGGGTTCCTCTGTGGTGTCCTTCCATGAACACCATTCTTATTCAGTGTTTTTCTTATAGTGGACATGTGAACAGACTTTAGCAAGTTCTAGAGGTTTCTACAGGTCTTTTGCTGTTACCCTTTAGTTCTTTTCCCCATTATTCAGCATTGCACATTGTGTTCTTGGTGTGATCTTTGCAGGACACCCACTCCTAGGGACAGTAACAACAGTACTGAGTTTCCTCCATTTGTAGACAATTTTTTAAACTGTACACTGACGAACACTCAGATCTTTAGAAAAGCTTTTGCAGCCATTTCCAGCTTCATGCATCTCTACAATTCTTCCCCTAAGGTCCTCTGAAAATTATTTTGATTGAGGCATGGTGCATATAAATAGATCTTTGTTGAGTAGAACAGGATTTCAGTAACCTGACTTTGTGAGCAGGGAAACACTACAACCCACACCTCCAATCTCATCTCATTGATTGGAACACCTGACTTCAAATAGCTTTTGTAGAAGACATTACCCCAGAGATTCACATATCTTTTCCAACAAATACATGCAATATTGGATCATTAATGATCTGGATGATGGGGTGGTAAATTGGATTAGTAAGTATGTAGATGTTACTAAGGTAGATAACGTAGTGGATGATGAAGTAGGTTTTCAAAGCTTGCAGAGTGATTTAGGCCAGTTAGAAGAGTGGGCTGAAAGTTGGTAGATGGAGTTTAATGTTGATAAGTGTAAGGTGCTACATTTTGGTAGGAATAATCAAAATAGGACATACATGGTAAATAGTAGGGCATTGAAGAATGCAGTAGAACAGAGTGATCTAGGAATAATGGTGCGTAGTTCCCTGAAGGTGGAATCTCATGTGGATAGAGTGGTGAAGAAAGCTTTTGATATGCTGGCCTTTATAAATCAGAGCACTGAGTATAGGAGTTCGAATGTAATGCTAAAATTGTACAAGACTGAATTTGAAGTATTGTGTACAGTTCTGGTCACCTAATTATAGGAAAGATATCAACAAAAAAGAGCGTACAGAGAAGATTTACTAGAATGTTACCTGGGTTTCAGCACCTAAGTTACAGGGAAAGATTGAACAAGTTAGGTCTTTATTCTTTGGAGTGTAGAAGGTTGAGGGGGGATTCAAACAAGAGGACATGATTTGAGAGTTAGGGGGCAAAAGTTTAGGGATAACACGAGGGGGAACTTCTTTACTCAGAGAGTGGTAGCTGTGTGGAACGAGCTTCCAGTAGAGGTGGTAGAGGCAGGTTTGATACTGTCATTTAAAGTAAAATTGGATAGGTATATGGGCAGGGAAGGAATGGAGGGTTATGGGCTGAGTGCAGGTTGGTGGAACTAGGTGAGAGTAAGCATTTGGCACTGACTAGAAGTGCTGAGATGGTCTGTTTCCATGCTGTAATTGTTATATGATTATATGGTTATATATTTTTTATCAATAAATAAATGAATGAGTATAATGTTTTTGGCATTATTTATTTAATTGGGTTTTCTTTATCTAGTTTTAGGACTTACATGAAGACCTGATCACATTTTAGGTCATATTTATGCAGAAATAGAAAAAATTCTACAGGGTTCACAAACTTTCTAACACCACTGTATAGATCTATTTATTTAAGAGCAATGACACCCCCCCACCACCACTAGCATGATGTATTCCTCTGTTGTCTGTGCTTGCACATTGTTCTCTCTCTCTGCAATGTGAATACACCAGTTAAAGCCATTTCCCATGTGCGTGCTTTCAGTTAAGAAATATGTAGCTGTGCATACACACACAACAAATTAGCAATGAATATGACCCTGAATTTCAAAGAATATCACCAACTGCACAGACAGTTACAGGGCAAAACAGTGAGAATAAAACAGAGCGAGAAGGCCATCACTGATGCCAACAAATGCATCAGTAACAGTGAAAGACCCACTGAACTTAATGTCAGAATAATGTGATGATGGCTTCATTTAGGCAAGCTGACAAATTTGATTGCACTATTGAAGGTTGGAAGTCATATATTGAGACAGTTGAACTGTATGGTGAAGCGAACAATGTTGTGAAGCAAAAGAAAGCGCTCTCTTAGTTGAAAGGGTGCAAGACGTACAGACTCTTACACTACCTAGCAACCCCTGAATCTTACAAAGTCACTTGAGTCCTAAACCACTGCTAATAGCTGACAGATTTAGATTTTACAAAAGAAGCCAGTCAAAAGAAGAAAGCATTTAGAAACATAGAAAACCTACAGCAAAATACAAGCCCGTTGTCCCACAAAGTTGCGCCGAACATGTCCCTACCTCAGAAATTACTATGCTCAACTATAGCCTTCTATATTTCTAAGCTCCATGTACCTATCTAAAAGCCTCTTAAAAGACCCTTTCGTATCTGCCTCCACCACCGTTGCCGGCAGCCCATTCCAAGCACTAACCATTCTCTGAGTAAAAAACTTACCCCTGACATCCCTTCTGTACCTACTCCCCAGCAACTTAAACCTGTGTCCTCTTGTAGCAACCATTTCAGCCCTGAGAAAAAGCCTCTGACTATCCACATGATCAATGCCTCTCATCATCTTATACACCTCTAACAGTTCACCTCTCTTCCTCTGTCGTTTCAAGGAGAAAAAGCCAAGTTCTCTCAACCTGTTTTCATAAGGCATGCTGCCCAATCCAGGCAACATCCTTGTAAATCTCCTCTGCACCCTTTCTATGGCTTCCACATCCTTCCTGTAGTGTGGTGACCAGAACTGAGCACAGTACTCCAAGTGGGGTCTGACCAAGGTCCTATATAGCTGCAACATTACCTTTCGGCTGATAAATTAAATTCCACGATTGATGAAGGCCAATACACCGTACGCCTTCTTAACCACAGAGTCAACCTGCGCAGCTGCTGAATACATTGCAGAACTCACAAACTTTCCCAGTCCTGTGACTTTCTGATGCATTGAGGGACAGGATTTCATGTGGTATACGTAGTCAAAGCACTTTAAAGAGGCTTCTATCCAAATGAGACCAAATTTTAGAATGGGCATTGACCATTTCAATGTTGTTCAAGACTGCAGCAAAGGATGCAGCAGAACTACAGAAAAGGTTAGAATGTGAAATGCACAAAATTTCCCTGAATGGTGCAAAAACACAAAGATGTTATCGATGTGGCAAATCCTCCCATGCTGCAAATGATTGCTGGTTCAAAAAAAAGTCTGCAGAAAGTCACAGACAAGGTCACATAGAGAGAATGTTCAAGGCAGACAAAAAGCACAATCGAGTGAAAGATCTCAAAAACAAAACTAAGCAAATGCATAAAGTTATCAAATATAAAACAAAATCAGACAACATAGAGTCTGACAAAGGAGAACTGTCATGCCTAGAACTGCATGGTATAACTGAAGCAGATCACAAAATCATCTGGATCACAATAGATGTGTATAGTGTAAAACTGAAAATGGAGCTGGATGCAGGGTTAGCTTTGTCTATAATTCCAGAGGCTGGCTACAACAGACTGTTTTCTAAGATGCCATCAGAGAAGACCTCAGTGATGCTAAAGACTTACACAGGTGAAAAAGTGTCTCCCAAAGGCAAACTGGAAGTGAATGTGACGTAGAGGCTAAACACAACAATTAGAGCTTTATGTATTAAAAGTGGAGAACCAGCACTTTTTGGATGTGAAAGGTTGAGAAAAATACAGCTAGACTGGCAAACGATCAAAGCTGCCAGTGAGACATCAACAGGCAATGGCAGTCCAAATGGCAGCACTAACCAGAGACTGGCACAGCTGCTTCATGCTACTGAGAAGGTGTTTGAGAAGGGAATTGGTAAACTCAGAGGCATGAAACAATAACACTGAGATTCCATAAAGGCTGTCTAGTGCCTTATTCACTAAGTCCTAAAGTGGATGCAGAACTGCAGAGGTTGAAGGCATCTGGAATTCTTTCCAAGGCTGAGTGGAGTGATTGGACCTTGCCCATTGTCCCAGTGATCAAGAAAGGGAAGGCTGGAGCCATTCGCCTAGGTGGGCATTTCAAGGTGAGCATCAGCCCAGTGCTGTATACTATGTAGTATCTCTGCCACAAGTAGAAGACATTTTTGCATCTTTGGCAGGCAGGGAGAGATTTTCAAAGATTGACTGTCATGGTTCTGGTTGGCTGTTCCCCTTTAACACCTTTCTCCCTGATCATGCCCCAATTTCAGTCAATTGCTGCTAGTTACCCAATAATTGTACACCTGGCTTTCATCAGATTCTGGGAAATAAATACGAGGACAACTCTATCACAGGTTGCCAGATCATTGGTCAATTCTCGTGTGATACTTCGTTCCCCGTTCTGATTAAAACCGTTAGTTCTAAGCTCCACTCTAGTTTCTAGAGAGTCCCTGTGAATCCCGTCTCCTTGTCAAGATCCCTCTGGTTTCCTGCTCTATGTTCAGGTCTACGTCAGCCTCCCCAACTGAGTCAACATGCCAGTGTCCTGCACTTGGGTTCTCCTCTGTTGCCCCGTGTAACAGAACAAACTGACCAGAATGAACCTAGTGGACACAGACCTGGTGCAACAGGCCCTCGTTAGCCAGGGCTCCCTACTGGGATACATGATCAACTACTCAGAGAAGTCATGAAAGATCTTCGTGCCCTATCTGAGGATGTAAAGGTGGTCAGTGAGCAGGTTGACCGAGTATCCGCTCCCCTTACTCTGTCCCTTCCAAGAGCCCAGTCTGCTCAAACCACACAGCCTGGGATGGCTATGCCCCTTGGCTCAACAACACAATCACCTCGAGAGCCTTACGTACCCGAACCAGAACCCTACGCTGGGGACCTAGGGAAGTACCGGGCTTTCTTACTGCAGTGCTCTGGTTTTTGAACAACAGCCACGTATGTACAGCATGGACAGATCAAGAATTGCGTACATCATGGGGCTGTTATGAGGGGATGCCTTAACATGGGCCACTGCGATCTGGGACAACCTTCGTCTCTGAAATGAGGAAGGTCTTTGAACAGCCCATTCGCGGGAAGGACACCGCTAGGCACCTTCTGACTCTGTCAGGGCTCGCGAAGCGTAGCGAAATACTCCGTAGAGTTCCGAACATTAGGGGCCGACTCTGGGTGGAATGACGAAGCACTACAGGAAGTGTTCGACGGGGTCTCTCTGACAAGATGAAAGATGAATTAGTGGCCAGGGATGACGCGAACAGCCTGAACTCTTTGGTCTCTCTAGCCACCAGGGTAGATAATCAACTTTGAGAACGTCTGAGAGAAAAGACCGGTCACCCCACCCCTCGGGTCATCCTATGGCCCACCTTACCATCTTCAGCCAGCCACTCTACCCCGTCCGCTCCTAGTGTAGCCCCAACCCCAACTGTTCTGGTGAATCAGACGACACTCCCTTCAGTTCCCCAAGCCCGGATGCAGATCCAAGCTACTGTAACCTACAACCAACAGTCCCTGTCCTTGTCTACCTTGATAGACTCTGGTGCTGAGGGGAATCTGTTGGATGGACATCGCTGCCCAGGCCGGAATTCCTTGGGGGCCATTGTCTACCCCTCTGGAAGCCCGGGCACTGGACGGAAGACTTCTGGCTCGAGTCACTCACCCTACTCCACCACTGTCTTCGATCCTCTCTGGGAATCATCAGGAGCAGGTACAATTTAACCTACTCTCCTCTCCTCAAGCCCCAATAGTACTTGTATACCCCTGGTTACACTGCCATAATCCTTGCATTGATTAGTCTACTGGGAGGATAGCCAGCTGGAGCCTGCTTTGCCATGCCACCTGTCTGCAGTCGGCCCTATCCCCCAGGGAGGATACAATGACCCAGCCCATCTTTGAAACCCTCGACTTGTCCAGAGTTCCCAGAGAGTACCACGACCTGGGACAGATATTCAGCAAGCAACGTGTTCTTTCCCTGCCCCCACACCGCTCGTATGACTGCACTATCGACCTTCTCCCCGGGGCCTCGTTCCTACCAGTCACCTGCATAACTTGTCCCAGCCTGAGAAAGAAGCCATGGAGAAGTATATTAGTGAGTCTCTCGCGGCGGGCATTATTCAACCCTCATCATTCCCGGTGGGCGATGGATTCTTCTTTGTGGAGAAGAAGGATGGCTCTCTCCGTCCCTGCATCAATTACCGAGGTCTAAATCATATCGCCATTTAGAACAAGTACCCACTGCCTCTTATGAGTTCTGCGTTCGAGCCACTTCATGGAGCCACCATCTTCTCGAAGTTGGACCTCCGAAACACCTACCATTTGGTCTGGATAAGGGAGGGGGACGAGTGGAAGACGGCTTTCAATACCCCATTAGGCCACTTTGAGTACTTAGGCCACTACGAGCATTTTGGCCTCATCAATGCCCCCGTAGTTTTTCAAGCCTTGATTAACGATGTACTAAGAGACTTCATTAACGGCTTTGTGTTTGTCTACCTGGATGACATCCCGATCTTTTCCAGCAGTCCCCAGCAACACGTGCACCATGTCCGTCAAGTCCTGCAGAGGCTGGGGGAGAATAAATTATTCGTGAAGGCGGAGAGATGTGAATTCCACGTCCCCTCGATCAGCTTCCTAGGGTATATCATTGAGAGGGGACAAGTGAGAGTTGATCCGGGCTGTGGCGGAGTGGCCAAACCCAAGGACCGCCATCAACTCCAGCGGTTCCTGGGGTTTGCGAACTTCTATCACAAGTTCATCGGAAACTACAGTGGCGGCTCCCTTCACCCGACTTACCTCACCTGCCACCCCTTTCCTTTGGAACTCTGAGGCGGACTCAGCATTCGCCGAACTGAAGAGGCGTTTCACGTCTGCCCCCGTTCTGATTCAACCGGACCCCTTCTGTCAGTTCATTGTGAAGGTTGACGCCTCTGACTCCGGGGTGGGAGCATACCGTCCCAACGTTTGGGCCCGGATCAGAAACGACATCCCTGTGCCTTCTTCTCCCGCTGAACGAAACTACAACGTGGGGAACCGGGAGCTACTAGTGGTCAAACTGGCGTTGGAGTGGAGGTATTGGTTGGAGGGGGCGGAACACCCATTTATCATCTGGACAGACCACAAGAACCTTAAATTTATCCAGACCGCCAAATGCCTGAATTCCTGCCAGGCCCGTTGGGCATTATTTTTTGGCGGTTCAGGTGTACCCTCACCTATCGTCTGGGGTCCAAGAACGGGAAGCCTGATGCCCTCTCCCGCCAATACATTTCCGAGGAGGATCTTCCCAACCCCGAGACCATTCTTCCACCATCCTGTGTAGTAGCTGCCCTCACCTGGGAGATTGGGTCCAAAGTCAAAGAGGCCCAAAGGACGCAACCCGACCCAAGTACAGGACCCCCCAATCGCCTCTTTGTACCCGATGCTGGTCGATCACAGGTCCTACAGTGGGGGCACACTTCTCACTTCGCCTGCCATCGGACCCTGACCCTCCTGAAGAGGCATTTCTGGTGGCCCTCCATGGACGCTATGTTTCCGCATGTTTCGTCTGCGCCCGTGGAAAAGCCTTCCATCGGCCACCTGCGGGATTACTCCGTCCCCTACCTGTACCTGGGCGTCCCACGTCGCTTTCGACTTCGTCACCGGTCTACCCCCTTCCCACGGAAACACAACTGTCCTCACCGTGGTAGACCGATTCTCCAAGGTGGTGCATTTTGTGGCCCTCCCTAAACTCCCGCCCTCGCAGGAAACCGCAGATCTTCTCGTCCACCATGTCTTCCACCTCCATGGAATCCCCGTGGACACCCTCTCCGATCGGGGTCCCCAGTTCGTCTCGCAGGTATGGAGAGCCTTCTGTCGAGCCCTGGGAGCAACGGCCAGCCTGTCATCTGGCTTCCACCCCCAGACGAATGGGTCAACCAAGACCTGGAGGCGACGTTACGTTGCTTAACGGCAAACCACCCGTCGACCTGGAGCAACCATCTCCCGTGGATTGAGTACACCCACAACTCCCTGGTGAGCTCTGCCATTGGGAGGTCCCCGTTCGAGTGCTCCCTTGGGTACCAACCCCCGCTGTTCCCCGCTCAGGAGGAGATCGTGGTACCGTCGGTTTGGGACCACGTTGATTGGGGCCGTAAGGTTTGGGAGGAGACTCGCACGGCCTACTCAGATCGACAGACCGAAATAAGAAAACGGTCGACCGACACGGGACTCCAGCACCAGAGTACCAACCGGGGCAGATGGTGTGGCTTTCTGCCAAGGACATCTCGCTCAAATGCGAGCCTAGGAAACTGCCCCCCCCCCCCCCGCTTCCTGGGACCATTCAAGATCGAAAGGATTATCAACCCCACAGCGGTCCTCCTCACGCTGCCTAAGTCCATGCGTATTCACCCAACCTTTCATGTATCTCAGTTGAAACCAGTCTCCGTCAACCCTTTGTGTCCCCCAGCTGAGACTCCTCCCCCGCTCCCCCCTCGCCCGGCTCATCAACAACCATCTGGCATACACCGTCCGACAACTGCTAGATGTGTGCCGTCAGGGCAAGGGCCTGCAATGCCTGGTGGACTGGGAGGGGTACAAGCCTGAAGAACATTCCTGGGTCCCCTGCTCCTTTATCCTAGACCCTTCCCTCATCCAGGACTTCCATCAGGACCATCCAGACAGGCCTGGAGGATCGCCGGCAGGCTCCCATTGGGGGGGGGGGTGTCACTGTCATGGTTCCGGTTGGCCGTTCCCCTTTAACAGTTCTTTCTCCCTGATCATGCCCCAATTTCAGTCAATTGCTGCTAGTTATCCAATAATCGTACACCTGGCTTTCATCAGAGACTGGGAAATAAATACGAGGACAACTCTATCACAGGTTGCCAGTTCGTTGGTCAATTCTCGTGTGATACTTCCTTCCCAGTTCTGATTAGAGCCGTTAGTTCTAAGATTCGCTCTAGTTCTAGAGAGTCCCTGTGAATCTCGTCTCCTTGTCAAGATCCCTCTGGTTTCCTGCCCTCTGTTCAGGTCTACGCCAGCCTCCCCAACTGAGTCAATGTTCCAGTGTCGCGCACTTGGGTTCTCCTCCGTCGCCCCTGTGTAACATTGACTGATCAAAAGCCTGATCAAAAAACAAATGCAGATTAAGGAGTCAAGAAGGAAGTTCCTCACAATCAACACTTGCAAGGGACTGTTTCAGTATAGTCGTCTCATGTTTGGTGTTGCATCAGCTCCAGCAACTTAGCAAAGAGCAATGGGCCAAGTGCCGCAAGATTTCCCAGGAATACAATGTTACCGGCAACAATGATGAAGAGCACCTTCAGAACTTTGGTAAAGTGCTTACCAGGCTGAGTGAGTATGGTATGTGTGCAAAGAGAGAAATCTGAGTTCTTCAAGAATGAAAGCTCATTGTGGACATGTTATTGACAAGCATGGCTTAAGTCTCAAGAAAAGATTGAAGCAGTGCTATAGGCAAAATGTGTCACAACTCAGGTCATACTTGGACATCGTATACTACTACCACCAGTTTCTCCTAAACACTGCTGAAGTGCTACATGCATTGAACATACTGTTACAGACAGAAGCAAAGTGGGAATGGTCAGATAGAAGTGTAAAAGCATTCAAGGAAACCAACAGACTAATAACACCTGATGAACTGCTCACACATTATGACCCATGCCTGCCCATCAGACTGGCATCCCCTTATGGCATTGGAGCTGTTTTGTCACACATCATGAAAGATGGATCTGAATGCTCGATTGCATTTGCTTCAAGATCACTGATGAGCTCAGAGTGCAACTATGCACAGGTCAACCCAAACGCCCTTAGACTAGTATGGGGAGTAAAGAAGTTCCACCTCTACCTCCTATGGACAAAAGTTTATGCTAATGACAGATCACCAGCCATTTTCAATCCCGGGAAGGGAATTCCAGTGATGACTGCTACCTGGTTACAACATTGGGCACTGTTCCTTGGAGCCCAGTCTTATGACAGAGAGTTCAAGGTACCAAACAACAACAATTCTGATAGTTTATCATGTCTTCCACTATTGGCAGCTGAAGAAGAAAAGTATTCTTACTGTGACTCAGCAGAAGTGATCCAGACCACATTGGTGGGCCAGTTGTTGGCAACAAATTCCAAGGTACAAAGGGAAATGAGGAATCATCTGACATTGTCAAAAGTCTGTGAAATCACCATGCAAGGATGGTGAGCTCATAGTAACTTTGTTTCTGGAATTCTCAGCGAGACAAAGCCAACTGTCTATATGTCAAAGAACACAAATGTGTGGATCTCATGCTGGAGTTTCCTCCAAACCACACACCAGAGTGTTAGAATCTGCACAAAGGACACCTGGGCACAGTCAAGCTGAAGATCCTCACCTGGAGTGTGATGGCTGAGAATAGATAAACAAATTGAAGACTTGGCCAAAAGTTGTTCAGGATGCACCCCCACTGGCACTGTTACACATGTGGGAGTAGTGGTGGTCACCATGGCAAAGAGTGAATATTGACTTTGTTGGGCTATTCATGGACTGCATGCTCCTGATTGCTCTGGCTGCTCCTTCAAAGTGGCTGTAGTCAATCACCTCAGCAAAGACTATCTGTGCTCTGAGGAATATCTTTGCCAGAAATGGCTTATCATAACAAATTGTGAGTGACAATGGACCACAGTACATGTCCGAAGCATTCATGAAGAAATTTCAATTCAGACATTTCAATTCAGCTCCTCACCACCCAGCAATGAATGGGTTAGCTGAAAGATTTATCCAAACCTTCAAGAAGTCCATTAGAGTAATGGACAGGGAGAACATTTCTCTACAGTACAAGGTGGATTTCTTTTTGTGTATCGAAACTCTGTTCATGCAACAACAAATCAAACAGCTGAAATATTGTTCATGACCAGGAATCTGAAATCTCGCATAGACCTGCTGAAACCAGATCTGCAGAAGGAAGTGCAAAATAAACACTTAAGCCAGTTGCCAAGTGAAGCACAAGGAGCTTCAAGGTCGGGGAGGAAGTTCTGGTGAGTGATTACCAAGAAGACAAGTAGATTAGCTACAAGAACTGGACCACTGATGTACACAATGGATGTTGGAGATCAGACGTGATGTGGACCGGATACTGGATGCTCAACCGAAGAACACACCTGAGTGGATTGCTTCCAACAAGACGGACACGTTACAGTCACTGGACCTGCCTCTCAGAGATGGTGTCACCAGCACCATTAACACTGGGAACGGAGAATATTGTCTTAGAGAAGGCACCTGCCAAACCTGGTGTCACTTCACAGGTCCAGAGGCACTATCCTGAAAGAAACAGAATCCTGAAACATTAGAACTGTGTAGTTATGGACTGTTATTGTGAAAGCATGTTTATTTGTAATATAGGTTTATGAAAGGGAAATTGAATATTTTGCGCAGCTACAGTTTTATGTTGCATTAATCAAAAGGGGGAGGAAGTGTAATGTATGGATCTATTCCTTTCAGAACAATGAATTCCCCCCTCTTAGCACTACATATAGATTTAATATCTGTGAATTCGCTGTTTTCCCTCTCCCTCTCCACCTTGGATTTTTGAATTTTCTCTCCATTTGGAAAATAGTCTATGCTTTTATTCCTTCTACCAAAGTGCATGACCATACACTTCCCAAGACTATATCCCATTTGCCACTTCTTTGCCCATTCTTCTAATCTATCTGAGTCCTTCTGTAACCTCTTTGCTTCCTCAACACTACCTACCCTTCCACCTATCTCTGTATGATCAGCAAACTTGGCCATAAATCCACCAATTTCATCTTCAAATCATAGACATAAAACATAAAAATAATCGGACCCATCACAGACCACTGTGGCCAACCTGTAAAGAATGCCTTTATTACTACTCTTTGCCTCATTCAATCAACCAATGCTCTATCTATGCTGGTACCTTTCCTGTAATACAATGGCTCTTGTTAAGTAACCTCATGTGTGACACCTTCTGAAAATCTAATTGCACAACATCAATCAATTTTCTTTTGTCTATTCTGCTTGTTATTTATTCAAAGCATTCCAGCTGATATGTCAGGCAAGATTTTCCCTTAAGGAAACCATGCTGACTTTGGCCTAGTTGCTATTTTTGACTTCAACATCTTCCCAACCAGTAAGGTCAGACGAACTGCCTGATAATTTCCTTTCTTCTGCCTTCCACCATTCTTCAAGAATGGAGTGACATTTGCAAAGTTCCATTCCTCCAGAACCTTGGCAGACCCTATTGATTTTTGAAAGATCATTACTAATGCCTTCAAGATCTCTTCAGCTACCTCTTTTAGAGCCTTGGGGTGTAGTTCATCAGATCCAAGTGACTTATCTACCTTCAGACCTATCAGTTTCCTGAGCACCATCTCCCTGGTAATAGCAGCTGCACTGACTCTGCCCCTTGACTCCCTCAAACATCTTCCACAGTGATGCAAAATACTTTTTTCAGCTCATCAGCATTTTTTGTCCCCATTATGATCGCTCCAGTGTCATTTTCTTGTGATCCAATATCGACACTCATCTATTTTACTCTTTATATATCCAAAAAAAACTTATAGTATCATTTTTAATATTATTGGCTAGCTTACCTTCTTATTTTATCTTTCCCTCTTTGTGGTTTTTTCGTTGCTTCCTGTTGGTTTTTAAGAATTTCAAATCCTCTAACTTCCCACTAACTTTTGCTCTACTATATGACCACTCATTCATTTTCATGTAGGCTTTTGCTTCCCTTATCAGCCACAATTGTGTCATCATGCCTTTAAAATACTTCCTCTTCTTTGGGATGTATCTATCTTGCAGATTCTGAATTGTTCCAGGAACTCCAGCTTTTGCTGCTCTCCCGACATCCCTGCTAGTGTTCCCTTCCAAGCAACTTTGGCCAGCTCCTCTCTCATGCCCCTGTAATTTCCTTTCCTCCACTGTCATATGGATACATCTAACTTTGGCTTCTCCCTCTCAAATTGCAGGGTGAATTCTATCATATTATGAGTCTTGTTACTGAAGAGTTTCATTACCTTAAGCTCCCTAATCATAACCGGTTCATTATACAACACCCAATCCAGAATTGCTGATCCCCTCGTGAGCTCAACCACAAGCTGCTCTAAGAAGCCATCTGAGAGGCATTTCACAAATTTTCTCTTGGCATCCAGTATCAACTTGATTTTCCTATTCTATCTGCATATTGAAAACCTTCATGACTAACAGAACATTGTCTTTTTAACATTTTTTCTATCTCCAGCTTTAATTTGTAGACCACATCCTGGTTACTGTTGGGAGGTCTGTATATTACTCCAATCAGGCTCTTCTTATCCTTGCAGTTTCTTAACTTTACCCGCAAGGATTCTACATCTTCCAATTCCATGTCACCTCTTTCTAAATTGATTCCATTTGTTTTTTAAATCAGCAGTCACTCCTCCTTTGCCTACCTGCCTGTCAGGTATTATAAAGGATATTAATCTCTACTTCCATCCCTCTGCCAAATTAGTTTAAGCGCTCCCCAAAAGCTCTAGCAAATAAGTCCTGAAAGGACATTGGTCCCCTCAGGACACATCCAACACCACATAAGGGAACCCAAGCTTGTATTTTTGATGAGGCCTAACCAAGGTCTTGTACAAGGATGCTAATGTACAGGAAGTTTCATTTAACTGTATAGTTGGTTTCCACAACAACATATCCCATTATTTTGTTTGTTTCCAACATTTTTTTGCAACATTGATAGTAAATGTTTTGAGATGCCCACAGCATTGCACATTGGTCACTTTAATCTCATCTGAGGTAAATTTAGAACCTTATGCGCTATATATTGGCTTGGTATTATTGTTACCCACATGCATTTGATGGTCATTATATTAAATGCTTATTGTATATCTAAATTAATTATAATCTTTTTATGTAAATCCATTCCTCCATCTAATCTAGATCCATTGTAATTTCTTTTTCTCCTCAAGAGTGCTGACATTGACATGCATTTGTGTCATCCATGAACTTGCAGACAATACCCTAATCACTTTCATCCATGTCATTAATATAATTCATGAGAATCAACAGTCCTAACACCGATCCCTGTGGAACTCCACTAATATTCAGTTTCCTTCTTCAGTACCATGCCTATTAATAATTGTTGTCTTCCTTTGAATGTCCAGCAGTTCCTTATCCAGTCAAGGATCTTTGCTTATTCAGGACTGTAAAATAAAAGAATCTATTATTTTATACTATGTCAAAAATCTTTATGACAATCATAATATTCAGAAACTTAAAAACCTCAGAAGATTCAACTAGTTAATAGACAGAATTTTCAGTTAAATTCAGAATTCTCAGTTAAATATGACTGAGAGGTGCAAATTTACATTACTTTGAGTATTTCAGGTGACTTCAAGTTGATATTTGATGGATTTCAAAAAGTAACAATTTTGTCAATTTATGCAATATGAAAAATCTTTTGATTTTCATAGCTTGATATATATATATATATAAATAGTACAAACTGTCACATTCTACATTTTCATTAACGTATTTTTATGACATAAGCAGGCTCAATTGATCCATAGTAATTTTTCCGCAAACCATTTCAATATTGGGATGGGTAGATTATTATCAGGAAATATGAAGCAATTTGGGTAAATGGATTTGAAGGTTAGTGTGTGCTTAATCTAATACAATCCTAGTACAGGCAAAGAGATTCTGTTCTCATGTTCCCTGAAAATGTCAATTGATGTTTATGATCACAGGATTAACATTGGAGCATTTCCCCATTCTTGGATTATTCAACATAATATTCCTAAAAAAATCTTTTTCTTTCTACTTCAATTAGCAATGTGCCTAAACTTGTAACTGATAATGAAACAGTACAACAGATAAATTTACATCATCTCCAGTGCCTTTATAAATATGTCATTATTGATGACACAGCCTATATTTTCTGTGAGTAATAGGCCTTCTGGGTAGGGTTCTGTTACATGAATTAAGTACCAAGTTACTTACTCTTTATCTTCAAACAGGTTCCATAGTGCAAAACAATAGCTTCTAATTACTCCTTAAGGTATTGGGACTATCGAGTGATACATAGTTTTTTAACCATATCAAGACCTAGCCAGATTAAAACCAGGCCTTGGAAGAATTTGCCTGTAGCTGTTAACTCTAATTTTCATCTCTCTTTGCCGTCATTGATGACTAATAGTATTGTTCCTAAATGTGGACAATGGTGGAGCATAGAGATGTCAATTCCTTTCTTCACTTTGAATTGACTTTGTTGATTTTTATCTGAGCTGTGATCTAGCAGAAAAAAAATGACCTCACTGGAATGATGAATGGTGATGTCATTAAGGATTCATTAGGTGATTTGATCTGTTTTCATCCAGGTAATATGCTGCCAGAAGGTCTCATTAAACCAGAAGCTGGGGAACCTGAAGCCAACTGTAACATTCTACTGGCTAGATCAAGGGTTGGCCCACGGACTGCTCAGTTAATGGTATGGCTCCAAGACATAAAAAAGGTTGGGAACCCTTCTTTAGGATCACCTTTTAGAGCATAAAATGTGAATCTAGAGATTCTGATCTTTATGATCAAGTACGATGCAAGTCAAGGCTTTGATCTACCAGGTTACCAAATAAAACAAAGGACAAAGTCATTGTAGTTGGGGTTTTCACTTGGCTAACAGTTTACAGACAAAGTGCTGGGAAATAGGATTAGTATAGAAGGGTACTTGAAGATTAGCATGGAGATGGTGGGTCACCAGGTCTTATTCTGTTCTCTGTGACTCTAACAAGTATTGAAAATACAGAAGTTGCAATAAGAATTGGAAGGAAAAGTAGAAGCACATTCTATATAAGGATTGGTGGGAAGCATAAAAATATTAAAGTATTTTATAAACATATCTCGAGAAAAGTATCGTCAACAGAAAGATGGAGTCAGGTAAGAAGAAATTAATCTAGTGGAGGGCAGCAGCCTGACTGGGGAATTAATGAGTCTTCACAAAATAGTGGAAGATACTAATGTTACCACAGAAGGGAGGAGATCATGTAGAAAAATCACCAAATCCACAAAAATGCATAGCAAGCTGATTTTTTTTAAACATTTCATTTGTGAGATATGAACATTGAGTAAAGGCCACATTCATTGTCCATCCCTCATTGTCCTTCAGCTGGATGACTTAGAGACCATAAAACCATAAGACATGGGAGTAGAATTAAGCCCATTGAGTCTGCTCCACCATTCCATCATGGCTGACCCCAGTTCCCACTCAACCCTATACACCTGCCTTCTCCAATCCCTGACCAAGCTGGGAACTATCAACTTCCACCTTAAATATATGTATGGATTTGGCCTCCAGCACAGTCTGTGGCAGAGCATTCCACAGATTCACTACTTTCTGGCTAAAAAATATTCCTCCTTACCTCTCTCCTGAAAGGTCACCCCTCAACTTTGAGGCTCCTCCCTCCAGTTCACCTTTGGAAACATCCTCTCCACATCCACCCTATCTTGTCCTTTCAACATTTGGTAGATTTCAATGAGATTCCCCTGCATTCTTCTAAATTCCAGTGAATACAGGCCCGAAGCTGTCAAAAGCTTCTCATGTTAACCCCTTCATTCCCAGAATCATCCTATTGCACTTCTTCTGGACTCTCTCCAATATCAATACATCCTTTCTGACATATGGGGCCCAAAACTGTTGACAATACTTCAAGTGCGGCCTGACTAGTGTCTTATAAAGCTTCAACATTACCTCCTTGCTTTTATATTCTATTCCCCTTGATATAAATGCTAATGTTGCATTTATCTTCTTTACCACAGACTCAACCTGTAAATTAACCTACTGGGAGTCTTGCAAGAGGACTCCTAAGTCCCTCTGCACCTCTGACAGTTGAACTTTTGCCCTATTTAAATAATAGTTTGCACTATTGTTCCTTTTACCAAAATGCATTATCACACATTTCCCATTGCTGTATTTCATCGGCCACTTTTTTGCCATTCTTCATATTGTTTCCTCAGCACTATCTACTGCTCCATCTATCTTCATATCATCCGCAAACTTTACCACAAAGCCATCAATTTCACTTTCTAAATCATTGACAAACAATGTGAAAAATAGCAGTCCCAACACTGACCCCTGAGCAACATGCTTAGTCACTGGCAGGCAAACAGAAACAGCCCCCTTTATTCTCTCTCATTGCCTCCTGCCTGTCAGCTATTGCTCTATCCATGACGGTCTCTCCCCTGTAACACCACAGGATTTTATTTTGTTAAGCAATCTCATGTCAGAAAGGCAATGTCAAGATAATCATTGGGGACTTTAACATGAAAGTGGATTGGGAAAACCAGGTCAGTATTGGACCTCGAGCGAGAATTTGTAGAATGTCTAAGGATGGCTTTTTAGAACAGCTTGTTGTTGAGCCCACTAGGGGATCGACTGTGCTGGATTAGGTGTTCTGCAATGATCTGGAGATGATAAGAGAGCTTAAGGTTAAGGAACCCTTAGGGAACAGAGATCACAATATGATCAAGTTCACATTGAAATTTGAGAGGGAAAAAGTGTGTGTCAGTATTTCAAAAGAATTAAAGGAAATTACAATAACATGTGAGGGGAACTGGCCAGATTGACTGGAAAGGGACATTTGCTGGAAGGACAGCAGAGCAGCAATAGCTGGAGTTTCTGTGAAAAATGAGGGAAGTGCAAGACAGACATATTCCAAATAAGAAGAAATTTTCAAAGGGAAGAAGGACTTTACCATGGCTGACAAGCGAAGTCAGAGCCAAAGTAAAAACAAAAGAGAGGGCATACAAGGAAGCCAGAGCTAGTGGGAAGATAAAGGATTGGGAAGCTTCTAAAAACTTGCAGAAAGAAACTAAGAAGGTCATTCGGAAGGAAAAGATGAATTACGAGAGGAAGCTGACAACTAATATCAAAGAAGATACTAAAAGCTTTTTTTAAGTACATAAAGGGTAAAAGAGAGCCAAGGATAGGTATAGGACCAATACAAAATGATGCTGGAGATATTGTAATGAGAGATGCAGAGATGGCAGAGGAAGTGAATGCATATTTTACATCAGTCTTCACAGTGGAAGACATCTGCAGTATATCGGACAATGAAGAGTGTCAGGGAAGTGAAGTTTGTGCAGTGAAATTTACAACTAAGAATGTGCTCAGGAAGCTTAATGGTGGATAAATCTCCTGGACCTGATGGAATGCACCCTTGGGTTCTGAAGGAAGTAGGTGGAGAGATTGCAGAGACATTAACGATGACCTTTCAAGAATCGATAGATTCTGGCATTGTAGCAGAAAACTGAAAAATTTCAAATGTTACTCCACTATTTAAGAAGGGTGGGAAGCAGCAGAAAGGAAACTATAGACCTGTTAGTATGACATCAGTGGTTGGGAAATTGTTGGAATCAATTGCTAGTGATGAGATGACAGTGTATCTGGAGGCACATGACAAGATAGGCTAAAGTCAGCATGGTTTCCTGAAAGGAAAATCCTGCCTGACAAACCTACTGCAATTTTTGAGGAAATTACAAGCAGGGTAGACAAAGGAGCTGCTGTAGATGTGGTGTACTTGGATTTTCAGAAGGCCTTTGACAAGAGGCTACACATGAGGCTGCTTAGCAAAATAAGATCCTATGAAATTACAGGGACGTTACTAGCATGGGTGGAGCATTGGTTGGCCGGCAGAAAACAGAGTGAGAATAAAGAGATCCTATTCTGGCTGGCTGCCAATTACCAATGGAGCTCCACGGAGGTCAGTGTTGGGATCGCTGGTTTTTACGATGTATGTCAATGACTTGAACTATGGTATTAATGGATTTGTGGCTAAGTTTGCCGATGATACAAAGATAGGTGGAGGAGCGGGTAGCGTTGAAGAGACTTAGATAGTTTAAGGGAATGAGCAAGGAAGTGGCAAATGAAATACAATGTTGGAAAGTGTATGGTCATGCACTTTGGTGGAAGAAATAAACGGGCAGACTATTATTTAGATGGGGAGAGAATTCAAAATGCAGAGATGCAAAGGGACTTGGGAGTCCTTGTGCAAGATACCCTAAAGGTTAACCTCCAGGTTGAGTTGGTTGTGAAGAAGGCAAATGCAATATTGGCAGAGGTATAGAATATAAGAGCAGGGATGTGATGTTTAGTCTCTATAAGGCACTCTTGAGACCACATGGAGTATTCTGTGAAGTTTCAGGCTCCTTATTTTAGAAAGGATATACTGACATTAGAGAGGGGTCAGAGAAGATTCACAAGAGTAATTCCAGAAATGAAAGGTTTACCTTGGAATTCAGGAGAATGGGGGGGGGGGGATTTCATAGAAACATCCCGAATGTTAAAAGGCCTGAGCAGATTAGATATGGCGAAGTTATTTCCTTTGGTCCGGGATTCTAGGACAAGAGGACACGACTTCAGGATTGAAGGATGTCTGTGTAGAACAGAGTTGTGGAGTAATTACTATAGTCAGAGGATGGTAAATCTGTGGACTTTGTTGCCACGAATGTCTTGGAGGTCAAGCACTGGGTATATTTAAGGCAGCAATAAATAGGTTCTTGATTTGTCAGGGCATCAAAGGGTATGGGGAGAAAGCAGGGGAGTGGGGATGACTGGAAGAATTGGATCAGCCCACGATTGAATGGTGGGGCAGACTTGATGGGCAAAATGGCCGACTTCTACTCTTATATCTTATGGTCTTCTGAGTCGCACCTTATCTGAAAATCCGAGTAAATGACATATTCTGTTTCTCTACTCAGCTTGTTACTTCTTTAAAGAATTCCAATGGATTTATTAGGCAAGATTCCCCTTTACAGAAACCCTCCTGACTGACTTATTTTATCATTAGTCTCTGAGTACCCCAAAACCTCATCCTTAATAATAGACTCCAACACTTTCTCTACCACCGAGGTTAGGTTAAATGGCTATAATTTCCTTTCTTTTACCTTCTTCCCTTTCTAGAGTGTGCTGACATTTTGTCAGGACACTGAAGCAGGCTTAGTACTGGGCACACTGTGATATTAGTTGAGTAAGAAATCGAGGTGCAAATAGAGTCAGTGTCAAAGTTCAGACAGATCAAAACATCCAGAGTGTGAAAGACCAGGGTAAGCATAAAACTGGGAGAGCAAGTAAAGGTGAAAAAAATAGTGGTTTTATTTACCCAAAATGTTTACAAACTCAACAGAACTGTTCCAGGGACCAAACTTGAATCAGCTAAACAGAACTTGATTACAACAACATAGTAAATACTTCTCAAACCAAGAGACACCACTCATCTCCTGACTGGGTTTATATTCGATGCTGGCCAGTCCATAGTAAATTGCAGGGGAGGGAAAACATTCTTCTCCTTAAAAAGATATGGCATAAATGAAGCAGCTTCAGAGAACAGCCCTCTGGCTGTAGCAGAATGGCACAATCCAATTATCCAGCCCCATCTACTTAGGCTGGTGTAACACAACAGCTCAGTCCTTTACCAGATTATCAGGAGGATGAGCGGCTACAGGACACTTTAATATGCCCGGTTGATGGTGTGGCTGGTAATTGCAGCTGCCACACAGTGAAATCCAAAAACCAGAATTAGGAAACAGGCAGACTCAATATTTAGGCTGGCTGGCTGACTTCAGGTACAAATGCTGGACAGGCTCAGGAAAACTCACTGGCACAATCTGGCAACAAACAGGCGAAAACACAGGACTGAAACACATTGAGCAACAAACAGAGAGGCAGATGATCGGTGGAGCACAATGAGACGCGGGTGGCAGCGATACAGGTAACAATGAGAAACAGATGAGAGACGGAGTACTCAGTGATACAGGGGCCAGAGTAGAGCAGGAGTGGGGACAGGAGCACGTGGAATACAAAATCACAGACTAACGGCTGGGGGAAACACACAAAAAGACAAAGTTCAACTGGAGGTACTGACACACTAAGCTAACAAATTTCACAACACATTTGCAATCTTCCAGTACTCCAGGACAATGCCAGAATCAAGAGATTCTTGAAAGATGATAACCAATGCATCTGTTATCTCTTCAGCAACCTCTTTCAGGATTCTGGGATGTAGTCCAGCTGTTTCAGGTGACTTATACACCTTGACCTTTAAGTTTGTCCAGCACTTTTTCCTTTGTAATAGCAATGACTCTCACTCCTGCTCCCTGACTCTCACAGACCTCTGGCACACTGCTAGTGCCTTCCACAGTGAAGACTGATGTGAAGTGCCCATTAAGTTCATCTGCCATTTCTTTGTCCCCCATTATTACCTCACCAGCATCATTGTCCAGTGGTCCAATATCAGCTCACACCTCCCTTTTACTTTTTATATGACTGAAAAGAACTTCTGCTATTCTGCTTTATATTATTGACTAGTCTGCCCTCATATTTCATCTTTTCCCTTCTTGAATCTTTTCTAGTTGCCTTTGATTTTAAAAGCTTCCCAATCATCCAACTTTCCACTTACTTTTGCTACCTTATATGCCCTTTCCTTGGCTTTCATGCAGTCTTTAATTTCCCTTGGCAGCCACGGTTGACTGCCCCTCCACTGGCACCTTGTGAACTATTCCCAGAAACTTCAGCCATCTCTACTCTGCCACCACCCCTACCAGTATCCTCCTCCAATCCACCTGGGCAAGCTCCTCTCTCATGCCTCTGTGGTTCCCTTTATTCAATTATGATACTGATACACGTGACTTGTGCTTCTCCCTCTCACATTGCAGAATGAATTCAATCATATCGTGGTCACTGCCTCCTAAGGGCTCCTTTACATTAAGCTTCCTCATAAGATCTGGCTTATTTCACAACACCCAATCTAAGATGGCTTTTACCCAAGTAAGCTCAAGCATAAGCTGCTCTAAAAAGCTATCTCACAGGCATTCAACAAATTCCCTGTCTTGTGATCTGACACCAACCTGATTTTCCCAATCCCCTTGCATTTTGAAGTCCCCCATTACAATTACCCTTATTACATGTCCTTTCCAGCTCCCTTTGCAATCTCAGCCCTGCATCTTGGCTACTATTAGGGAGGCCCATATATGATTCCCATAGTGTTTTTTTACCCTTGCAGTTTCTTAACTCCACCCACAAAGATTCAAAATTTTCTGACTCTTTGTCACCCCTCTCTAAAGATATAATTCCATCTCTTAACAACAGAACTACACCACCAATTATGCCTTCCTCCCTGTCCTTTCAATACAAGGTATATCCTTTTTTTAAACATCAAAGTTCCCAACTATGGCCGTCTTTCAGTCATGACTCATTGATGTCCACAATGTCATACCAACCAATCTCTAACTGTACAATGAGTTTGTCCACATTATTCCAAATGTTAGGCACATTTAAATACAGCGCCTTCAGTCCAGCACTCTTTGTCCATTTGAATTTTGCCCTGTGGTACTATTTGATCTGCCTGCTTTTGTACCCAATCATTGACTTGTCCACCTTTACATTCATGCTACATCCATCATCTGTTTGTAAACCTGCTGGCTCATCTTCAGCTCTCTTATAGAGGTTCCCATCTTCCTGTCATAAACCTCTCCCATCAGCTTTCGAGAATAGGTGAGAGTCAGTCACATTGGTATGTCCTGGCATCACAAAAGGCCTATTGGGTAATGCAGGTACAACTGGAACAAGACTTTGGTCACAGTTTGCCATAAGACTTCAGGAGGGCACGGAGCGACTACTCCCCGCTGAACATCGACGGCTCCTCGGTAGAGATCGTTAAGAGCACCAAATTTCTTGGTGTTCACCTGATGGAGAATCTCACCTGGTCCCTCAACACCAGCTCCATAGCAAAGAAAGCCCAGCAGTGTCTCTACTTCCTGTCCATCTCCCACCCCTCATCCTCATCACATTCTACAGGGGTTGTATTGAGAAAATCCTGAGCAGCTGCATCACTGCCTGGTTCGGAAATTGCACCTTTTTGGATCGCAAGACCCTGCAGCGGATAGTGAGTTCAGCTGAGAAGATCATCGGGGTCTCTTTTCCCACCATCAGGGACATTTTCACTACACTCTGCATCCGCAAAGGAAACAGCATTATGTGGACCCCATGCACCCCTCATACAATCTCTTCCCCCTCCGGCCATCTGGGAAAAGGCTCCAAAGCATTCGGGTTCTCACGACCAGACTATGTAACAGTTTCTTCCCCCAAGCTATCAGACTCCTCAATACCCAAAGCCTGGACTGACACCTTACTGCCCTTTTGCACTGTTTATTATTTATTGTAGTGCCTGCACAGTTTTTTATTCACTTTACGCAGTCCTGTGTAGGTCTGTAGTCTAGCGTAGCTTTCTCTGTGTTGTTTTTTACGTAGTTCAGTCTAGTTTTTGTACTGTGTCATGTAACACCATGGTCCTGAAAAAAGCTGTCTCATTTTTACTATGTACTGTACCTGCAGTTATGGTCGAAATGACAATAAAAGTGACGACTTGATAAGCTGTTTATTTTGAATTGTACTTAATTACTTCAGTTTAAATTCCCTAGATGAATTTTTGGAATTCAAAATAATTTCTTGAGATCATTAGATATCAATAATTCTGCTACATAACCACCCCATACCTCATAATCCCAAATTTGAGGTGCAAAAACATAAAGGAATTGTGCACACGATTGAGGGTTCCAGTACTTAAATCATAGTGTCTACATATTGAGAGAAATGATCTTTAAGTTCTGTGATGAACACCCTAAATTACAGCCATATGACTCATTGGGTAACCGAACAGTGTGATCAAGGCTTCACCCATGGTCCTTAGATTAGGTAATAACATGATTCAGGCTTCCATCAAAAAGAGAAAAATGTGACAGCCCTGACTGGGGACTCTCCAGCTCACAATGATTATGAAATATTCGGCTCACGTTCTTTGGGAAAACTCAAACACATGGTCTCTGTGACAGGGGACTGTTCTCCTCATGTTCTCTCCATGCCAGGTCATCTGTGAATATGGACTCTATTGCTGACGGTCTCTGTCACTGGGGACTCTCTGCCTCACGTTCTCCATAACTGGGGACTCTCTGTCTCCGTCTCACATTCTCCATGACCGTGGTCTCCACCTCACATTCTAAGTGACTGGTGAATCTGCATCTCATGATCTCCATGACCCAGGTCTGTCCGCATCATGTTCTGCATGACTCAGGACTCACTGTCTCACATTCACCGTGACTGTGGAATCTCCAGCTCACATTCTCTGTGACTGGGGAATTCCACCTCATTGGAGACTCTCCTCCTCACGTTCCCCATGACTTGTGGCTCTCCACCGCACATTTCATGTGACAGCAGAATCACCAGCTCCCGTTCTTCATGACTAGATTCACCGGATCAGATTCTCTGTGA
Organism: Hypanus sabinus; assembly: GCF_030144855.1. Classification (NCBI taxonomy): domain Eukaryota; kingdom Metazoa; phylum Chordata; class Chondrichthyes; order Myliobatiformes; family Dasyatidae; genus Hypanus; species Hypanus sabinus. The sequence continues at coordinate 4,281,882 of NC_082720.1, forward strand.
CTGGGTAAGCTTAACCTCACGTTCCCCAGGACCAAGGTCTCCCTTCCTCATGTTCCCCGGGAATGGGTACTCTCTTCCTCAGGTTCTTTGTGACTGGGGACTCTGTTCATCACATTCTCGGTGACTGGAGACTCTCTTCCTCACATTCTCCGTGACTGGGGACACTACATCACATTCTCCGTGACTGGAGACTCGCTTCCTCAGGTTCTTCGTGATTGGGGACTCTCTTCATCGCATTCTCCGTGACTGGAGACTCTCTTCCTCATGTTCTTCATGACTGGGGACACTACATCACATTCTCCGTGACTGGAGACTCGCTTCCTCACATTCTTCGTGATTGGAGACTCGCTTCCTCACGTTCTTCGTGACTGGGGACTCTCTGTCTCACGTTCTTCATGACTGGAGACTCTCTTCCACACGTTTTCGTGACTGGAGACTATCTTCCTCACGTTCTTCGTGACTGGAGACTCTCTTCATCACGTTCTCCGTGAATGGGGACTCTCTGCCTCACGTTCTTCATGACTGGAGACTCTCTTCCACACATTCTTTGTGACTGGGGACTCTCTTCCTCAGGTTCTTCGTGACTGGGGACTCTCTTCCTCACGTTCTTCGTGACTGGAGACTCTCTTCATCACGTTCACCGTGAATGGGGACTCTCTTCCTCACGTTCTTCATGACTGCAGACTCTCTTCCTCACGTTCTTCGTGACTGGGGACTCTCTTCCTCAAGTTCTTCATGACTGGGTACTCTCTGTCTCACTTTCTTCGTGACTGGAAACTCTCTTCATCACGTTCTCCGTGAATGGGGACTCTCTTCCTTACGTTCATCGTGACAGGAGACTGTCTTCCACACGATCTTCATGACTGGGTACTCTCTTCCTCACGTTCCTCGTGACTGAAGACTCTCTTCCACACGTTCTTCGTGACCGGGGACTCTCTTCATCACGTTCCTCGTGACATGGGACTCTCTTCCTCACGTTCTTCATGACTGGAGATGCTCTTCCTCATGTTCTTCGTGACAGGAGACCCTCTTCCTCACGTTCTTCGTGACTGGAGACTCTCTTCCTCACGTTCTTCATGACAGGGGACTCTCTTCCTCACTTTCTTCGTGACTGGAGACTCTCTTCATCACGTTCTCCATGATTGGGGACTCGCTTCCTCATGTTCTTCGTGACTGGAGACTCTCTTCCACACGTTTTCGTGACTGGAGACTCTCTTCCTCACGTTCTTCGTGACTGGGGACTCTCTTCCTCACGTTCTTCGTGACTGGAGACTCTCTTCATCATGTTCTCCGTGATTGGGGACTCGCTTCCTCATGTTCTTCATGACAGGAGACCCTCTTCCTCACGTTCTTCTTAAATGGGGACTCTCTTCATCACATTCTCCGTGACTGGAGACTCTCCTCCTCACGTTATTCATGATTGGGGACACTCTTCGTCACTTTCTTCGTGACTGGAGACTCTCTTCCTCACGTTCTTCGTGACTGGGGACTCTTCCTCAGGTTCTTCTTGACTGGGGACTCTCTTCCTCACGTTCTTCATGACTGTAGGCTCGCTTCATCACGTTCTTCGTGACTGTGGACTCTCTTCCTCACGTTCTTCGTGACTGGAGACACTCTTCCTCACGTTCTTCGTGACTCGAGAATCTCTTCCTCACGTTCTTCGTGACTGGGGACTCTCTTCCTCAAGTTCTTTGTGACTGGGGACTCTGTGTCTCACGTTCTTCATGACTGGAGACTCTCTTCATCACGTTCTCCGTGAATGGGGACTCTCTTCCTCACGTTCTTCATGACTGGAGACTGTCTTCCACACGTTCTTCGTGAATGGGTACTCTCTTCCTCACGTTCTTCGTTATTGAAGACTCTCTTCCACACTTTCTTCATGACTGGTGACTCTCTTCCTCAGGTTCTTCGTGACTGGGGACTCTCTTCCGCACGTTCTTCGTGACTGGGGACTCTCTTCCTCTGGATCTTCGAGACTGGGGACACTCTTCCTCACGTTCTTCGTGACTGGAAACACACTTGATCACGTTCTCCGTGAATGGGGACTCTCTTCCTCACGATCTTCGTGACTGCAGACTCTCTTCCTCACGTTCTTCGTGACTGGGGACTCTCTTCCTCTGGATCTTCGTGACTGGGGACACTCTTCCTCATGTTCTTCGTGACTGGAGACACTCTTGATCACGTTCTCCGTGAATGGGGACTCTCTTCCTCACGATCTTCGTGACTGCAGACTCTCTTCCTCACGTTCTTCATGACTGGGGACTCTCTTCCTCAAGTTCTTCATGACTGGGTACTCTCTGTCTCACGTTCTTCGTGACTGGAAACTCTTTTAATCACTTTCTCCGTGAATGGGGACTCTCTTCCTCACGTTCATCGTGACAGGAGACTCTTCCACAGGTTCTTCGTGACTGGGGACTCTCTGTCTCATGTTCTTCGTGACTGGAGACTCTCTTCATCACGTTCTCCCTAAATGGGGGCTCTCTTCCTCACATTCTTCGTGACTGGAGACTCTCTTCCACACGTTCTTCGTGAATGGGTACTCTCTTCCTCACGTTCTTCGTGACTGAAGACTCTCTTCCAAACGTTCTTCGTGACTGGGGACTCGCTTCCTCAGGTTCTTCGTGACTGGGGACTCTCTTCCTAACGTTCTTCATAACTAGGGACTCTCTTCATCACGTTCCTCGTGACAGGGGACTCTCTTCCTCACGTTCTTCTTGACTGGAGACTCTCTTCCTCATGTTCTTCGTGACAGGAGACCCTCTTCCTCACGTCCTTCGTGACTGGAGACTCTCTTCCACACGTTTTCGTGACTGGAGACTCTCTTCCTCAGGTTCTTCGTGACTGGGGACTCTCTTCCTCACGTTCTTCGTGACTGGAGACTCTCTTCATCACGTTTTCCGTGATTGGGGACTCGCTTCCTCATGTTCTTCGTGACTGGAGACTCTCTTCCACACATTTTCGTGACTGGAGACTCTCTTCCTCACGTTCTTCGTGACTGGGGACTCTGTTACTGACGTTCTTCATGACTAGAACCTCTCTTCATCACGTTCTTTGTAATTGGGGACTGGCTTCCTCATGTTCTTCGTGACAGGAGACCCTCTTCCTCACGTTCTTCGTGAATGGGGACTCTTTTCATCACATTCTCCGTGACTGGAGACTCTCCTCACGTTCTCCGTGACTTGGGACACTCTTCATCACATTCTCGGTAACTGGGGACTCTCTTCCTCAGGTTCTTCGTGACTGGGGACTCTCTTCCTCACGTTCTTCATGACTGTAGGCTCGCTTCATCACGTTCTTCGTGACTGTGGACTCTCTTCCTCACGTTCTTCGTGACTGGAGACACTCTTCCTCACGTTCTTCGTGACTCGAGAATCTCTTCCTCACGTTCTTCGTAACTGGGGACTCTCTTCCTCACGTTCTTCGTGACTGGAGACCCACTTCATCACGTTCTCCGTGAATGGGGACACTTCCTCAGGTTCTTCTTGACTGGGGACTCTCTTCCTCACGTTCTTCATGACTGTAGGCTCGCTTCATCACGTTCTTCGTGACTGTGGACTCTCTTCCTCACGTTCTTCGTGACTCGAGAATCTCTTCCTCACTTTCTTCGTGACTGGAGACTCTCTTCCTCACGTTCTTCGTGACTGGGGACTCTCTTCCTCAAGTTCTTCGTGACTGGGGACTCTGTGTCTCACGTTCTTCATGACTGGAGACTCTCTTCATCACGTTCTCCGTGAATGGGGACTCTCTTCCTCACGTTCTTCATGACTGGAGACTGTCTTCCACACGTTCTTCGTGAATGGGTACTCTCTTCCTCACGTTCTTCGTTATTGAAGACTCTCTTCCACACTTTCTTCGTGACTGGTGACTCTCTTCCTCAGGTTCTTCGTGACTGGGGACTCTCTTCCGCACGTTCTTCGTGACTGGGGACTCTCTTCCTCTGGATCTTCGAGACTGGGGACACTCTTCCTCACGTTCTTCGTGACTGGAGACACTCTTGATCACGTTCTCCGTGAATGGGGACTCTCTTCCTCATGATCTTCGTGACTGCAGACTCTCTTCCTCACGTTCTTCGTGACTGGGGACTCTCTATCTCTGGATCTTCGTGACTGGGGACACTCTTCCTCATGTTCTTCGTGACTGGAGACACTCTTGATCACGTTCTCCGTGAATGGGGACTCTCTTCCTCACGATCTTCGTGACTGCAGACTCTCTTCCTCACGTTCTTCATGACTGGGGACTCTCTTCCTCAAGTTCTTCATGACTGGGTACTCTCTGTCTCACGTTCTTCATGACTGGAAACTCTTTTAATCACTTTCTCCGTGAATGGGGACTCTCTTCCTCACGTTCATCGTGACAGGAGACTGTCTTCCACAGGTTCTTCGTGACTGGGGACTCTCTGTCTCATGTTCTTCGTGACTGGAGACTCTCTTCATCACGTTCTCCCTGAATGGGGGCTCTCTTCCTCACATTCTTCATGACTGGAGACTCTCTTCCACACGTTCTTCGTGAATGGGTACTCGCTTCCTCACGTTCTTCGTGACTGAAGACTCTCTTCCAAACGTTCTTCGTGACTGGGGACTCGCTTCCTCAGGTTCTTCGTGACTGGGGACTCTCTTCCTAACGTTCTTCATAACTAGGGACTCTCTTCATCACGTTCCTCGTGACAGGGGACTCTCTTCCTCACGTTCTTCTTGACTGGAGACTCTCTTCCTCATGTTCTTCGTGACAGGAGACCCTCTTCCTCACATTCTTCGTGACTGGAGACTCTCTTCCACACGTTTTCGTGACTGGAGACTCTCTTCCTCACGTTCTTCGTGACTGGGGACTCTCTTCCTCACGTTCTTCGTGACTGGAGACTCTCTTCATCACGTTTTCCGTGATTGGGGACTCGCTTCCTCATGTTCTTCGTGACTGGAGACTCTCTTCCACACGTTTTCGTGACTGGAGACTCTCTTCCTCACGTTCTTCGTGACTGGGGACTCTGTTACTGAAGTTCTTCATGACTAGAACCTCTCTTCATCACGTTCTTTGTAATTGGGGACTGGCTTCCTCACGTTCTTCGTGAATGGGGACTCTTTTCATCACATTCTCCGTGACTGGAGACTCTCCTCACGTTCTCCGTGACTGGGGACACTTCCTCAGGTTCTTCTTGACTGGGGACTCTCTTCCTCACGTTCTTCATGACTGTAGGCTCGCTTCATCACGTTCTTCGTGACTGTGGACTCTCTTCCTCACGTTCTTCGTGACTGGAGACACTCTTCCTCACGTTCTTCGTGACTCGAGAATCTCTTCCTCACGTTCTTCGTAACTGGGGACTCTCTTCCTCACGTTCTTCGTGACTGGAGACCCACTTCATCACGTTCTCCGTGAATGGGGACACTCTTAGTCACTTTCTTCGTGACTGGAGACTCTCTTCCTCACGTTCTTCGTGACTGGGGACTCTCTTCCTCAAGTTCTTCGTGACTGGGGACTCTGTGTCTCACGTTCTTCATGACTGGAGACTCTCTTCATCACGTTCTCCGTGAATGGGGACTCTCTTCCTCACGTTCTTCATGACTGGAGACTGTCTTCCACACGTTCTTCGTGAATGGGTACTCTCTTCCTCACGTTCTTCGTTATTGAAGACTCTCTTCCACACTTTCTTCATGACTGGTGACTCTCTTCCTCAGGTTCTTCGTGACTGGGGACTCTCTTCCGCACGTTCTTCGTGACTGGGGACTCTCTTCCTCTGGATCTTCGAGACTGGGGACACTCTTCCTCACGTTCTTCGTGACTGGAAACACACTTGATCACGTTCTCCGTGAATGGGGACTCTCTTCCTCACGATCTTCGTGACTGCAGACTCTCTTCCTCACGTTCTTCGTGACTGGGGACTCTCTTCCTCTGGATCTTCGTGACTGGGGACACTCTTCCTCATGTTCTTCGTGACTGGAGACACTCTTGATCACGTTCTCCGTGAATGGGGACTCTCTTCCTCACGATCTTCGTGACTGCAGACTCTCTTCCTCACGTTCTTCATGACTGGGGACTCTCTTCCTCAAGTTCTTCATGACTGGGTACTCTCTGTCTCACGTTCTTCGTGACTGGAAACTCTTTTAATCACTTTCTCCGTGAATGGGGACTCTCTTCCTCACGTTCATCGTGACAGGAGACTCTTCCACAGGTTCTTCGTGACTGGGGACTCTCTGTCTCATGTTCTTCGTGACTGGAGACTCTCTTCATCACGTTCTCCCTAAATGGGGGCTCTCTTCCTCACATTCTTCGTGACTGGAGACTCTCTTCCACACGTTCTTCGTGAATGGGTACTCTCTTCCTCACGTTCTTCGTGACTGAAGACTCTCTTCCAAACGTTCTTCGTGACTGGGGACTCGCTTCCTCAGGTTCTTCGTGACTGGGGACTCTCTTCCTAACGTTCTTCATAACTAGGGACTCTCTTCATCACGTTCCTCGTGACAGGGGACTCTCTTCCTCACGTTCTTCTTGACTGGAGACTCTCTTCCTCATGTTCTTCGTGACAGGAGACCCTCTTCCTCACGTCCTTCGTGACTGGAGACTCTCTTCCACACGTTTTCGTGACTGGAGACTCTCTTCCTCAGGTTCTTCGTGACTGGGGACTCTCTTCCTCACGTTCTTCGTGACTGGAGACTCTCTTCATCACGTTTTCCGTGATTGGGGACTCGCTTCCTCATGTTCTTCGTGACTGGAGACTCTCTTCCACACATTTTCGTGACTGGAGACTCTCTTCCTCACGTTCTTCGTGACTGGGGACTCTGTTACTGACGTTCTTCATGACTAGAACCTCTCTTCATCACGTTCTTTGTAATTGGGGACTGGCTTCCTCATGTTCTTCGTGACAGGAGACCCTCTTCCTCACGTTCTTCGTGAATGGGGACTCTTTTCATCACATTCTCCGTGACTGGAGACTCTCCTCACGTTCTCCGTGACTTGGGACACTCTTCATCACATTCTCGGTAACTGGGGACTCTCTTCCTCAGGTTCTTCGTGACTGGGGACTCTCTTCCTCACGTTCTTCATGACTGTAGGCTCGCTTCATCACGTTCTTCGTGACTGTGGACTCTCTTCCTCACGTTCTTCGTGACTGGAGACACTCTTCCTCACGTTCTTCGTGACTCGAGAATCTCTTCCTCACGTTCTTCGTAACTGGGGACTCTCTTCCTCACGTTCTTCGTGACTGGAGACCCACTTCATCACGTTCTCCGTGAATGGGGACACTTCCTCAGGTTCTTCTTGACTGGGGACTCTCTTCCTCACGTTCTTCATGACTGTAGGCTCGCTTCATCACGTTCTTCATGACTGTGGACTCTCTTCCTCACGTTCTTCGTGACTCGAGAATCTCTTCCTCACTTTCTTCGTGACTGGAGACTCTCTTCCTCACGTTCTTCGTGACTGGGGACTCTCTTCCTCAAGTTCTTCGTGACTGGGGACTCTGTGTCTCACGTTCTTCATGACTGGAGACTCTCTTCATCACGTTCTCCGTGAATGGGGACTCTCTTCCTCACGTTCTTCATGACTGGAGACTGTCTTCCACACGTTCTTCGTGAATGGGTACTCTCTTCCTCACGTTCTTCGTTATTGAAGACTCTCTTCCACACTTTCTTCGTGACTGGTGACTCTCTTCCTCAGGTTCTTCGTGACTGGGGACTCTCTTCCGCACGTTCTTCGTGACTGGGGACTCTCTTCCTCTGGATCTTCGAGACTGGGGACACTCTTCCTCACGTTCTTCGTGACTGGAGACACTCTTGATCACGTTCTCCGTGAATGGGGACTCTCTTCCTCATGATCTTCGTGACTGCAGACTCTCTTCCTCACGTTCTTCGTGACTGGGGACTCTCTATCTCTGGATCTTCGTGACTGGGGACACTCTTCCTCATGTTCTTCGTGACTGGAGACACTCTTGATCACGTTCTCCGTGAATGGGGACTCTCTTCCTCACGATCTTCGTGACTGCAGACTCTCTTCCTCACGTTCTTCATGACTGGGGACTCTCTTCCTCAAGTTCTTCATGACTGGGTACTCTCTGTCTCACGTTCTTCATGACTGGAAACTCTTTTAATCACTTTCTCCGTGAATGGGGACTCTCTTCCTCACGTTCATCGTGACAGGAGACTGTCTTCCACAGGTTCTTCGTGACTGGGGACTCTCTGTCTCATGTTCTTCGTGACTGGAGACTCTCTTCATCACGTTCTCCCTGAATGGGGGCTCTCTTCCTCACATTCTTCATGACTGGAGACTCTCTTCCACACGTTCTTCGTGAATGGGTACTCGCTTCCTCACGTTCTTCGTGACTGAAGACTCTCTTCCAAACGTTCTTCGTGACTGGGGACTCGCTTCCTCAGGTTCTTCGTGACTGGGGACTCTCTTCCTAACGTTCTTCATAACTAGGGACTCTCTTCATCACGTTCCTCGTGACAGGGGACTCTCTTCCTCACGTTCTTCTTGACTGGAGACTCTCTTCCTCATGTTCTTCGTGACAGGAGACCCTCTTCCTCACATTCTTCGTGACTGGAGACTCTCTTCCACACGTTTTCGTGACTGGAGACTCTCTTCCTCACGTTCTTCGTGACTGGGGACTCTCTTCCTCACGTTCTTCGTGACTGGAGACTCTCTTCATCACGTTTTCCGTGATTGGGGACTCGCTTCCTCATGTTCTTCGTGACTGGAGACTCTCTTCCACACGTTTTCGTGACTGGAGACTCTCTTCCTCACGTTCTTCGTGACTGGGGACTCTGTTACTGAAGTTCTTCATGACTAGAACCTCTCTTCATCACGTTCTTTGTAATTGGGGACTGGCTTCCTCACGTTCTTCGTGAATGGGGACTCTTTTCATCACATTCTCCGTGACTGGAGACTCTCCTCACGTTCTCCGTGACTGGGGACACTTCCTCAGGTTCTTCTTGACTGGGGACTCTCTTCCTCACGTTCTTCATGACTGTAGGCTCGCTTCATCACGTTCTTCGTGACTGTGGACTCTCTTCCTCACGTTCTTCGTGACTGGAGACACTCTTCCTCACGTTCTTCGTGACTCGAGAATCTCTTCCTCACGTTCTTCGTAACTGGGGACTCTCTTCCTCACGTTCTTCGTGACTGGAGACCCACTTCATCACGTTCTCCGTGAATGGGGACACTCTTAGTCACTTTCTTCGTGACTGGAGACTCTCTTCCTCACGTTCTTCGTGACTGGGGACTCTCTTCCTCAAGTTCTTCGTGACTGGGGACTCTGTGTCTCACGTTCTTCATGACTGGAGACTCTCTTCATCACGTTCTCCGTGAATGGGGACTCTCTTCCTCACGTTCTTCATGACTGGAGACTGTCTTCCACACGTTCTTCGTGAATGGGTACTCTCTTCCTCACGTTCTTCGTTATTGAAGACTCTCTTCCACACTTTCTTCGTGACTGGTGACTCTCTTCCTCAGGTTCTTCGTGACTGGGGACTCTCTTCCGCACGTTCTTCGTGACTGGGGACTCTCTTCCTCTGGATCTTCGAGACTGGGGACACTCTTCCTCACGTTCTTCGTGACTGGAGACACTCTTGATCACGTTCTCCGTGAATGGGGACTCTCTTCCTCACGATCTTCGTGACTGCAGACTCTCTTCCTCACGTTCTTCGTGACTGGGGACTCTCTTCCTCTGGATCTTCGTGACTGGGGACACTCTTCCTCACGTTCTTCATGACTGGGGACTCTCTTCCTCAAGTTCTTCATGACTGGGTACTCTCTGTCTCACGTTCTTCGTGACTGGAAACTCTTTTAATCACTTTCTCCGTGAATGGGGACTCTCTTCCTCACGTTCATCGTGACAGGAGACTGTCTTCCACAGGTTCTTCGTGACTGGGGACTCTCTGTCTCATGTTCTTCGTGACTGGAGACTCTCTTCATCACGTTCTTCGTGACTGGGGACTCTCTTCCTCAAGTTCTTCGTGACTGGGGACTCTGTGTCTCACGTTCTTCATGACTGGAGACTCTCTTCATCACGTTCTCCGTGAATGGGGACTCTCTTCCTCACGTTCTTCATGACTGGAGACTGTCTTCCACACGTTCTTCGTGAATGGGTACTCTCTTCCTCACGTTCTTCGTTATTGAAGACTCTCTTCCACACTTACTTCGTGACTGGTGACTCTCTTCCTCATGTTCTTCGTGACTGGAGACACTCTTGATCACGTTCTCCGTGAATGGGGACTCTCTTCCTCACGATCTTCGTGACTGCAGACTCTCTTCCTCACGTTCTTCATGACTGGGGACTCTGTTCCTCAAGTTCTTCATGACTGGGTACTCTCTGTCTCACGTTCTTCGTGACTGGAAACTCTTTTAATCACATTCTCCGTGAATGGGGACTCTCTTCCTCACGTTCATCGTGACAGGAGACTGTCTTCCACAGGTTCTTCGTGACTGGGGACTCTCTGTCTCATGTTCTTCGTGACTGGAGACTCTCTTCATCACGTTCTCCGTGAATGGGGGCTCTCTTCCTCACATTCTTCGTGACTGGAGACTCTCTTCCACACGTTCTTCGTGAATGGGTACTCTCTTCCTCACGTTCTTCGTGACTGAAGACTCTCTTCCAAACGTTCTTCGTGACTGGGGACTCGCTTCCTCAGGTTCTTCGTGACTGGGGACTCTCTTCCTAACGTTCTTCATAACTAGGGACTCTCTTCATCACGTTCCTCGTGACAGGGGACTCTCTTCCTCACGTTCTTCTTGACTGGAGACTCTCTTCCTCATGTTCTTCGTGACAGGAGACCCTCTTCCTCACGTCCTTCGTGACTGGAGACTCTCTTCCACACGTTTTCGTGACTGGAGACTCTTTTCATCACATTCTCCGTGACTGGAGACTCTCCTCACGTTCTCCGTGACTGGGGACACTTCCTCAGGTTCTTCTTGACTGGGGACTCTCTTCCTCACGTTCTTCATGACTGTAGGCTCGCTTCATCACGTTCTTCGTGACTGTGGACTCTCTTCCTCACGTTCTTCGTGACTGGAGACACTCTTCCTCACGTTCTTCGTGACTCGAGAATCTCTTCCTCACGTTCTTCGTAACTGGGGACTCTCTTCCTCACGTTCTTCGTGACTGGAGACCCACTTCATCACGTTCTCCGTGAATGGGGACACTCTTAGTCACTTTCTTCGTGACTGGAGACTCTCTTCCTCACGTTCTTCGTGACTGGGGACTCTCTTCCTCAAGTTCTTCGTGACTGGGGACTCTGTGTCTCACGTTCTTCATGACTGGAGACTCTCTTCATCACGTTCTCCGTGAATGGGGACTCTCTTCCTCACGTTCTTCATGACTGGAGACTGTCTTCCACACGTTCTTCGTGAATGGGTACTCTCTTCCTCACGTTCTTCGTTATTGAAGACTCTCTTCCACACTTTCTTCGTGACTGGTGACTCTCTTCCTCAGGTTCTTCGTGACTGGGGACTCTCTTCCGCACGTTCTTCGTGACTGGGGACTCTCTTCCTCTGGATCTTCGAGACTGGGGACACTCTTCCTCACGTTCTTCGTGACTGGAGACACTCTTGATCACGTTCTCCGTGAATGGGGACTCTCTTCCTCACGATCTTCGTGACTGCAGACTCTCTTCCTCACGTTCTTCGTGACTGGGGACTCTCTTCCTCTGGATCTTCGTGACTGGGGACACTCTTCCTCACGTTCTTCATGACTGGGGACTCTCTTCCTCAAGTTCTTCATGACTGGGTACTCTCTGTCTCACGTTCTTCGTGACTGGAAACTCTTTTAATCACTTTCTCCGTGAATGGGGACTCTCTTCCTCACGTTCATCGTGACAGGAGACTGTCTTCCACAGGTTCTTCGTGACTGGGGACTCTCTGTCTCATGTTCTTCGTGACTGGAGACTCTCTTCATCACGTTCTTCGTGACTGGGGACTCTCTTCCTCAAGTTCTTCGTGACTGGGGACTCTGTGTCTCACGTTCTTCATGACTGGAGACTCTCTTCATCACGTTCTCCGTGAATGGGGACTCTCTTCCTCACGTTCTTCATGACTGGAGACTGTCTTCCACACGTTCTTCGTGAATGGGTACTCTCTTCCTCACGTTCTTCGTTATTGAAGACTCTCTTCCACACTTACTTCGTGACTGGTGACTCTCTTCCTCATGTTCTTCGTGACTGGAGACACTCTTGATCACGTTCTCCGTGAATGGGGACTCTCTTCCTCACGATCTTCGTGACTGCAGACTCTCTTCCTCACGTTCTTCATGACTGGGGACTCTGTTCCTCAAGTTCTTCATGACTGGGTACTCTCTGTCTCACGTTCTTCGTGACTGGAAACTCTTTTAATCACATTCTCCGTGAATGGGGACTCTCTTCCTCACGTTCATCGTGACAGGAGACTGTCTTCCACAGGTTCTTCGTGACTGGGGACTCTCTGTCTCATGTTCTTCGTGACTGGAGACTCTCTTCATCACGTTCTCCGTGAATGGGGGCTCTCTTCCTCACATTCTTCGTGACTGGAGACTCTCTTCCACACGTTCTTCGTGAATGGGTACTCTCTTCCTCACGTTCTTCGTGACTGAAGACTCTCTTCCAAACGTTCTTCGTGACTGGGGACTCGCTTCCTCAGGTTCTTCGTGACTGGGGACTCTCTTCCTAACGTTCTTCATAACTAGGGACTCTCTTCATCACGTTCCTCGTGACAGGGGACTCTCTTCCTCACGTTCTTCTTGACTGGAGACTCTCTTCCTCATGTTCTTCGTGACAGGAGACCCTCTTCCTCACGTCCTTCGTGACTGGAGACTCTCTTCCACACGTTTTCGTGACTGGAGACTCTCTTCCTCACGTTCTTCGTGACTGGGGACTCTCTTCCTCACGTTCTTCGTGACTGGAGACTCTCTTCATCACGTTTTCCGTGATTGGGGACTCGCTTCCTCATGTTCTTCGTGACTGGATACTCTCTTCCTCACGTTCTTCGTGACTGGGGACTCTGTTACTGACGTTCTTCATGACTAGAACGTCTCTTCATCACGTTCTTTGTAATTGGGGACTGGCTTCCTCATGTTCTTCGTGACAGGAGACCCTCTTCCTCACGTTCTTCGTGAATGGGGACTCTTTTCATCACATTCTCCGTGACTGGAGACTCTCCTCACGTTCTCCGTGACTGGGGACACTTCCTCAGGTTCTTCTTGACTGGGGACTCTCTTCCTCACGTTCTTCATGACTGTAGGCTCGCTTCATCACGTTCTTCGTGACTGTGGACTCTCTTCCTCACGTTCTTCGTGACTGGAGACACTCTTCCTCACGTTCTTCGTGACTCGAGAATCTCTTCCTCACGTTCTTCGTAACTGGGGACTCTCTTCCTCATGTTCTTCGTGACTGGAGACCCACTTCATCACGTTCTCCGTGAATGGGGACACTTCCTCAGGTTCTTCTTGACTGGGGACTCTCTTCCTCACGTTCTTCATGACTGTAGGCTCGCTTCATCACGTTCTTCGTGACTGTGGACTCTCTTCCTCACGTTCTTCGTGACTCGAGAATCTCTTCCTCACTTTCTTTGTGACTGGAGACTCTCTTCCTCACGTTCTTCGTGACTGGGGACTCTCTTCCTCAAGTTCTTCGTGACTGGGGACTCTGTGTCTCACGTTCTTCATGACTGGAGACTCTCTTCATCACGTTCTCCGTGAATGGGGACTCTCTTCCTCACGTTCTTCATGACTGGAGACTGTCTTCCACACGTTCTTCGTGAATGGGTACTCTCTTCCTCACGTTCTTCGTTATTGAAGACTCTCTTCCACACTTTCTTCGTGACTGGTGACTCTCTTCCTCAGGTTCTTCGTGACTGGGGACTCTCTTCCGCACGTTCTTCGTGACTGGGGACTCTCTTCCTCTGGATCTTCGAGACTGGGGACACTCTTCCTCACGTTCTTCGTGACTGGAGACACTCTTGATCACGTTCTCCGTGAATGGGGACTCTCTTCCTCATGATCTTCGTGACTGCAGACTCTCTTCCTCACGTTCTTCGTGACTGGGGACTCTCTATCTCTGGATCTTCGTGACTGGGGACACTCTTCCTCATGTTCTTCGTGACTGGAGACACTCTTGATCACGTTCTCCGTGAATGGGGACTCTCTTCCTCACGATCTTCGTGACTGCAGACTCTCTTCCTCACGTTCTTCATGACTGGGGACTCTCTTCCTCAAGTTCTTCATGACTGGGTACTCTCTGTCTCACGTTCTTCGTGACTGGAAACTCTTTTAATCACTTTCTCCGTGAATGGGGACTCTCTTCCTCACGTTCATCGTGACAGGAGACTGTCTTCCACAGGTTCTTCGTGACTGGGGACTCTCTGTCTCATGTTCTTCGTGACTGGAGACTCTCTTCATCACGTTCTCCCTGAATGGGGGCTCTCTTCCTCACATTCTTCATGACTGGAGACTCTCTTCCACACGTTCTTCGTGAATGGGTACTCTCTTCCTCACGTTCTTCGTGACTGAAGACTCTCTTCCAAACGTTCTTCGTGACTGGGGACTCGCTTCCTCAGGTTCTTCGTGACTGGGGACTCTCTTCCTAACGTTCTTCATAACTAGGGACTCTCTTCATCACGTTCCTCGTGACAGGGGACTCTCTTCCTCACGTTCTTCTTGACTGGAGACTCTCTTCCTCATGTTCTTCGTGACAGGAGACCCTCTTCCTCACATTCTTCGTGACTGGAGACTCTCTTCCACACGTTTTCGTGACTGGAGACTCTCTTCCTCACGTTCTTCGTGACTGGGGACTCTCTTCCTCACGTTCTTCGTGACTGGAGACTCTCTTCATCACTTTTTCCGTGATTGGGGACTTGCTTCCTCATGTTCTCCGTGACTGGAGACTCTCTTCCACACGTTTTCGTGACTGGAGACTCTCTTCCTCACGTTCTTCGTGACTGGGGACTCTGTTACTGACGTTCTTCATGACTAGAACCTCTCTTCATCACGTTCTTTGTAATTGGGGACTGGCTTCCTCATGTTCTTCGTGACAGGAGACCCTCTTCCTCACGTTCTTCGTGAATGGGGACTCTTTTCATCACATTCTCCGTGACTGGAGACTCTCCTCACGTTCTCCGTGACTGGGGACACTTCCTCAGGTTCTTCTTGACTGGGGACTCTCTTCCTCACGTTCTTCATGACTGTAGGCTCGCTTCATCACGTTCTTCGTGACTGTGGACTCTCTTCCTCACGTTCTTCTTGACTGGAGACACTCTTCCTCACGTTCTTCGTGACTCGAGAATCTCTTCCTCACGTTCTTCGTAACTGGGGACTCTCTTCCTCACGTTCTTCGTGACTGGAGACCCACTTCATCACATTCTCCGTGAATGGGGACACTCTTAGTCACTTTCTTCGTGACTGGAGACTCTCTTCCTCACGTTCTTCGTGACTGGGGACTCTCTTCCTCAAGTTCTTCGTGACTGGGGACTCTGTGTCTCACGTTCTTCATGACTGGAGACTCTCTTCATCACGTTCTCCGTGAATGGGGACTCTCTTCCTCACGTTCTTCATGACTGGAGACTGTCTTCCACACGTTCTTCGTGAATGGGTACTCTCTTCCTCACGTTCTTCGTTATTGAAGACTCTCTTCCACACTTTCTTCGTGACTGGTGACTCTCTTCCTCAGGTTCTTCGTGACTGGGGACTCTCTTCCGCACGTTCTTCGTGACTGGGGACTCTCTTCCTCTGGATCTTCGAGACTGGGGACACTCTTCCTCACGTTCTTCGTGACTGGAGACACTCTTGATCACGTTCTCCGTGAATGGGGACTCTCTTCCTCACGATCTTCGTGACTGCAGACTCTCTTCCTCACGTTCTTCGTGACTGGGGACTCTCTTCCTCTGGATCTTCGTGACTGGGGACACTCTTCCTCACGTTCTTCATGACTGGGGACTCTCTTCCTCAAGTTCTTCATGACTGGGTACTCTCTGTCTCACGTTCTTCGTGACTGGAAACTCTTTTAATCACTTTCTCCGTGAATGGGGACTCTCTTCCTCACGTTCATCGTGACAGGAGACTGTCTTCCACAGGTTCTTCGTGACTGGGGACTCTCTGTCTCATGTTCTTCGTGACTGGAGACTCTCTTCATCACGTTCTCCCTGAATGGGGGCTCTCTTCCTCACATTCTTCGTGACTGGAGACTCTCTTCCTCACATTCTTCGTGATTGGAGACTCGCTTCCTCACGTTCTTCATGACTGGAGACCCTCTTCTTCACATTCTCCGTGAATGGGGACACTCTTCCTCACATTCTTCGTGACTGGAGACACTCTTCCACACGTTTTCGTGACTGGAGACTCTCTTCCTCACGTTCTTCGTGACTGGGGACTCTCTTCCGCACGTTCTTCGTGACTGGGGACTCTCTTCCTCTGGATCTTCGAGACTGGGGACACTCTTCCTCACGTTCTTCGTGACTGGGGACTCTGTTACTGACGTTCTTCATGACTAGAACCTCTCTTCATCACGTTCTTTGTAATTGGGGACTGGCTTCCTCATGTTCTTCGTGACAGGAGACCCTCTTCCTCACGTTCTTCGTGAATGGGGACTCTTTTCATCACATTCTCCGTGACTGGTGACTCTCCTCACGTTCTCCGTGACTGGGGACACTCTTCATCACATTCTCGGTAACTGGGGACTCTCTTCCTCAGGTTCTTCGTGACTGGGGACTCTCTTCCTCACGTGCTTCGTGACAGGGGACTCTCTTCATCACAGTCTCCGTGACTGGGGACTCTCTTCCTCACGTTCCTTGTAACTGGAGACTCTCTTCCTCAGGTTCTTCGTGATTGGGGACTCTCTTCATCGCATTCTCCGTGACTGGAGACTCTCTTCCTCATGTTCTTCATGACTGGGGACCCTTCATCACATTCTCCGTGACTGGAGACTCGCTTCCTCACATTCTTCGTGATTGGAGACTCGCTTCCTCACGTTCTTCATGACTGGAGACCCTCTTCTTCACATTCTCCGTGAATGGGGACACTCTTCCTCACATTCTTCGTGACTGGAGACTCTCTTCCACACGTTCTTCGTGAATGGGTACTCTCTTCCTCACGTTCTTCGTGACTGGAGACACTCTTCCTCACGTTCTTCATTACTGGGTACTCTCTGTCTCACGTTCCTCGTGACTGGAAACTCTTTTAATCACGTTCTCCGTGAATGGGGACTCTCTTCCTCACGTTCATCGTGACAGGAGACTGTCTTCCACAGGTTCTTCGTGACTGGGGACTCTCTATCTCACGTTCTTCGTGACTGGAGACTCTCTTCATCACGTTCTCCGTGAATGGGGGAGACTCTCTTCCACACGTTCTTCATGAATGGGTACTCTCTTCCTCACGTTCTTCGTGACTGGGGACTCTCTTCCTCACGTTCTTCGTGACTGGAGACTCTCTTCATCACGTTCTCCGTGATTGGGGACTCGCTTCCTCATGTTCTTCGTGACTGGAGACTCTCTTCCACACGTTTTCGTGACTGGAGACTCTCTTCCTCACGTTCTTCGTGACTGGGGACTCTCTTCCTCACGTTCTTCGTGACTGGGGACTCTGTTACTGACGTTCTTCATGACTAGAACCTCTCTTTATCACGTTCTTTGTAATTGGGGACTCGCTTCCTCATGTTCTTCGTGACAGGAGACCCTCTTCCTCACGTTCTTAGTGAATGGGGACTCTTTTCATCACATTCTCCGTGACTGGAGACTCTCCTCACGTTCTCCGTGACTGGGGACACTCTTCATCACATTCTCGGTAACTGGGGACTCTCTTCCTCAGGTTCTTTGTGACTGGGGACTCTCTTCCTCACGTGCTTCGTGACAGGGGACTCTCTTCATCACAGTCTCCGTGACTGGGGACTCTCTTCCTCACGTTCCTTGTAACTGGAGACTCTCTTCCTCAGGTTCTTCGTGATTGGGGACTCTCTTCATCGCATTCTCCGTGACTGGAGACTCTCTTCCTCATGTTCTTCATGACTGGGTACACTTCATCACATTTTCCGTGACTGGAGACTCGCTTCCTCACATTCTTCGTGATTGGAGACTCGCTTCCTCACGTTCTTCATGACTGGAGACGCTCTTCATCACATTCTCCGTGAATGGGGACACTCTTCCTCACATTCTTCGTGACTGGAGACTCTCTTCCACACGTTCTTCGTGAATGGGTACTCTCTTCCTCACGTTCTTCGTAACTGGGGACACTCTTCCTCAGGTTCTTCGTGACTGGGGACTGTCTTCCTAACGTTCTTCATAACTAAGGACTCTCTTCATCACGTTCCTCATGACTGGAGACTCTCTTCCTCCCGTTCTTCGTGACTGGGGACACTCTTCCACAAGTTCTTCGTGACTGGGGACTCTCTGTCTCACGTTCTCCGTGAATGGCGACCCTCTTCCTCACGTTCTTCGTGACTGGAAACTCTGTTCCAAACGTTTTCGTGACTGGAGACTATCTTCCTCACATTCTTCGTGACTGGAGACTCTCTTCATCACGTTCTCCGTGAATGGGGACTCTCTGCCTCACGTTCTTCGTGACTGGAGACTCTGTTCCACACGTTTTCGTGACTGGAGACTATCTTCCTCACGTTCTTCGTGACTGGAGACTCTCTTCGTCACGTTCTCCGTGAATGCGGACTCTCTGCCTCACGTTCTTCATGACTGGAGACTCTCTTCCACACGTTCTTTGTGACTGGGGACTCTCTTCCTCAGGTTCTTCATGACTGGGGACTCTCTTCCTCACGTTCTTCGTGACTGGAGACTCTCTTCATCACGTTCACCGTGAATGGGGACTCTCTTCCTCACGTTCTTCATGACTGCAGACTCTCTTCCTCACGTTCTTCGTGACTGGGGACTCTCTTCCTCAAGTTCTTCATGACTGGGTACTCTCTGTCGCACTTTCTTCGTGACTGGAAACTCTCTTCATCACGTTCTCCGTGAATGGGGACTCTCTTCCTCACGTTCATCGTGACAGGAGACTGTCTTCCACACGTTCTTCATGACTGGGTACTCTCATCCTCACGTTCCTCGTGACTGAAGACTCTCTTCATCACGTTCTCCGTGAATGGGGACTCTCTGCCTCACGTTCTTCATGACTGGAGACTCTCTTCCACACGTTCTTTGTGACTGGGGACTCTCTTCATCACGTTCTCCGTGAATGGGGTCTCTCTGCCTCACGTTCTTCATGACTGGAGACTCTCTTCCACATGTTCTTTGTGACTGGGGACTCTCTTCCTCACGTTCTTCGTGACTGGGGACTCTCTTCCTCACATTCTTCGTGACTGCAGACCCTCTTCATCACATTCTCCGTGAATGGGGACACTCTTCCTCACATTCTTCGTGACTGGAGACTCTCTTCCACACGTTCTTCGTGAATGGGTACTCTCTTCCTCACGTTCTTCGTAACTGGGGACTCTCTTCCTCAGGTTCTTCGTGACTGGGGACTGTCTTCCTAACGTTCTTCATAACTAAGGACTCTCTTCATCACGTTCCTCATGACTGGAGACTCTCTTCCTCCCGATCTTCGTGACTGGGGACACTCTCCCACAAGTTCTTCGTGACTGGGGACACTCTTCCTCACGTTCTTCGTGACTGGAGACTCTGTTCCAAACGTTTTCGTGACTGGAGACTATCTTCCTCACATTCTTCGTGACTGGAGACTCTCTTCATCACGTTCTCCGTGAATGGGGACTCTCTGCCTCATGTTCTTCGTGACTGGAGACTCTGTTCCACACGTTTTCGTGACTGGAGACTATCTTCCTCACGTTCTTCGTGACTGGAGACTCTCTTCGTCACGTTCTCCGTGAATGGGGACTCTCTGCCTCACGTTCTTCATGACTGGAGACTCTCTTCCACACGTTCTTTGTGACTGGGGACTCTCTTCCTCAGGTTCTTCGTGACTGGGGACTCTCTTCCTCACGTTCTTCGTGACTGGAGACTCTCTTCATCACGTTCACCGTGAATGGGGACTCTCTTCCTCACGTTCGTCATGACTGCAGACTCTCTTCCTCACGTTCTTCGTGACTGGGGACTCTCTTCCTCAAGTTCTTCATGACTGGGTACTCTCTGTCGCACTTTCTTCGTGACTGGAAACTCTCTTCATCACGTTCTCCGTGAATGGGGACTCTCTTCCTCACGTTCATCGTGACAGGAGACTGTCTTCCACACGTTCTTCATGACTGGGTACTCTCTTCCTCACGTTCCTCGTGACTGAAGACTCTCTTCATCACGTTCTCTGTGAATGGGGACTCTCTGCCTCACGTTCTTCATGACTGGAGACTCTCTTCCACACGTTCTTTGTGACTGGGGACTCTCTTCATCACGTTCTCCGTGAATGGGGACTCTCTGCCTCACGTTCTTCATGACTGGAGACTCTCTTCCACATGTTCTTTGTGACTGGGGACTCTCTTCCTCACGTTCTTCGTGACTGGGGACTCTCTTCCTCACGTTCTTCGTGACTGGAGACCCTCTTCATCACATTCTCCGTGAATGGGGACACTCTTCCTCACATTCTTCGTGACTGGAGACTCTCTTCCACACGTTCTTCGTGAATGGGTACTCTCTTCCTCACGTTCTTCGTAACTGGGGACTCTCTTCCTCAGGTTCTTCGTGACTGGGGACTGTCTTCCTAACGTTCTTCATAACTAAGGACTCTCTTCATCACGTTCCTCATGACTGGAGACTCTCTTCCTCCCGTTCTTCTTGACTGGGGACTCTCTTCCTCAAGTTCTTCGTGACTGGGGACTCTCTGTCTCACGTTCTCCGTGAATGGCGACTCTCTTCCTCACGTTCTTCGTGACTGGAGACTCTGTTCCACATGTTTACGTGACTGGAGACTATCTTCCTCACGTTCTTCGTGACTGGAGACTCTCTTCATCACGTTCTCCGTGAATGGGGACTCTCTGCCTCACGTTCTTCATGACTGGAGACTCTCTTCCACACGTTCTTTGTGACTGGGGACTCTCTTCCTCAGGTTCTTCGTGACTGGGGACTCTCTTCCTCACGTTCTTCGTGACTGGAGACTCTCTTCATCACGTTCACCGTGAATGGGGACTCTCTTCCTCACGTTCTTCATGACTGCAGAGTCTCTTCCTCACGTTCTTCGTGACTGGGGACTCTCTTCCGCACGTTCTTCGTGACTGGGGACTCTCTTCCTCTGGATCTTCGAGACTGGGGACACTCTTCCTCACGTTCTTCGTGACTGGAGACACTCTTGATCACGTTCTCCGTGAATGGGGACTCTCTTCCTCACGATCGTCGTGACTGCAGACTCTCTTCCTCACGTTCTTCGTGATGGGGACTCTCTTCCTCTGGATCTTCGTGACTGGGGACACTCTTCCTTATGTTCTTCGTGACTGGAGACACTCTTGATCACGTTCTCCGTGAATGGAGACTCTCTTCCTCACGATCTTCGTGACTGCAGACTCTCTTCCTCACGTTCTTCATGACTGGGGACTCTCTTCCTCAAGTTCTTCATGACTGGGTACTCTCTGTCTCACGTTCTTCGTGACTGGAAACTCTTTTAATCACGTTCTCCATGAATGGGGACTCTCTTCCTCACGTTCATCGTGACAGGAGACTGTCTTCCACAGGTTCTTCGTGACTGGGGACTCTCTGTCTCACGTTCTTCGTGACTGGAGACTCTCTTCATCACGTTCTCCGTGAATGGAGGCTCTCTTCCTCACATTCTTCGTGACTGGAGACTCTCTTCCACACGTTCTTCGTGAATGGGTACTCTCTTCCTCACGTTCTTCGTGACTGAAGACTCTCTTCCAAACGTTCTTCGTGACTGGGGACTCGCTTCCTCAGGTTCTTCGTGACTGGGGACTCTCTTCCTAACGTTCTTCATAACTAGGGACTCTCTTCATCACGTTCCTCGTGACAGGGGACTCTCTTCCTCACGTTCTTCTTGACTGGAGACTCTCTTCCTCATGTTCTTCGTGACAGGAGACCCACTTCCTCAAGTTCTTCGTGACTGGAGACTCTCTTCCACACGTTTTCGTGACTGGAGACTCTCTTCCTCACGTTCTTCATGACTGGGGACTCTCTTCCTCACGTTCTTCGTGACTGGAGACTCTCTTCATCACGTTCTCCGTGATTGGGGACTCGCTTCCTCATGTTCTCCGTGACTGGAGACTCTCTTCCACACGTTTTCGTGACTGGAGACTCTCTTCCTCACGTTCTTCGTGACTGGGGACTCTGTTACTGACGTTCTTCATGACTAGAACCTCTCTTCATCACGTTCTTTGTAATTGGGGACTGGCTTCCTCATGTTCTTCATGACAGGAGACCCTCTTCCTCACGTTCTTCGTGAATGGGGACTCTTTTCATCACATTCTCCGTGACTGGAGACTCTCCTCACGTTCTCCGTGACTGGGGACACACTTCATCACATTCTCGGTAACTGGGGACTCTCTTCCTCAGGTTCTTCGTGATTGGGGACTCTCTTCATCGCATTCTCCGTGACTGGAGACTCTCTTCCTCATGTTCTTCATGACTGGGGACACTTCATCACATTCTCCGTGACTGGAGACTCGCTTCCTCACATTCTTCGTGACTGGAGACTCTCTTCCACACGTTCTTCGTGAATGGGTACTCTCTTCCTCACGTTCTTCGTGACTGAAGACTCTCTTCCAAACGTTCTTCGTGACTGGGGACTCGCTTCCTCAGGTTCTTCGTGACTGGGGACTCTCTTCCTAACGTTCTTCATAACTAGGGACTCTCTTCATCACGTTCCTCGTGACAGGGGACTCTTTTCCTCACGTTCTTCTTGACTGGAGACTCTCTTCCTCATGTTCTTCGTGACAGGAGACCCACTTCCTCAAGTTCTTCGTGACTGGAGACTCTCTTCATCACGTTCTCCGTGAATGGGGACTCTCTGCCTTACGTTCTTCATGACTGGAGACTCTCTTCCACACGTTCTTTATGACTGGGGACTCTCTTCCTAAGGTTCTTCGTGACTGGGGACTCTCTTCCTCATGTTCTTCGTGAATGGGTACTCTCTTCCTCACGTTCTTCGTAACTGGGGACACTCTTCCTCAGGTTCTTCGTGACTGGGGACTGTCTTCCTAACGTTCTTCATAACTAAGGACTCTCTTCATCACGTTCCTCATGACTGGAGACTCTCTTCCTCCCGTTCTTCGTGACTGGGGACACTTCCACAAGTTCTTCGTGACTGGGGACTCTCTGTCTCACGTTCTCCGTGAATGGCGACCCTCTTCCTCACGTTCTTCGTGACTGGAAACTCTGTTCCAAACGTTTTCGTGACTGGAGACTATCTTCCTCACATTCTTCGTGACTGGAGACTCTCTTCATCACGTTCTCCGTGAATGGGGACTCTCTGCCTCACGTTCTTCGTGACTGGAGACTCTGTTCCACACGTTTTCGTGACTGGAGACTATCTTCCTCACGTTCTTCGTGACTGGAGACTCTCTTCGTCACGTTCTCCGTGAATGGGGACTCTCTGCCTCACGTTCTTCATGACTGGAGACTCTCTTCCACACGTTCTTTGTGACTGGGGACTCTCTTCCTCAGGTTCTTCGTGACTGGGGACTCTCTTCCTCACGTTCTTCGTGACTGGAGACTCTCTTCATCACGTTCACCGTGAATGGAGACTCTCTTCCTCACGTTCTTCATGACTGCAGACTCTCTTCCTCACGTTCTTCGTGACTGGGGACTCTCTTCCTCAAGTTCTTCATGACTGGGTACTCTCTGTCGCACTTTCTTCGTGACTGGAAACTCTCTTCATCACGTTCTCCGTGAATGGGGACTCTCTTCCTCACGTTCATCGTGACAGGAGACTGTCTTCCACACGTTCTTCATGACTGGGTACTCTCATCCTCACGTTCCTCGTGACTGAAGACTCTCTTCATCACGTTCTCCGTGAATGGGGACTCTCTGCCTCACGTTCTTCATGACTGGAGACTCTCTTCCACACGTTCTTTGTGACTGGGGACTCTCTTCATCACGTTCTCCGTGAATGGGGTCTCTCTGCCTCACGTTCTTCATGACTGGAGACTCTCTTCCACATGTTCTTTGTGACTGGGGACTCTCTTCCTCACGTTCTTCGTGACTGGGGACTCTCTTCCTCACATTCTTCGTGACTGCAGACCCTCTTCATCACATTCTCCGTGAATGGGGACACTCTTCCTCACATTCTTCGTGACTGGAGACTCTCTTCCACACGTTCTTCGTGAATGGGTACTCTCTTCCTCACGTTCTTCGTAACTGGGGACTCTCTTCCTCAGGTTCTTCGTGACTGGGGACTGTCTTCCTAACGTTCTTCATAACTAAGGACTCTCTTCATCACGTTCCTCATGACTGGAGACTCTCTTCCTCCCGTTCTTCGTGACTGGGGACACTCTTCCACAAGTTCTTCGTGACTGGGGACACTCTTCCTCACGTTCTTCGTGACTGGAGACTCTGTTCCAAACGTTTTCGTGACTGGAGACTATCTTCCTCACATTCTTCGTGACTGGAGACTCTCTTCATCACGTTCTCCGTGAATGGGGACTCTCTGCCTCATGTTCTTCGTGACTGGAGACTCTGTTCCACACGTTCTTTGTGACTGGGGACTCTCTTCCTCAGGTTCTTCGTGACTGGGGACTCTCTTCCTCACGTTCTTCGTGACTGGGGACTCTCTTCCTCAAGTTCTTCATGACTGGGTACTCTCTGTCGCACTTTCTTCGTGACTGGAAACTCTCTTCATCACGTTCTCCGTGAATGGGGACTCTCTTCCTCACGTTCATCGTGACAGGAGACTGTCTTCCACACGTTCTTCATGACTGGGTACTCTCTTCCTCACGTTCCTCGTGACTGAAGACTCTCTTCATCACGTTCTCTGTGAATGGGGACTCTCTGCCTCACGTTCTTCATGACTGGAGACTCTCTTCCACACGTTCTTTGTGACTGGGGACTCTCTTCATCACGTTCTCCGTGAATGGGGACTCTCTGCCTCACGTTCTTCATGACTGGAGACTCTCTTCCACATGTTCTTTGTGACTGGGGACTCTCTTCCTCACGTTCTTCGTGACTGGGGACTCTCTTCCTCACGTTCTTCGTGACTGGAGACCCTCTTCATCACATTCTCCGTGAATGGGGACACTCTTCCTCACATTCTTCGTGACTGGAGACTCTCTTCCACACGTTCTTCGTGAATGGGTACTCTCTTCCTCACGTTCTTCGTAACTGGGGACTCTCTTCCTCAGGTTCTTCGTGACTGGGGACTGTCTTCCTAACGTTCTTCATAACTAAGGACTCTCTTCATCACGTTCCTCATGACTGGAGACTCTCTTCCTCCCGTTCTTCTTGACTGGGGACTCTCTTCCTCAAGTTCTTCGTGACTGGGGACTCTCTGTCTCACGTTCTCCGTGAATGGCGACTCTCTTCCTCACGTTCTTCGTGACTGGAGACTCTGTTCCACACGTTTACGTGACTGGAGACTATCTTCCTCACGTTCTTCGTGACTGGAGACTCTCTTCATCACGTTCTCCGTGAATGGGGACTCTCTGCCTCACGTTCTTCATGACTGGAGACTCTCTTCCACACGTTCTTTGTGACTGGGGACTCTCTTCCTCAGGTTCTTCGTGACTGGGGACTCTCTTCCGCACGTTCTTCGTGACTGGGGACTCTCTTCCTCTGGATCTTCGAGACTGGGGACACTCTTCCTCACGTTCTTCGTGACTGGAGACACTCTTGATCACGTTCTCTGTGAATGGGGACTCTCTTCCTCACGATCTTCGTGACTGCAGACTCTCTTCCTCACGTTCTTCGTGATGGGGACTCTCTTCCTCTGGATCTTCGTGACTGGGGACACTCTTCCTTATGTTCTTCGTGACTGGAGACACTCTTGATCACGTTCTCCGTGAATGGAGACTCTCTTCCTCACGATCTTCGTGACTGCAGACTCTCTTCCTCACGTTCTTCATGACTGGGGACTCGCTTCCTCAAGTTCTTCATGACTGGGTACTCTCTGTCGCACTTTCTTCGTGACTGGAAACTCTCTTCATCACGTTCTCCGTGAATGGGGGCTCTCTTCCTCACATTCTTCGTGACAGGAGACTCTCTTCCACACGTTCTTCGTGAATGGGTACTCTCTTCCTCACGTTCTTCGTGACTGAAGACTCTCTTCCAAACGTTCTTCGTGACTGGGGACTCGCTTCCTCAGGTTCTTCGTGACTGGGGACTCTCTTCCTAACGTTCTTCATAACTAGGGACTCTCTTCATCACGTTCCTCGTGACAGGGGACTCTCTTCCTCACGTTCTTCTTGACTGGAGACTCTCTTCCTCATGTTCTTCGTGACAGGAGACCCTCTTCCTCAAGTTCTTCGTGACTGGAGACTCTCTTCCACACGTTTTCGTGACTGGAGACTCTCTTCCTCACGTTCTTCATGACTGGGGACTCTCTTCCTCACGTTCTTCGTGACTGGAGACTCTCTTCATCACGTTCTCCGTGATTGGGGACTCGCTTCCTCATGTTCTTCGTGACTGGAGACTCTCTTCCACACGTTTTCGTGACTGGAGACTCTCTTCCTCACGTTCTTCGTGACTGGGGACTCTGTTACTGACGTTCTTCATGACTAGAACCTCTCTTCATCACGTTCTTTGTAATTGGGGACTGGCTTCCTCATGTTCTTCATGACAGGAGACCCTCTTCCTCACGTTCTTCGTGAATGGGGACTCTTTTCATCACATTCTCCGTGACTGGAGACTCTCCTCACGTTCTCCGTGACTGGGGACACTCTTCATCACATTCTCGGTAACTGGGGACTCTCTTCCTCAGGTTCTTCGTGACTGGGGACTCTCTTCCTCACGTGCTTCGTGGCAGGGGACTGTCTTCATCACAGTCTCCGTGACTGGGGACTCTCTTCCTCACGTTCCTTGTAACTGGAGACTCTCTTCCTCAGGTTCTTCGTGATTGGGGACTCTCTTCATCGCATTCTCCGTGACTGGAGACTCTCTTCCTCATGTTCTTCATGACTGGGGACTCTCTTCCTCACGTGCTTCGTGGCAGGGGACTGTCTTCATCACAGTCTCCGTGACTGGGGACTCTCTTCCTCACGTTCCTTGTAACTGGAGACTCTCTTCCTTGGGTTCTTCGTGATTGGGGACTCTCTTCATCGCATTCTCCGTGACTGGAGACTCTCTTCCTCATGTTCTTCATGACTGGGGACACTTCATCACATTCTCCGTGACTGGAGATTCGCTTCCTCACATTCTTCGTGATTGGAGACTCGCTTCCTCACGCTCTTCATGACCTGAGACCCTCTTCATCACATTCTCCGTGAATGGGGACACTCTTCCTCACATTCTTCGTGACTGGAGACTCTCTTCCACACGTTCTTCGTGAATGGGTACTCTCTTCCTCACGTTCTTCGTAACTGGGGACTCTCTTCCTCAGGTTCTTCGTGACTGGGGACTGTCTTCCTAACGTTCTTCATAACTAAGGACTCTCTTCATCACGTTCCTCATGACTGGAGACTCTCTTCCTCCCATTCTTTGTGACTGGGGACACTCTTCCTCAAGTTCTTCGTGACTGGGGACTCTCTGTCTCACGTTCTCCGTGAATGGCGACTCTCTTCCTCACGTTCTTCGTGACTGGAGACTCAGTTCCACACGTATTCGTGACTGGAGAATATCTTCCTCACGTTCTTCGTGACTGGAGACTCTCTTCATCACGTTCTCCGTGAATGGGGACTCTCTGCCTCACGTTCTTCATGACTGGAGACTCTCTTCCACACGTTCTTTATGACTGGGGACTCTCTTCCTAAGGTTCTTCGTGACTGGGGACTCTCTTCCTCATGTTCTTCGTGACTGGAGACTCTCTTCATCAGGTTCACCGTGAATGGGGACTCTCTTCCTCACGTTCTTCGTGACTGGGGACTCTGTTACTGACGTTCTTCATGACTAGAACCTCTCTTCATCACGTTCTTTGTAATTGGGGACTGGCTTCCTCATGTTCTTCATGACAGGAGACCCTCTTCCTCACGTTCTTCGTGAATGGGGACTCTTTTTATCACATTCTCCGTGACTGGAGACTCTCCTCACGTTCTCCGTGACTGGGGACACTCTTCATCACATTCTCGGTAACTGGGGACACTCTTCCTCAGGTTCTTCGTGACTGGGGACTCTCTTCCTCACGTGCTTCGTGGCAGGGGACTGTCTTCATCACAGTCTCCGTGACTGGGGACTCTGTTCCTCACGTTCCTTGTAACTGGAGACACTCTTCCTCAGGTTCTTCGTGATTGGGGACTCTCTTCATCGCAATCTCCGTGACTGGAGACTCTCTTCCTCATGTTCTTCATGACTGGGGACACTTCATCACATTCTCCGTGACTGGAGACTCGCTTCCTCACATTCTTCGTGATTGGAGACTCGCTTCCTCACGCTCTTCATGACTGGAGACCCTCTTCATCACATTCTCCGTGAATGGGGACACTCTTCCTCACATTCTTCGTGACTGGAGACTCTCTTCCACACGTTCTTCGTGAATGGGTACTCTCTTCCTCACGTTCTTCGTAACTGGGGACTCTCTTCCTCAGGTTCTTCGTGACTGGGGACTGTCTTCCTAACGTTCTTCATAACTGGGGACTCTCTTCCTCAGGTTCTTCGTGACTGGGGACTGTCTTCCTAACGTTCTTCATAACTAAGGACTCTCTTCATCACGTTCCTCATGACTGGAGACTCTCTTCCTCCCATTCTTTGTGACTGGGGACACTCTTCCTCAAGTTCTTCGTGACTGGGGACTCTCTGTCTCACGTTCTCCGTGAATGGCGACTCTCTTCCTCACGTTCTTCATGACTGGAGACTCTCTTCCACACGTTCTTTATGACTGGGGACTCTCTTCCTAAGGTTCTTCGTGACTGGGGACTCTCTTCCTCATGTTCTTCGTGACTGGAGACTCTCTTCATCAGGTTCACCGTGAATGGGGACTCTCTTCCTCACGTTCTTCATGACTGCAGACACTCTTCCTCACGTTCTTCGTGACTGGGGACTCTCTTCCTCAAGTTCTTCATGACTGGGTACTCTCTGTCGCACTTTCTTCGTGACTGGAAACTCTCTTCATCACGTTCTCCGTGAATGGGTACTCTCTTCCTCACGTTCATCGTGACAGGAGACTGTCTTCCACACGTTCTTCATGACTGGGTACTCTCTTCCTCACGTTCCTCGTGACTGAAGACTCTCTTCATCACGTTCTCCGTGAATGGGGACTCTCTGCCTCACGTTCTTCATGAATGGAGACTCCCTTCCACACGTTCTTTGTGACTGGGGACTCTCTTCATCACGTTCTCCGTGAATGGGGACTCTCTGCCTCACGTTCTTCATGACTGGAGACTCTCTTCCACATGTTCTTTGTGACTGGGGACTCTCTTCCTCACGTTCTTCGTGACTGGGGACTCTCTTCCTCACGTTCTTCGTGACTGGAGACCCTCTTCATCACATTCTCCGTGAATGGGGACACTCTTCCTCACATTCTTCGTGACTGGAGACTCTCTTCCACACGTTCTTCGTGAATGGGTACTCTCTTCCTCACGTTCTTCGTAACTGGGGACACTCTTCCTCAGGTTCTTCGTGACTGGGGACTGTCTCACTAACGTTCTTCATAACTAAGGACTCTCTTCATCACAGTCCTCATGACTGGAGACTCTCTTCCTCCCGTTCTTCGTGACTGGGGACTCTCTTCCTCAAGTTCTTCGTGACTGGGGACTCTCTGTCTCACGTTCTCCGTGAATGGCGACTCTCTTCCTCACGTTCTTCGTGACTGGAGATTCTGTTCCACACGTTTACGTGACTGGAGACTATCTTCCTCACGTTCTTCGTGACTGGAGACTCTCTTCATCACGTTCTCCGTGAATGGGGACTCTCTGCCTCACGTTCTTCATGACTGGAGACTCTCTTCATCACGTTCACCGTGAATGGGGACTCTCTTCCTCACGTTCTTCATGACTGCAGAGTCTCTTCCTGACGTTCTTCGTGACTGGGGACTCTCTTCCTCAAGTTCTTCATGACTGGGTACTCTCTGTCTCACTTTCTTCGTGACTGGAAACTCTCTTCATCATGTTCTCCGTGAATGGGGACTCTCTTCCTCACGTTCATCGTGACAGGAGACTGTCTTCCACATGTTCTTCATGACTGGGTACTCTCTTCCTCACGTTCCTCGTGACTGAAGACTCTCTTCCACACTTTCTTCGTGACTGGGGACTCTCTTCCTCAGGTTCTTCGTGACTGGGGACTCTCTTCCGCACGTTCTTCGTGACTGGGGACTCTCTTCCTCTGGATCTTCATGACTGGGGACACTCTTCCTCACGTTCTTCGTGACTGGAGACACTCTTGATCACGTTCTCCGTGAATGGGGACTCTCTTCCTCACGATCTTCGTGACTGCAGACTCTCTTCCTCACGTTCTTCATGACTGGGGACTCTCTTCCTCAAGTTCATCATGACTGGGTACTCTCTGTCTCACGTTCTTCGTGACTGGAAACTCTTTTCATCACGTTCTCCGTGAATAGGGACTCTCTTCCTCACGTTCATCGTGACAGGAGTCTGTCTTCCATACGTTCTTCGTGACTGGGGACTCTCTGTCTCACGTTCTTCGTGACTGGAGACTCTCTTCATCACGTTCTCCGTGAATGGGGGCTCTCTTCCTCACATTCTTCGTGACTGGGGACACTTCATCACATTCTCCGTGACTGGAGACTCGCTTCCTCACATTCTTCGTGATTGGAGACTCGCTTCCTCACGCTCTTCATGACTGGAGACCCTCTTCATCACATTCTCCGTGAATGGGGACACTCTTCCTCACATTCTTCGTGACTGGAGACTCTCTTCCACACGTTCTTCGTGAATGGGTACTCTCTTCCTCACGTTCTTCGTAACTGGGGACTCTCGTCCTCAGGTTCTTCGTGACTGGGGACTGTCTTCCTAACGTTCTTCATAACTAAGGACTCTCTTCATCACGTTCCTCATGACTGGAGACTCTCTTCCTCCCGTTCTTCGTGACTGGGGATACTCTTCCTCAAGTTCTTCGTGACTGGGGACTCTCTGTCTCACGTTCTCCGTGAATGGCGACTCTCTTCCTCACGTTCTTCGTGACTGGAGACTCTGTTCCACACGTTTTCGTGACTGGAGACTATCTTCCTCACGTTCTTCGTGACTGGAGACTCTCTTCATCACGTTCACCGTGAATGGGGACTCTCTTCCTCACGTTCTTCATGACTGCAGAGTCTCTTCCTGACGTTCTTTGTGACTGGGGACTCTCTTCCTCAAGTTCTTCATGACTGGGTACTCTCTGTCTCACTTTCTTCGTGACTGGAAACTCTCTTCATCATGTTCTCCGTGAATGGGGACTCTCTTCCTCACGTTCATCGTGACAGGAGACTGTCTTCCACACGTTCTTCATGACTGGGTACTCTCTTCCTCACGTTCCTCGTGACTGAAGACTCTCTTCCTCACGTTCTTCGTGACTGGAGACCCTCTTCATCACATTCTCCGTGAATGGGGACACTCTTCCTCACATTCTTCGTGACTGGAGACTCTCTTCCACACGTTCTTCGTGAATGGGTACTCTCTTCCTCACGTTCTTCGTAACTGGGGACTCTCTTCCTCAGGTTCTTCGTGACTGGGGACTCTCTGTCTCACGTTCTCCGTGAATGGCGACTCTCTTCCTCACGTTCTTCGTGACTGGAGACTCTGTTCCACACGTTTACGTGACTGGAGACTATCTTCCTCACGTTCTTCGTGACTGGAGACTCTCTTCATCACGTTCTCCGTGAATGGGGACTCTCTGCCTCACGTTCTTCATGACTGGAGACTCTCTTCCACACGTTCTTTGTGACTGGGGACTCTCTTCCTCAGGTTCTTCGTGACTGGGGACTCTCTTCCTCACGTTCTTCGTGACTGGAGACTCTCTTCATCACGTTCACCGTGAATGGGGACACTCTTCCTCACGTTCTTCATGACTGCAGAGTCTCTTCCTGACGTTCTTCGTGACTGGGGACTCTCTTCCTCAAGTTCTTCATGACTGGGTACTCTCTGTCTCACTTTCTTCGTGACTGGAAACTCTCTTCATCATGTTCTCCGTGAATGGGGACTCTCTTCCTCACGTTCATCGGGACAGGAGACTGTCTTCCACACGTTCTTCATGACTGGGTACTCTCTTCCTCACGTTCCTCGTGACTGAAGACTCTCTTCCACACTATCTTCGTGACTGGGGACTCTCTTCCTCAGGTTCTTCGTGACTGGGGACTCTCATCCGCACGTTCTTCGTGACTGGGGACTCTCTTCCTCTGGATCTTCATGACTGGATACACTCTTCCTCACGTTCTTCGTGACTGGAGACACTCTTGATCACGTTCTCCGTGAATGGGGAATCTCTTCCTCACGATCTTCGTGACTGCAGACTCTCTTCCTCACGTTCTTCATGACTGGGGACTCTCTTCCTCAAGTTCATCATGACTGGGTACTCTCTGTCTCACGTTCTTCGTGACTGGAAACTCTTTTCATCACGTTCTCCGTGAATAGGGACTCTCTTCCTCACGTTCATCGTGACAGGAGTCTGTCTTCCATACGTTCTTCGTGACTGGGGACTCTCTGTCTCACGTTCTTCGTGACTGGAGACTCTCTTCATCACGTTCTCCGTGAATGGGGGCTCTCTTCCTCACATTCTTCATGACTGGAGACTCTGTTCCACACGTTTACGTGACTGGAGACTATCTTCCTCACGTTCTTCGTGACTGGAGACTCTCTTCATCACGTTCTCCGTGAATGGGGACTCTCTGCCTCACGTTCTTCATGACTGGAGACTCTCTTCCACACGTTCTTTGTGACTGGGGACTCTCTTCCTCAGGTTCTTCGTGACTGGGGACTCTCTTCCTCACGTTCTTCGTGACTGGAGACTCTCTTCATCACGTTCACCGTGAATGGGGACACTCTTCCTCACGTTCTTCATGACTGCAGAGTCTCTTCCTGACGTTCTTCGTGACTGGGGACTCTCTTCCTCAAGTTCTTCATGACTGGGTACTCTCTGTCTCACTTTCTTCGTGATTGGAAACTCTCTTCATCATGTTCTCCGTGAATGGGGACTCTCTTCCTCACGTTCATCGGGACAGGAGACTGTCTTCCACACGTTCTTCATGACTGGGTACTCTCTTCCTCACGTTCCTCGTGACTGAAGACTCTCTTCCACACTATCTTCGTGACTGGGGACTCTCTTCCTCAGGTTCTTCGTGACTGGGGACTCTCATCCGCACGTTCTTCGTGACTGGGGACTCTCTTCCTCTGGATCTTCATGACTGGGGACACTCTTCCTCACGTTCTTCGTGACTGGAGACACTCTTGATCACGTTCTCCGTGAATGGGGAATCTCTTCCTCACGATCTTCGTGACTGCAGACTCTCTTCCTCACGTTCTTCATGACTGGGGACTCTCTTCCTCAAGTTCATCATGACTGGGTACTCTCTGTCTCACGTTCTTCGTGACTGGAAACTCTTTTCATCACGTTCTCCGTGAATAGGGTCTCTCTTCCTCACGTTCATCGTGAATGGGGGCTCTCTTCCTCACATTCTTCGTGACTGGAGACTCTCTTCCACACGTTCTTCGTGAATGGGTACACTCTTCCTCACGTTCTTCGTGACTGAAGACTCTCTTCCAAACGTTCTTCGTGACTGGGGACTCGCTTCATCACGTTCTTCGTGACTGGGGACTCTTCCTCAGGTTCTTCTTGACTGGGGACTCTCTTCCTCATGATCTTCATGACTGTAGGCTCGCTTCATCACTTTCTTCGTGACTGTGGTCTCTCTTCCTCACGTTCCTCGTGACTGGGGACTCTTCCTCAGGTTCTTCTTGACTGGGGACTCTCTTCCTCATGATCTTCATGACTGTAGGCTCGCTTCATCACGTTCTTCGTGACTGTGGACTCTCTTCCTCATGTTCTTCGTGACTGGAGACTCTCTTACTCACGTTCTTCGTAACTGGGGACTCTCTGTCTCACGTTCTTCATGACTGGAATCTCTTTTCATCACGTTCTCCGTGAATGGGGACACTCTTCCTCACGTTCTTCGTGACTGAAGACTCTCTTCCAAACATTTTTCGTGACTGGGGACTCGCTTCCTCAGGTTCTTCATGACTGGGGACTCTCTTCCACACGTTCTTTGTGACTGGGGACACTCTTCCTCAGGTTCTTCGTGACTGGGGACCCTCTTCCTCACGTTCTTCGTGACTGGAGACTCTCTTCATCACGTTCATCGTGACAGGAGACTGTCTTCCACACGTTCTTCATGACTGGGGACTCGCTTCCTCAGGTTCTTCATGACTGGGGACTCTCTTCCACACGTTCTTTGTGACTGGGGACACTCTTCCTCAGGTTCTTCGTGAATGGGTACACTCTTCCTCACGTTCTTCGTGACTGAAGACTCTCTTCCAAACGTTCTTCGTGACTGGGGACTCGCTTCATCACGTTCTTCGTGACTGGGGACTCTTCCTCAGGTTCTTCTTGACTGGGGACTCTCTTCCTCATGATCTTCATGACTGTAGGCTCGCTTCATCACTTTCTTCGTGACTGTGGTCTCTCTTCCTCACGTTCCTCGTGACTGGGGACTCTTCCTCAGGTTCTTCTTGACTGGGGACTCTCTTCCTCATGATCTTCATGACTGTAGGCTCGCTTCATCACGTTCTTCGTGACTGTGGACTCTCTTCCTCATGTTCTTCGTGACTGGAGACTCTCTTACTCACGTTCTTCGTAACTGGGGACTCTCTGTCTCACGTTCTTCATGACTGGAATCTCTTTTCATCACGTTCTCCGTGAATGGGGACACTCTTCCTCACGTTCTTCGTGACTGAAGACTCTCTTCCAAACATTTTTCGTGACTGGGGACTCGCTTCCTCAGGTTCTTCATGACTGGGGACTCTCTTCCACACGTTCTTTGTGACTGGGGACACTCTTCCTCAGGTTCTTCGTGACTGGGGACCCTCTTCCTCACGTTCTTCGTGACTGGAGACTCTCTTCATCACGTTCACCGTGAATGGGGACTCACTTCATCACGTTCTCTTGAATGGGGACACTCTTAGTCACTTTCTTCGTGACTGCAGAGTCTCTTCCTGACGTTCTTCGTGACTGGGGACTCTCTTCCACAAGTTCTTCATGACTGGGTACTCTCTGTCTCACTTTCTTCGTGACTGGAAACACTCTTCATCATGTTCTCCGTGAATGGGGACTCTCTTCCTCACGTTCATCGTGACAGGAGACTGTCTTCCACACGTTCTTCATGACTGGGTACTCTCTTCCTCAGGTTCTTCGTGACTGAAGACTCTGGATCTTCATGACTGGGGACACTCTTCCTCACGTGCTTCGTGACTGGAGACACTCTTGATCACGTTCTCCGTGAATGGGGACTCTCTTCCTCACGATCTTCGTGACTGCAGACTCTCTTCCTCACGTTCTTCATGACTGGGGACTCTCTTCCTCAAGTTCATCATGACTGGGTACTCTCTGTCTCACGTTCTTCGTGACTGGAAACTCTTTTCATCACGTTCTCCGTGAATAGGGACTCTCTTCCTCACGTTCATCGTGACAGGAGTCTGTCTTCCATACGTTCTTCGTGACTGGGGACTCTCTGTCTCACGTTCTTCGTGACTGGAGACTCTCTTCATCATGTTCTCCGTGAATGGGGGCTCTCTTCCTCACATTCTTCGTGACTGGAGACTCTCTTCCACACGTTCTTCGTGAATGGGTACACTCTTCCTCACGTTCTTCGTGACTGAAGACTCTCTTCCAAACGTTCTTCGTGACTGGGGACTCGCTTCATCACGTTCTTCGTGACTGGGGACTCTTCCTCAGGTTCTTCTTGACTGGGGACTCTCTTCCTCATGATCTTCATGACTGTAGGCTCGCTTCATCACTTTCTTCGTGACTGTGGTCTCTCTTCCTCACGTTCCTCGTGACTGGGGACTCTTCCTCAGGTTCTTCTTGACTGGGGACTCTCTTCCTCATGATCTTCATGACTGTAGGCTCGCTTCATCACGTTCTTCGTGACTGTGGACTCTCTTCCTCATGTTCTTCGTGACTGGAGACTCTCTTACTCACGTTCTTCGTAACTGGGGACTCTCTGTCTCACGTTCTTCATGACTGGAATCTCTTTTCATCACGTTCTCCGTGAATGGGGACACTCTTCCTCACGTTCTTCGTGACTGGAGACACTCTTGATCACGTTCTCCGTGAATGGGGAATCTCTTCCTCACGATCTTCGTGACTGCAGACTCTCTTCCTCACGTTCTTCATGACTGGGGACTCTCTTCCTCAAGTTCATCATGACTGGGTACTCTCTGTCTCACGTTCTTCGTGACTGGAAACTCTTTTCATCACGTTCTCCGTGAATAGGGACTCTCTTCCTCACGTTCATCGTGACAGGAGTCTGTCTTCCATACGTTCTTCGTGACTGGGGACTCTCTGTCTCACGTTCTTCGTGACTGGAGACTCTCTTCATCACGTTCTCCGTGAATGGGGGCTCTCTTCCTCACATTCTTCGTGACTGGAGACTCTCTTCCACACGTTCTTCGTGAATGGGTACACTCTTCCTCACGTTCTTCGTGACTGAAGACTCTCTTCCAAACGTTCTTCGTGACTGGGGACTCGCTTCATCACGTTCTTCGTGACTGGGGACTCTTCCTCAGGTTCTTCTTGACTGGGGACTCTCTTCCTCATGATCTTCATGACTGTAGGCTCGCTTCATCACTTTCTTCGTGACTGTGGTCTCTCTTCCTCACGTTCCTCGTGACTGGGGACTCTTCCTCAGGTTCTTCTTGACTGGGGACTCTCTTCCTCATGATCTTCATGACTGTAGGCTCGCTTCATCACGTTCTTCGTGACTGTGGACTCTCTTCCTCATGTTCTTCGTGACTGGAGACTCTCTTACTCACGTTCTTCGTAACTGGGGACTCTCTGTCTCACGTTCTTCATGACTGGAATCTCTTTTCATCACGTTCTCCGTGAATGGGGACACTCTTCCTCACGTTCTTCGTGACTGAAGACTCTCTTCCAAACATTTTTCGTGACTGGGGACTCCCTTCCTCAGGTTCTTCATGACTGGGGACTCTCTTCCACACGTTCTTTGTGACTGGGGACACTCTTCCTCAGGTTCTTCGTGACTGGGGACCCTCTTCCTCACGTTCTTCATGACTGGAGACTCTCTTCATCACGTTCACCGTGAATGGGGACTCTCTTCCTCACGTTCTTCATGACTGCAGAGTCTCTTCCTGACGTTCTTCGTGACTGGGGACTCTCTTCCACAAGTTCTTCATGACTGGGTACTCTCTGTCTCACTTTCTTCGTGACTGGAAACACTCTTCATCATGTTCTCCGTGAATGGGGACTCTCTTCCTCACGTTCATCGTGACAGGAGACTGTCTTCCACACGTTCTTCATGACTGGGTACTCTCTTCCTCAGGTTCTTCGTGACTGAAGACTCTCTTCCGCACGTTCTTCGTGACTGGGGACTCTCTTCCTCTGGATCTTCATGACTGGGGACACTCTTCCTCACGTTCTTCGTGACTGGAGACACTCTTGATCACGTTCTCCGTGAATGGGGACTCTCTTCCTCACGATCTTCGTGACTGCAGACTCTCTTCCTCACGTTCTTCATGACTGGGGTCTCTCTTCCTCAAGTTCATCATGACTGGGTACTCTCTGTCTCACGTTCTTCGTGACTGGAAACTCTTTTCATCACGTTCTCCATGAATAGGGACTCTCTTCCTCACGTTCATCGTGACAGGAGTCTGTCTTCCATACGTTCTTCGTGACTGGGGACTCTCTGTCTCACGTTCTTCGTGACTGGAGACTCTCTTCATCACGTTCTCCGTGAATGGGGGCTCTCTTCCTCACATTCTTCGTGACTGGAGACTCTCTTCCACACGTTCTTCGTGAATGGGTACACTCTTCCTCACGTTCTTCGTGACTGAAGACTCTCTTCCAAACGTTCTTCGTGACTGGGGACTCGCTTCATCACGTTCTTCGTGACTGGGGACTCTTCCTCAGGTTCTTCTTGACTGGGGACTCTCTTCCTCATGATCTTCATGACTGTAGGCTCGCTTCATCACTTTCTTCGTGACTGTGGTCTCTCTTCCTCACGTTCCTCGTGACTGGGGACTCTTCCTCAGGTTCTTCTTGACTGGGGACTCTCTTCCTCATGATCTTCATGACTGTAGGCTCGCTTCATCACGTTCTTCGTGACTGTGGACTCTCTTCCTCATGTTCTTCGTGACTGGAGACTCTCTTACTCACGTTCTTCGTAACTGGGGACTCTCTGTCTCACGTTCTTCATGACTGGAATCTCTTTTCATCACGTTCTCCGTGAATGGGGACACTCTTCCTCACGTTCTTCGTGACTGAAGACTCTCTTCCAAACATTCTTCATGACTGGGGACTCGCTTACTCAGGTTCTTCATGACTGGGGACTCTCTCCCTAACGTTCTTCATAACTAGGGACACTCTTCATCACGTTGCTCGTGACAGGGGACTCTCTTCCTCACGTTCTTCGTGACTGGAGACTCTCTTCCTCATGTTCTTCGTGACTGGAGACTCACTTCATCACGTTCTCTTGAATGGGGACACTCTTAGTCACTTTCTTCGTGACTGGAGACTGTCTTCCTCACGTTCTTCTTGACTGGGGACTCTCTTCCTCAAGTTCTTCGTGACTGGGGACTCTCTGTCTCACGTTCTTCATGACTGGAGACTCTCTTCATCACGTTCTCCATGAATGGGGACTCTCTTCCTCACGTTCTTCATGACTGGAGACTGTCTTCCACACGTTCTTCGTGAATGGGTACTCTCTTCCTCACATTCTTCGTTATTGAAGACTCCCTTCCACACTTTCTTCGTGACTGGGGACTCTCTTCCTACAGGTTCTTCGTGACTGGGGACTCTCTTCCGCACGATCTTCCTGACTGGGGACTCTCTTCCTCTGGATCTTCGTGACTGGGGACACTCTTCCTTACGTTCTTCGTGACTGGAGACTCTCTTCATCACGTTCACCGTGAATGGGGACTCTCTTCCTCACGTTCTTCATGACTGCAGAGTCTCTTCCTGACGTTCTTCGTGACTGGGGACTGTCTTCCACACGTTCTTCATGACTGGGTACTCTCTTCCTCACGTTCCTCGTGACTGAAGACTCTCTTCCACACTTTCTTCGTGACTGGGGACTCTCTTCCTCAGGTTCTTCGTGACTGGGGACTCTCTTCCGCACGTTCTTCGTGACTGGGGACTCTCTTCCTCTGGATCTTCATGACTGGGGACACTCTTCCTCACGTTCTTCGTGACTGGAGACACTCTTGATCACGTTCTCCGTGAATGGGGACTCTCTTCCTCACGATCTTCGTGACTGCAGACTCTCTTCCTCACGTTCTTCATGACTGGGGACTCTCTTCCTCAAGTTCATCATGACTGGGTACTCTCTGTCTCACGTTCTTCGTGACTGGAAACTCTTTTCATCACGTTCTCCGTGAATAGGGACTCTTTTCCTCACGTTCATCGTGACAGGAGTCTGTCTTCCATACGTTCTTCGTGACTGGGGACTCTCTGTCTCACGTTCTTCGTAACTGGAGACTCTCTTCATCACGTTCTCCGTGAATGGAGGCTCTCTTCCTCACATTCTTCGTGACTGGAGACTCTCTTCCACACGTTCTTCGTGAATGGGTACACTCTTCCTCACGTTCTTCGTGACTGAAGACTCTCTTCCAAACGTTCTTCGTGACTGGGAACTCGCTTCATCACGATCTTCGTGACTGGGGACTCTTCCTCAGGTTCTTCTTGACTGAGGACTCTCTTCCTCATGATCTTCATGACTGTAGGCTCGCTTCATCACTTTCTTCGTGACTGTGGTCTCTCTTCCTCACGTTCCTCGTGACTGGGGACTCTTCCTCAGGTTCTTCTTGACTGGGGACTCACTTCCTCATGATCTTCATGACTGTAGGCTCGCTTCATCACGTTCTTCGTGACTGTGGACTCTCTTCCTCATGTTCTTCGTGACTGGAGACTCTCTTACTCACGTTCTTCGTAACTGGGGACTCTCTGTCTCACGTTCTTCATGACTGGAATCTCTTTTCATCACGTTCTCTGTGAATGGGGACACTCTTCCTCACGTTCTTCGTGACTGAAGACTCTCTTCCAAACATTCTTCGTGACTGGGGACTCGCTTCCTCAGGTTCTTCATGACTGGGGACTCTCTTCCTAACGTTCTTCATAACTAGGGACACTCTTCATCACGTTCTTCGTGACTGGAGACTCTCTTCCTCATGTTCTTCGTGACTGGAGACTCACTTCATCACGTTCTCTTGAATGGGGACACTCTTAGTCACTTTCTTCGTGACTGGAGACTGTCTTCCTCACGTTCTTCTTGACTGGGGACTCTCTTCCTCAAGTTCTTCGTGACTGGGGACTCTCTGTCTCACGTTCTTCATGACTGGAGACTCTCTTCATCACGTTCTCCATGAATGGGGACTCTCTTCCTCACGTTCTTCATGACTGGAGACTGTCTTCCACACGTTCTTCGTGAATGGGTACTCTCTTCCTCACATTCTTCGTTATTGAAGACTCCCTTCCACACTTTCTTCGTGACTGGGGACTCTCTTCCTACAGGTTCTTCGTGACTGGGGACTCTCTTCCGCACGATCTTCCTGACTGGGGACTCTCTTCCTCTGGATCTTCGTGACTGGGGACACTCTTCCTTACGTTCTTCGTGACTGGAGACACTCTTGATCACGTTCTCCGTGAATGGGGACTCTCTTCCTCACGTTCATCATGACTGCGGACTCTCTTCCACAAGTTCTTCATGACTGGGTACTCTCTTTCTCACGTTCTTCGTTACTGGAAACTCTTTTCATCACGTTCTCCGTTAATGGGGACTCTCTTCCTCACGTTCATCGTGACAGGAGACTGCCTTCCACACGTTCTTCGTGACTGGGGACTCTCTGTCTCACGTTTTTCGTGACTGGAGACTCCCTTCATCACGTTCTCCGTGAGTGGGGGCTCTCTTCCTCACATTCTTCGTGACTGGAGACTCTCTTCCACACGTTCTTCGTGAATGGGTACTCTCTTCCTCACGTTCTTCGTGACTGAAGACTCTCTTCCAAACGTTCTTCGTGACTGGGGACTCGCTTCCTCAGGTTCTTCGTGACTGGGGACTCTCTTCCTCATGTTCTTCGTGACTGGAGACTCTCTTACTCACGTTCTTCGTAACTGGGGACTCTCTGTCTCACGTTCTTCATGACTGGAATCTCTTTTCATCACGTTCTCCGTGAATGGGGACACTCTTCCTCACGTTCTTCGTGACTGAAGACTCTCTTCCAAACATTCTTCATGACTGGGGACTCGCTTACTCAGGTTCTTCATGACTGGGGACTCTCTCCCTAACGTTCTTCATAACTAGGGACACTCTTCATCACGTTGCTCGTGACAGGGGACTCTCTTCCTCACGTTCTTCGTGACTGGAGACTCTCTTCCTCATGTTCTTCGTGACTGGAGACTCACTTCATCACGTTCTCTTGAATGGGGACACTCTTAGTCACTTTCTTCGTGACTGGAGACTGTCTTCCTCACGTTCTTCTTGACTGGGGACTCTCTTCCTCAAGTTCTTCGTGACTGGGGACTCTCTGTCTCACGTTCTTCATGACTGGAGACTCTCTTCATCACGTTCTCCATGAATGGGGACTCTCTTCCTCACGTTCTTCATGACTGGAGACTGTCTTCCACACGTTCTTCGTGAATGGGTACTCTCTTCCTCACATTCTTCGTTATTGAAGACTCCCTTCCACACTTTCTTCGTGACTGGGGACTCTCTTCCTACAGGTTCTTCGTGACTGGGGACTCTCTTCCGCACGATCTTCCTGACTGGGGACTCTCTTCCTCTGGATCTTCGTGACTGGGGACACTCTTCCTTACGTTCTTCGTGACTGGAGACTCTCTTCATCACGTTCACCGTGAATGGGGACTCTCTTCCTCACGTTCTTCATGACTGCAGAGTCTCTTCCTGACGTTCTTCGTGACTGGGGACTGTCTTCCACACGTTCTTCATGACTGGGTACTCTCTTCCTCACGTTCCTCGTGACTGAAGACTCTCTTC
Organism: Hypanus sabinus; assembly: GCF_030144855.1. Taxonomy (NCBI): domain Eukaryota; kingdom Metazoa; phylum Chordata; class Chondrichthyes; order Myliobatiformes; family Dasyatidae; genus Hypanus; species Hypanus sabinus. The sequence continues at coordinate 4,323,946 of NC_082720.1, forward strand.
CACACTTTCTTCGTGACTGGGGACTCTCTTCCTCAGGTTCTTCGTGACTGGGGACTCTCTTCCGCACGTTCTTCGTGACTGGGGACTCTCTTCCTCTGGATCTTCATGACTGGGGACACTCTTCCTCACGTTCTTCGTGACTGGAGACACTCTTGATCACGTTCTCCGTGAATGGGGACTCTCTTCCTCACGATCTTCGTGACTGCAGACTCTCTTCCTCACGTTCTTCATGACTGGGGACTCTCTTCCTCAAGTTCATCATGACTGGGTACTCTCTGTCTCACGTTCTTCGTGACTGGAAACTCTTTTCATCACGTTCTCCGTGAATAGGGACTCTTTTCCTCACGTTCATCGTGACAGGAGTCTGTCTTCCATACGTTCTTCGTGACTGGGGACTCTCTGTCTCACGTTCTTCGTAACTGGAGACTCTCTTCATCACGTTCTCCGTGAATGGAGGCTCTCTTCCTCACATTCTTCGTGACTGGAGACTCTCTTCCACACGTTCTTCGTGAATGGGTACACTCTTCCTCACGTTCTTCGTGACTGAAGACTCTCTTCCAAACGTTCTTCGTGACTGGGAACTCGCTTCATCACGATCTTCGTGACTGGGGACTCTTCCTCAGGTTCTTCTTGACTGAGGACTCTCTTCCTCATGATCTTCATGACTGTAGGCTCGCTTCATCACTTTCTTCGTGACTGTGGTCTCTCTTCCTCACGTTCCTCGTGACTGGGGACTCTTCCTCAGGTTCTTCTTGACTGGGGACTCACTTCCTCATGATCTTCATGACTGTAGGCTCGCTTCATCACGTTCTTCGTGACTGTGGACTCTCTTCCTCATGTTCTTCGTGACTGGAGACTCTCTTACTCACGTTCTTCGTAACTGGGGACTCTCTGTCTCACGTTCTTCATGACTGGAATCTCTTTTCATCACGTTCTCTGTGAATGGGGACACTCTTCCTCACGTTCTTCGTGACTGAAGACTCTCTTCCAAACATTCTTCGTGACTGGGGACTCGCTTCCTCAGGTTCTTCATGACTGGGGACTCTCTTCCTAACGTTCTTCATAACTAGGGACACTCTTCATCACGTTCTTCGTGACTGGAGACTCTCTTCCTCATGTTCTTCGTGACTGGAGACTCACTTCATCACGTTCTCTTGAATGGGGACACTCTTAGTCACTTTCTTCGTGACTGGAGACTGTCTTCCTCACGTTCTTCTTGACTGGGGACTCTCTTCCTCAAGTTCTTCGTGACTGGGGACTCTCTGTCTCACGTTCTTCATGACTGGAGACTCTCTTCATCACGTTCTCCATGAATGGGGACTCTCTTCCTCACGTTCTTCATGACTGGAGACTGTCTTCCACACGTTCTTCGTGAATGGGTACTCTCTTCCTCACATTCTTCGTTATTGAAGACTCCCTTCCACACTTTCTTCGTGACTGGGGACTCTCTTCCTACAGGTTCTTCGTGACTGGGGACTCTCTTCCGCACGATCTTCCTGACTGGGGACTCTCTTCCTCTGGATCTTCGTGACTGGGGACACTCTTCCTTACGTTCTTCGTGACTGGAGACACTCTTGATCACGTTCTCCGTGAATGGGGACTCTCTTCCTCACGTTCATCATGACTGCGGACTCTCTTCCACAAGTTCTTCATGACTGGGTACTCTCTTTCTCACGTTCTTCGTTACTGGAAACTCTTTTCATCACGTTCTCCGTGAATGGGGACTCTCTTCCTCACGTTCATCGTGACAGGAGACTGCCTTCCACACGTTCTTCGTGACTGGGGACTCTCTGTCTCACGTTTTTCGTGACTGGAGACTCCCTTCATCACGTTCTCCGTGAGTGGGGGCTCTCTTCCTCACATTCTTCGTGACTGGAGACTCTCTTCCACACGTTCTTCGTGAATGGGTACTCTCTTCCTCACGTTCTTCGTGACTGAAGACTCTCTTCCAAACGTTCTTCGTGACTGGGGACTCGCTTCCTCAGGTTCTTCGTGACTGGGGACTCCCTTCCTAACGTTCTTCATAACTAGGGACTCTCTTCATCACGTTCCTCGTGACAGGGGACTCTCTTCCTCACGTTCTTCGTGACTGGAGACTCTCTTCCTCATGTTCTTCGTTACAGGAGACCCTCTTCCTCACGTTCTTCGTGATGGAGACTCTCTTCCACACGTTTTCCTGACTGGAGACTCTCTTCCTCACATTCTTCGTGACTGGGGACTCTCTTCCTCACGTTCTTCGTGACTGGAGACTCTCTTCATCACGTTCTCCGTGATTGGGGACTCGCTTCCTCATGTTCTTCGTGACTGGAGACTCTCTTCCACACGTTTTCGTGACTGGAGACTCTGTTCCTCACGTTCTTCGTGATTGGGGAATCTCTTCCTCACGTTCTTCATAACTAGGGTTCTTCGTGACTGGAGACTCTCTTCATCACGTTCTCCGTGATTGGGGACTCGCTTCCTCATGTTCTTCGTGACAGGAGACCCTCTTCCTCACATTCTCCGTGACTGGAGACTCTCCTCCTCACGTTATTCATGATTGGGGACACTCTTCATCACTTTCTTCGTGACTGGAGACTCTCTTCCTCACGTTCCTCGTGACTGGGGACTCTTCCTCAGGTTCTTCTTGACTGGGGACTCTCTTCCTCATGATCTTCATGACTGTAGGCTCGCTTCATCACGTTCTTCGTGACTGTGGACTCTTCCTCAGGTTCTTCTTGACTGGGGACTCTCTTCCTCATGATCTTCATGACTGTAGGCTCGCTTCATCACGTTCTTCGTGACTGTGGACTCTCTTCCTCACGTTCTTCGTGACTGGAGACTCTCTTCCTCACGTTCTTGGTAACTGGGGACTCTCTGTCTCACGTTCTTCATGACTGGAAACTCTTTTCATCACGTTCTCCGTGAATGGGGACACACTTCCTCACGTTCTTCGTGACTGAAGACTCTCTTCCAAACGTTCTTCGTGACTGGAGACTCTCTTCATCACGTTCTCCGTGATTGGGGACTCGCTTCCTCATGTTCTTCGTGACTGGAGACTCTCTTCCACACGTTTTCGTGACTGGAGACTCTCTTCCTCACGTTCTTCGTGACTGGGGACTCTCTTCCTCATGTTCTTCGTGACTGGAGACTCTCTTCATCACGTTCTTTGTGATTGGGGACTGGCTTCCTCATGTTCTTCGTGACAGAAGACCCTCTTCCTCACGTTCTTTGTGAATGGGGACACTTTTCATCACATTCTCCGTGACTGGAGACTGTCCTCCTCACGTTATTCATGATTGGGGACGCTCTTCGTCACTTTTTTCGTGACTGGGGACTCTTCCTCAGGTTCTTCTTGACTGGGGACTCTCTTCCTCATGATCTTCATGACAGTAGGCTCGCCTCATCACGTTCTTCGTGACTGTGGACTCTCTTCCTCACGTTCTTCGTAACTGGGGACTCTCTGTCTCACGTTCTTTATGACTGGAAACTCTTTTCATCACGTTCTCCGTGAATGGGGAAACTCTTCCTCACGTTCTTCATGACTGAAGACTCTCTTCCCAATGTTCTTCGTGACTGGGGACTCGCTTCCTCAGGTTCTTCGTGACTGGGGACTCTCTTCCTAACGTTCTTCATAACTAGGGACACTCTTCATCACGTTCCTCGTGACAGGGGACTCTCTTCCTCACGTTCTTCGTGACTGGAGACTCTCTTCCTCATGTTCTTCGTGACAGGAGACCCTCTTCCTCACGTTCTTCGTGACTGGAGACACTCTTCCACACGTTTTCGTGACTGGAGACTCTCTTCCTCACGTTCTTCATGACTGGGGACTCTCTTCCTCGCGTTCTTCGTGACTGGAGACTCTCTTCATCACGTACTCCGTGATTGGGGACTCACTTCCTCATGTTCTTCGTGACTGGAGACTCTCTTCCACACGTTTTCGTGTCTGGAGACTCTCTTCCTCATGTTCTTCGTGACTGGGGACTCTCTTCCTCACGTTCTTCGTGACTGGAGACTCTCTTCATCACGTTCTTTGTGATTGGGGACTCGCTTCCTCATGTTCTTCGTGACAGGAGACCCTCTTCCTCACGTTCTTCGTGAATGGGGACTCTTTTCATCACATTCTCCATGACTGGAGACTCTCCTCCTCACGTTATTCATGATTGGGGACACTCTTCGTCACTTTCTTCGTGACTGGAGACTCTCTTCCTCACGTTCCTCGTGACAGGGGACTCTTCCTCAGGTTCTTCTTGACTGGGGACTCTCTTCCTCATGATCTTCATGACTGTAGGCTCGCTTCATCACGTTCTTCGTGACTGTGGACTCTCTTCCTCACGTTCTTCGTGACTGGAGACTCTCTTCCTCACGTTCTTCGTAACTGGGGACCCTCTGTCTCACGTTCTTCATGACTGGAAACACTTTTCATCACGTTCTCCGTGAATGGGGACTCTCTTCCTCACGTTCTTCGTGATTGGGCACTCTCTTCATCACGTTCTTCGTGACTGTGGACTCTCTTCCTCACGTTCTTCGTGACTGGAGACTCTCTTCCTCACGTTCTTCGTAACTGGGGACTCTCTGTCTCACGTTCTTCATGACTGGAAACACTTTTCATCACGTTCTCCGTGAATGGGGACTCTCTTCCTCACGTTCTTCGTGATTGGGCACTCTCTTCATCACGTTCTTCGTGACTGTGGACTCTCTTCCTCACGTTCTTCGTGACTGGAGACTCTCTTCCTCACGTACTTCGTAACTGGGGACTCTCTGTCTCACGTTCTTCATGACTGGAGACTCTTTTCATCACGTTCTCCGTGAATGGGGACTCTCTTCCTCTCGTTCTTCGTGACTGGGTACTCTCTTCCTCAAGTTCTTCGTGACTGGCGACTCTCTGTCTCACGTTCTTCGTGACTGGAGACTCTCTTCATCACGTTCTCCATGAATGGGGACTATCTTCCTCACGTTCTTCATGACTGGAGACTGTCTTCCACACGTTGCTCGTGAATGGGTACTCACTTCCTCACGTTCTTCATTATTGAAGACTCTCTTCATCACGTTCTCCGTGAATGGGGACTCTCTTCCTCAGGTTCTTCGTGACTGGGGACTCCCTTCCGCACGTTCTTCGTGACTGGGGACTCTCTTCCTCAGGATCTTCGTGACTGGGGACTCTCTTCCTCACGTTCTTCGTGTTTGGAGACACTCTTCATCACATTCTCCGTGAATGGGGACTCTCATCCTCACGATCTTCGTGACTGCAGACTCTCTTCCTCACGTTCTTCGTGACTGGTGACTCTCTTCATCAAGTTCTTCGTGACTGGGTACTCTCTGTCTCACGTTCTTTATGACTGGAAACTCTTTTCATCACGTTCTCCGTGAATGGGGACTCTCTTCCTCACGTTCTTCGTGACACGAGACAGTCTTCCACACGTTCTTCGTGACTGGGTAAGCTCATCCTCACGTTCCTCGTGACTGAAGACACTATTCCACTCGTTCTTCGTGACTGGAGACTCTCTTCCTAACGTTCTTCATAACTAGGGACTCTCTTCATCACGTTCCTCGTGACAGGGGACTCTCTTCCTCACGTTCATCGTGACTGGAGACTCTCTTCCTCATGTTCTTCGTGACAGGAAACCCTCTTCCTCACGTTCTTCGTGACTGGAGACTCTCTTCCTCACGTTCTTCGTGACAGGGGACTCTCTTTCTCACGTTCTTCATGACTGGAGACTCTCTTCATCACGTTCTCCGTGATTGGGGACTCGCTTCCTCATGTTCTTCGTGACAGGAGACCCTCTTCCTCACGTTCTTCGTGAATGGGGTCTCTCTTCATCACATTCTCCGTGACTGGAGACTCTCCTCCTCACGTTATTCATGATTGGGGACACTCTTCGTCACTTTCTTCGTGACTGGAGACTCTCTTCCTCACGTTCCTCGTGACTGGGGACTCTTCCTCAAGTTCTTCGTGACTGGGTACTCTCTGTCTCACGTTCTTCATGACTGGAGACTCTCTACATCACGTTCTCCGTGAATGGGGACTCTCTTCCTCACGTTCATCGTGACAGGAGACTGCCTTCCACACGTTCTTCGTGACTGGGGACTCTCTGTCTCACGTTTTTCGTGACTGGAGACTCCCTTCATCACGTTCTCCGTGAGTGGGGGCTCTCTTCCTCACATTCTTCGTGACTGGAGACTCTCTTCCACACGTTCTTCGTGAATGGGTACTCTCTTCCTCACGTTCTTCGTGACTGAAGACTCTCTTCCAAACGTTCTTCGTGACTGGGGACTCGCTTCCTCAGGTTCTTCGTGACTGGGGACTCCCTTCCTAACGTTCTTCATAACTAGGGACTCTCTTCATCACGTTCCTCGTGACAGGGGACTCTCTTCCTCACGTTCTTCGTGACTGGAGACTCTCTTCCTCATGTTCTTCGTTACAGGAGACCCTCTTCCTCACGTTCTTCGTGATGGAGACTCTCTTCCACACGTTTTCCTGACTGGAGACTCTCTTCCTCACGTTCTTCGTGACTGGAGACTCTCTTCATCACGTTCTCCGTGATTGGGGACTTGCTTCCTCATGTTCTTCGTGACTGGAGACTCTCTTCCACACGTTTTCGTGACTGGAGACTCTGTTCCTCACGTTCTTCGTGATTGGGGAATCTCTTCCTCACGTTCTTCATAACTAGGGTTCTTCGTGACTGGAGACTCTCTTCATCACGTTCTCCGTGATTGGGGACTCGCTTCCTCATGTTCTTCGTGACAGGAGACCCTCTTCCTCACATTCTCCGTGACTGGAGACTCTCCTCCTCACGTTATTCATGATTGGGGACACTCTTCATCACTTTCTTCGTGACTGGAGACTCTCTTCCTCACGTTCCTCGTGACTGGGGACTCTTCCTCAGGTTCTTCTTGACTGGGGACTCTCTTCCTCATGATCTTAATGACTGTAGGCTCGCTTCATCACGTTCTTCGTGACTGTGGACTCTCTTCCTCACGTTCTTCGTGATTGGAGACTCTCTTCCTCACGTTCTTGGTAACTGGGGACTCTCTGTCTCACGTTCTTCATGACTGGAAACTCTTTTCATCACGTTCTCCGTGAATGGGGACACACTTCCTCACGTTCTTCGTGACTGAAGACTCTCTTCCAAACGTTCTTCGTGACTGGAGACTCTCTTCATCACGTTCTCCGTGATTGGGGACTCGCTTCCTCATGTTCTTCGTGACTGGAGACTCTCTTCCACACGTTTTCGTGACTGGAGACTCTCTTCCTCACGTTCTTCGTGACTGGGGACTCGCTTCCTCATGTTCTTCGTGACAGAAGACCCTCTTCCTCACGTTCTTCGTGAATGGGGACACTTTTCATCACATTCTCCGTGACTGGAGACTGTCCTCCTCACGTTATTCATGATTGGGGACGCTCTTCGTCACTTTTTTCGTGACTGGGGACTCTTCCTCAGGTTCTTCTTGACTGGGGACTCTCTTCCTCATGATCTTCATGACAGTAGGCTCGCCTCATCACGTTCTTCGTGACTGTGGACTCTCTTCCTCACGTTCTTCGTAACTGGGGACTCTCTGTCTCACGTTCTTTATGACTGGAAACTCTTTTCATCACGTTCTCCATGAATGGGGAAACTCTTCCTCACGTTCTTCATGACTGAAGACTCTCTTCCAAATGTTCTTCGTGACTGGGGACTCGCTTCCTCAGGTTCTTCGTGACTGGGGACTCTCTTCCTAACGTTCTTCATAACTAGGGACACTCTTCATCACGTTCCTCGTGACAGGGGACTCTCTTCCTCACGTTCTTCGTGACTGGAGACTCTCTTCCTCATGTTCTTCATGACAGGAGACCCTCTTCCTCACGTTCTTCGTGACTGGAGACACTCTTCCACACGTTTTCGTGACTGGAGACTCTCTTCCTCACGTTCTTCATGACTGGGGACTCTCTTCCTCGCGTTCTTCGTGACTGGAGACTCTCTTCATCACGTACTCCGTGATTGGGGACTCACTTCCTCATGTTCTTCGTGACTGGAGACTCTCTTCCACACGTTTTCGTGTCTGGAGACTCTCTTCCTCATGTTCTTTGTGACTGGGGACTCTCTTCCTCACGTTCTTCGTGACTGGAGACTCTCTTCATCACGTTCTTTGTGATTGGGGACTCGCTTCCTCATGTTCTTCGTGACAGGAGACCCTCTTCCTCACGTTCTTCGTGAATGGGGACTCTTTTCATCACATTCTCCATGACTGGAGACTCTCCTCCTCACGTTATTCATGATTGGGGACACTCTTCGTCACTTTCTTCGTGACTGGAGACTCTCTTCCTCACGTTCCTCGTGACAGGGGACTCTTCCTCAGGTTCTTCTTGACTGGGGACTCTCTTCCTCATGATCTTCATGACTGTAGGCTCGCTTCATCACGTTCTTCGTGACTGTGGACTCTCTTCCTCACGTTCTTCGTGACTGGAGACTCTCTTCCTCACGTTCTTCGTAACTGGGGACTCTCTGTCTCACGTTCTTCATGACTGGAAACACTTTTCATCACGTTCTCCGTGAATGGGGACTCTCTTCCTCACGTTCTTCGTGATTGGGCACTCTCTTCATCACGTTCTTCGTGACTGTGGACTCTCTTCCTCACGTTCTTCGTGACTGGAGACTCTCTTCCTCACGTACTTCGTAACTGGGGACTCTCTGTCTCACGTTCTTCATGACTGGAGACTCTTTTCATCACGTTCTCCGTGAATGGGGTCTCTCTTCCTCTCGTTCTTCGTGACTGGGTACTCTCTTCCTCAAGTTCTTCGTGACTGGCGACTCTCTGTCTCACGTTCTTCGTGACTGGAGACTCTCTTCATCACGTTCTCCATGAATGGGGACTATCTTCCTCACGTTCTTCATGACTGGAGACTGTCTTCCACACGTTGCTCGTGAATGGGTACTCACTTCCTCACGTTCTTCATTATTGAAGACTCTCTTCATCACGTTCTCCGTGAATGGGGACTCTCTTCCTCAGGTTCTTCGTGACTGGGGACTCCCTTCCGCACGTTCTTCGTGACTGGGGACTCTCTTCCTCAGGATCTTCGTGACTGGGGACTCTCTTCCTCACGTTCTTCGTGTTTGGAGACACTCTTCATCACATTCTCCGTGAATGGGGACTCTCATCCTCACGATCTTCGTGACTGCAGACTCTCTTCCTCACGTTCTTCGTGACTGGTGACTCTCTTCATCCAGTTCTTCGTGACTGGGTACTCTCTGTCTCACGTTCTTTATGACTGGAAACTCTTTTCATCACGTTCTCCGTGAATGGGGACTCTCTTCCTCACGTTCTTCGTGACAGGAGACAGTCTTCCACACGTTCTTCGTGACTGGGTAAGCTCATCCTCACGTTCCTCGTGACTGAAGACACTATTCCACTCGTTCTTCGTGACTGGAGACTCTCTTCCTAACGTTCTTCATAACTAGGGACTCTCTTCATCACGTTCCTCGTGACAGGGGACTCTCTTCCTCACGTTCATCGTGACTGGAGACTCTCTTCCTCATGTTCTTCGTGACAGGAGACCCTCTTCCTCACGTTCTTCGTGACTGGAGACTCTCTTCCTCACGTTCTTCGTGACAGGGGACTCTCTTTCTCACGTTCTTCATGACTGGAGACTCTCTTCATCACGTTCTCCGTGATTGGGGACTCGCTTCCTCATGTTCTTCGTGACAGGAGACCCTCTTCCTCACGTTCTTCGTGAATGGGGTCTCTCTTCATCACATTCTCCGTGACTGGAGACTCTCCTCCTCACGTTATTCATGATTGGGGACACTCTTCGTCACTTTCTTCGTGACTGGAGACTCTCTTCCTCACGTTCCTCGTGACTGGGGACTCTTCCTCAAGTTCTTCGTGACTGGGTACTCTCTGTCTCACGTTCTTCATGACTGGAGACTCTCTACATCACGTTCTCCGTGAATGGGGACTCTCTTCCTCATGTTCTTCATGACTGGAGACTGTCTTCCACATTTTCTTCGTGAATGCGTACCCTCTTCCTCACGTTCTTCGTTATTGAAGACTCTCTTCATCACGTTCTCCGTGAATGGGGACTCTCTTCCTCTGGTTCTTCGTGACCTGGGACTCTCTTCCGCACATTCTTCATGACTGGGTAATCTCATCCTCACGTTCCTCGTGACTGAAGACTCTCTTCCACTCGTTCTTCGTGACTGGAGACTCTCTTTCTAACGTTCTTCATAACTAGGGACTCTCTTCATCACGTTCCTCTTGACAGGGGACTCTCTTCCTCACGTTCATCGTGACTGGAGACTCTATTCCTCATGTTCTTCGTGACAGGAGACCCTCTTCCTCACGTTCTTCGTGACTGGAGACTCTCTTCCACACGTTTTCGTGACTGGAGACTCTCTTCCTCACGTTCTTCGTGACATGGGACACTCTTCCACACGTTTTCGTGACTGGAGACTCTCTTCCTCACGTTCTTCGTGACTGGGGACTCTCTTCCTCACGTTCTTCGTGACTGGAGAATCTCTTCATCACGTTCTCCGTGATTGGGGACTCGCTTCCTCATGTTCTTCGTGACAGGAGACACTCTTCCTCACGTTCTTCGTGAATGGGGACTCTCTTCATCACATTCTCCGTGACTGGAGACTCTCCTCCTCACGTTATTCATGATTGGGGACACTCTTCGTCACTTTCTTTGTGACTGGAGACTTTCTTTCACACGTTCCTCGTGACTGGGGACTCTTCCTCAGGTTCTTCTTGACTGGGGACTCTCTTCCTCACGTTCTTCATGACTGTAAGCTCGCTTCATCACGTTCTTCGTGACTGTGGACTCTCTTCCTCACGTTCATCGTGACTGGAGACTCTCTTCCTCATGTTCTTCGTGACAGGAGACCCTCTTCCTCATGTTCTTTGTGACTGGAGACTCTCTTCCACACGTTTTCGTGACTGGAGACTCTCTTTCTCACGTTCTTCGTGACAGGGGACTCTCTTCCACACGTTTTCGTGACTGGAGACTCTCTTCCTCACGTTCTTCGTGACTGGGGACTCTCTTCCTCACGTTCTTTGTGACTGGAGACTCTCTTCATCACGTTCTCCGTGATTGGGGACTCGCTTCCTCATGTTCTTCGTGACAGGAGACACTCTTCCTCACGTTCTTCGTGAATGGGGACTCTCTTCATCACATTCTCCGTGACTGGAGACTCTCCTCCTCACGTTATTCATGATTGGGGACACTCTTCGTCACTTTCTTTGTGACTGGAGACTCTCTTTCACACGTTCCTCGTGATTGGGGACTCTTCCTCAGGTTCTTCTTGACTGGGGTCTCTCTTCCTCACATTCTTCATGACTGTAAGCTCGCTTCATCACGTTCTTCGTGACTGTGGACTCTCTTCCTCACGTTCTTCGTGACTGGAGACACTCTTCATCACATTCTCCGTGTCTGGGGACTCTCTTCCTCAGGATCTTTGTGACTGGGGACTCTCTTCCTCACGTTCTTCGTGACTGGAGACACTCTTCATCACATTCTCCGTGAATGGGGACTCTCTTCCTCACGATCTTCGTGACTGCAGACTCTCTTCCTCACGTTCTTCATGACTGGTGACTCTCTTCATCAAGTTCTTCGTGACTGGGTACTCTCTGTCTCACGTTCTTTGTGACTGGAAACTCTTTTCATCACGTTCTCCGTGAATGGGGACTCTCTTCCTCACGTTCTTCGTGACAGGAGACTGTCTTCCAAACGTTCTTCGTGACTGGGTAATCTCATCCTCACGTTCCTCGTGACTGAAGACTCTCTTCCACTCGTTCTTCGTGACTGGAGACTCTCTTCCTAACGTTCTTCATAAATAGGGACTCTCTTCATCACGTTCCTCGTGACTGGAGACACTCTTCATCACATTCTCCGTGAATGGGGACTCTCTTCCTCACGATCTTCGTGACTGCAGACTCTCTTCCTCATGTTCTTCGTGAATGGGTACTCTCTTCCTCATGTTCTTCGTGACAGGAGACCCTCTTCCTCTCGTTCTTCGTGACTGTAGACACTCTTACTCACGTTCTTCGTGACAGGAGACTCTCTTCCTCACGTTCTTCGTGAATGGGGACTCTCTTCCTCATGTTCTTCGTGAATGGGTACTCTCTTCCTCATGTTCTTCGTGACAGGAGACCCTCTTCCTCACGTTCTTCGTGACTGTAGACATTCTTACTCACGTTCTTCGTGACTGGAGACTCTCTTCCTCATGTTCTTCGTGACAGGAGACCCTCTTCCTCACATTCTTCGTGACTGGAGACTCTCTTCCACACGTTTTCGTGACTGGAGACTCTCTTCCTCACGTTCTTCGTGACTGGGGACTCTCTTCATCACGTTCTCCGTGATTGGGGACTCGCTTCCTCATGTTCTTCGTGACAGGAGACTCTCTTCCTCACGTTCTTCGTGAATGGGGACTCTCTTCCTCATGTTCTTCGTGAATGGGTACTCTCTTCCTCATGTTCTTCGTGACAGGAGACCCTCTTCCTCACGTTCTTCGTGACTGTAGACATTCTTACTCACGTTCTTCGTGACTGGAGACTCTCTTCCTCATGTTCTTCGTGACAGGAGACCCTCTTCCTCACGTTCTTCGTGACTGTAGACACTCTTACTCACGTTCTTCGTGACTGGAGACACTCTTCCTCACGTTCTTCGTGACTGGAGACACTCTTCCTCACTTTCTTCGTGACTGGAGACTCTCTTCCTCACGTTCTTCGTGACTGGAGACTCTCTTCCGCAGGTTCTTTGTAACTGGGGACACTCTTCTTCACGTTCTTCGTGACTGGAGACTCACTTCATCCCGTTCTTCGTGACTGGGGACTCTCTTACTCACGTTCTTCGTAACTGGGAACTCTCTGTCTCTCGTTCTTCATGACTGGAGACTCTCTACATCACGTTCTCCGTGAATGGGGACTCTCTTCCTCATGTTCTTCGTGACAGGAGACCCTCTTCCTCTCGTTCTTCGTGACTGTAGACACTCTTACTCACGTTCTTCGTGACAGGAGACTCTCTTCCTCACGTTCTTCGTGAATGGGGACTCTCTTCCTCATGTTCTTCGTGAATGGGTACTCTCTTCCTCATGTTCTTCGTGACAGGAGACCCTCTTCCTCACGTTCTTCGTGACTGTAGACATTCTTACTCACGTTCTTCGTGACTGGAGACTCTCTTCCTCATGTTCTTCGTGACAGGAGACCCTCTTCCTCACATTCTTCGTGACTGGAGACTCTCTTCCACACGTTTTCGTGACTGGAGACTCTCTTCCTCACGTTCTTCGTGACTGGGGACTCTCTTCATCACGTTCTCCGTGATTGGGGACTCGCTTCCTCATGTTCTTCGTGACAGGAGACTCTCTTCCTCACGTTCTTCGTGAATGGGGACTCTCTTCCTCATGTTCTTCGTGAATGGGTACTCTCTTCCTCATGTTCTTCGTGACAGGAGACCCTCTTCCTCACGTTCTTCGTGACTGTAGACATTCTTACTCACGTTCTTCGTGACTGGAGACTCTCTTCCTCATGTTCTTCGTGACAGGAGACCCTCTTCCTCACGTTCTTCGTGACTGTAGACACTCTTACTCACGTTCTTCGTGACTGGAGACACTCTTCCTCACGTTCTTCGTGACTGGAGACACTCTTCCTCACTTTCTTCGTGACTGGAGACTCTCTTCCTCACGTTCTTCGTGACTGGAGACTCTCTTCCGCAGGTTCTTTGTAACTGGGGACACTCTTCTTCACGTTCTTCGTGACTGGAGACTCACTTCATCCCGTTCTTCGTGACTGGGGACTCTCTTACTCACGTTCTTCGTAACTGGGAACTCTCTGTCTCTCGTTCTTCATGACTGGAGACTCTCTACATCACGTTCTCCGTGAATGGGGACTCTCTTCCTCATGTTCTTCATGACTGGAGACTGTCTTCCACACGTTCTTCGTGAATGCATTCTCTCTTCCTCACGTTCTTCGTTATTGAAGACTCTCTTCATCACGTTCTCCGTGAAAGGGGACTCTCTTCCTCTGGTTCTTCGTGACCTGGGACTCTCTTCCGCACGTTCTTCATGACTGGGGACTCTCTTCCTCAGGATCTTCGTGACTGGGGACTCTCTTCCTCACGTTCTTCGTGACTGGAGACACTCTTCATCACATTCTCCGTGAATGGGGACTCTCTTCCTCACGATCTTCGTGACTGCAGACTCTCTTCATCACGTTCTTCGTGACTGGTGACTCTCTTCTTCAAGTTCTTCGTGACTGGGTAATCTCATCCTCACGTTCCTCCTGACTGAAGACTCTCTTCCACTCGTTCTTCGTGACTGGAGACTCTCTTTCTAACGTTCTTCATAACTAGGGACTCTCTTCATCACGTTCCTCGTGACAGGGGACTCTCTTCCCCACTTTCATCGTGACTGGAGACTCTCTTCCTCATGTTCTTCTTGAATGGGTACTCTCTTCCTCACGTTCCTCGTGACTGAAGACTCTCTTCCACTCGTTCTTCGTGACTGGAGACTCTCTTTCTAACGTTCTTCATAACTAGGGACTCTCTTCATCACGTTCCTCGTGACAGGGGACTCTCTTCCTCACGTTCATCGTGACTGGAGACTCTCTTCCTCATGTTCTTCGTGAATGGGTACTCTCTTCCTCATGTTCTTCGTGACAGGAGACCCTCTTCCTCACGTTCTTCGTGACTGTAGACACTCTTACTCACGTTCTTCGTGACTGGAGACACTCTACCTCACGTTCTTCGTGACTGGAGACTCTCTTCCTCACGTTCTTCGTGACTGGAGATTCTCTTCCTCACGTTCTTCGTAACTGGGGACTCTCTTCCTCACGTTCTTCGTGACTGGAGACTCGCTTCATCCCGTTGTTCGTGACTGGGTACTCTCTGTCTCACGTTCTTCGTGACTGGAGACTCTCTTCCACACGTTCTTCGTGAATGGGTACTCTCTTCCTCACGTTCTTCGTGACTTAAGACTCTCTTCCAAACGTTCTTCGTGACTGGGGACTCTCTTCCTCAGGTTCTTCGTGACTGGGGACTCTCTTCCTAACGTTCTTCATAACTAGGGACTCTCTTCATCACGTTCCTCGTGACAGGGGACTCTCTTCCTCACGTTCTTAGTGACTGGAGACTCTCTTCCTCATGTTCTTCGTGACAGGAGACCCTCTTCCACACGTTTTCGTGACTGGAGACTCTCTTCCTCACGTTCTTCGTGACTGGGGACTCTCTTCCTCACGTTCTTCGTGACTGGAGACTCTCTTCCTCACGTTCTTCGTGACTGGAGACTCTCTTCCTCATGTTCTTCGTGACAGGAGACCCTCTTCCACACGTTTTCGTGACTGGAGACTCTCTTCCTCACGTTCTTCGTGACTGGGGACTCTCTTCCTCACGTTCTTCGTGACTGGAGACTCTCTTCCTCACGTTCTTCGTGACTGGGGACTCTCTTCCTCAGGATCTTCGTGACTGGGGACTCTCTTCCTCACGTTCTTCGTGACTGGAGACACTCTTCATCACATTCTCTGTGAATGGGGACTCTCTTCCTCACGATCTTCGTGACTGCAGACTCTCTTCCTCACATTCTTCGTGACTGGTGACACTCTTCATCAAGTTCTTCGTGACTGGGTACTCTCTGTCTCACGTTCTTCGTGACTGGAGACTCTCTTCATCACGTTCTCCGTAAATGGGGGCTCTCTTCCTCACATTCTTCGTGACTGGAGACTCTCTTCCACACGTTCTTCGTGAATGGGTACTCTCTTCCTCACGTTCTTCGTGACTTAAGACTCTCTTCCAAACGTTCTTCGTGACTGGGGACTCTCTTCCTCAGGTTCTTCGTGACTGGGGACTCTCTTCCTAACGTTCTTCATAACTAGGGACTCTCTTCATCACGTTCCTCGTGACAGGGGACTCTCTTCCTCACGTTTTCGTGACTGGAGACTCTCTTCCTCACGTTCTTCGTGACTGGGGACTCTCTTCCTCACGTTCTTCGTGACTGGAGACTCTCTTCCTCACGTTCTTCGTGACTGGAGACTCTCTTCCTCATGTTCTTCGTGACAGGAGACCCTCTTCCACACGTTTTCGTGACTGGAGACTCTCTTCCTCACGTTCTTCGTGACTGGGGACTCTCTTCCTCACGTTCTTCGTGACTGGAGACTCTCTTCCTCACGTTCTTCGTGACTGGGGACTCTCTTCCTCAGGATCTTCGTGACTGGGGACTCTCTTCCTCACGTTCTTCGTGACTGGAGACACTCTTCATCACATTGTCTGTGAATGGGGACTCTCTTCCTCACGATCTTCGTGACTGCAGACTCTCTTCCTCACGTTCTTCGTGACTGGTGACACTCTTCATCAAGTTCTTCGTGACTGGGTACTCTCTGTCTCACGTTCTTTGTGACTGGAAACTCTTTTCATCACGTTCTCCGTGAATGGGGACTCTCTTCCTCACGTTCTTCGTGACAGGAGACTGTCTTCCACACGTTCTTCGTGACTGGGTAATCTCATCCTCACGTTCCTCGTGACTGAAGACTCTCTTCCACTCGTTCTTCGTGACTGGAGACTCTCTTCCTAACGTTCATCATAACTAGGGACTCTCTTCATCACGTTCTTCGTGACTTAAGACTCTCTTCCAAACGTTCTTCGTGACTGGGGACTCTCTTCCTCAGGTTCTTCGTGACTGGGGGCTCTCTTCCTCACATTCTTCGTGACTGGAGACTCTCTTCCACACGTTCTTCGTGAATGGGTACTCTCTTCCTCACGTTCTTCGTGACTTAAGACTCTCTTCCAAACGTTCTTCGTGACTGGGGACTCTCTTCCTCAGGTTCTTCGTGACTGGGGACTCTCTTCCTAACGTTCTTCATAACTAGGGACTCTCTTCATCACGTTCCTCGTGACAGGGGACTCTCTTCCTCACGTTTTCGTGACTGGAGACTCTCTTCCTCACGTTCTTCGTGACTGGGGACTCTCTTCCTCACGTTCTTCGTGACTGGAGACTCTCTTCCTCACGTTCTTCGTGACTGGAGACTCTCTTCCTCATGTTCTTCGTGACAGGAGACCCTCTTCCACACGTTTTCGTGACTGGAGACTCTCTTCCTCACGTTCTTCGTGACTGGGGACTCTCTTCCTCACGTTCTTCGTGACTGGAGACTCTCTTCCTCACGTTCTTCGTGACTGGGGACTCTCTTCCTCAGGATCTTCGTGACTGGGGACTCTCTTCCTCACGTTCTTCGTGACTGGAGACACTCTTCATCACATTCTCTGTGAATGGGGACTCTCTTCCTCACGATCATCGTGACTGCAGACTCTCTTCCTCACGTTCTTCGTGACTGGTGACACTCTTCATCAAGTTCTTCGTGACTGGGTACTCTCTGTCTCACGTTCTTTGTGACTGGAAACTCTTTTCATCACGTTCTCCGTGAATGGGGACTCTCTTCCTCACGTTCTTCGTGACAGGAGACTGTCTTCCACACGTTCTTCGTGACTGGGTAATCTCATCCTCACGTTCCTCGTGACTGAAGACTCTCTTCCACTCGTTCTTCGTGACTGGAGACTCTCTTCCTAACGTTCATCATAACTAGGGACTCTCTTCATCACGTTCCTCGTGACAGGGGACTCTCTTCCTCACGTTCATCGTGACTGGAGACTCTCTTCCTCATGTTCTTCGTGACAGGAGACCCTCTTCCTCACGTTCTTCGTGACTGGAGACTCCCTTCCTCACGTTCTTCGTGACAGGGAACTCTCTTCCTCACGTTCTTCGTGACTGGAGACTCTCTTCATCACGTTCTCCGTGATTGGGGACTCGCTTCCTCATGTTCTTCGTGACAAGAGACCCTCTTCCTCACGTTCTTCGTGAATGGGGACACTCTTCGTCACTTTCTTCGTGACTGGAGACTCTCTTCCTCACGTTCCTCGTGACTGGGGACTCTTCCTCAAGTTCTTCGTGACTGGGTACTCTCTCTCTCACGTTCTTCATGTCTGGAGACTCTCTACATCACGTTCTCCGTGAATGGGGACTCTCTTCCTCATGTTCTTCATGACTGGAGACTGTCTTCCACACGTTCTTCGTGAATGCGTACTCTCTTCCTCACGTTCTTCGTTATTGAAGACTCTCTTCATCACGTTCTCCGTGAATGTGGACTCTCTTCCTCTGGTTCTTCGTGACCTGGGACTCTCTTCCGCACGTTCTTCATGACTGGGTAATCTCATCCTCACGATCCTCGTGACTGAAGACTCTCTTCCACTCGTTCTTCGTGACTGGAGACTCTCTTTCTAACGTTCTTCATAACTAGGGACTCTCTTCATCACGTTCCTCGTGACAGGGGACTCTCTTCCTCACGTTCATCGTGACTGGAGACTCTCTTCCTCATGTTCTTCGTGACAGGAGACCCTCTTCCTCACGTTCTTCGTGACTGGAGACTCTCTTCCACACGTTTTCGTGACTGGAGACTCTCTTCCTCACGTTCTTCGTGACAGGGGACTCTCTTCCACACGTTTTCGTGACTGGAGACTCTCTTCCTCACGTTCTTCGTGACTGGGGACTCTCTTCCTCACGTTCTTCGTGACTGGAGACTCTCTTCATCACGTTCTCCGTGATTGGGGACTCGCTTCCTCATGTTCTTCGTGACAGGAGACTCTCATCCTCACGTTCTTCGTGAATGGGGACTCTCTTCCTCATGTTCTTCGTGAATGGGTACTCTCTTCCTCATGTTCTTCGTGACAGGAGACCCTCTTCCTCACGTTCTTCGTGACTGTAGACATTCTTACTCACGTTCTTCGTGACTGGAGACTCTCTTCCTCATGTTCTTCGTGACAGGAGACCCTCTTCCTCACATTCTTCGTGACTGGAGACTCTCTTCCACACGTTTTCGTGACTGGAGACTCTCTTCCTCACGTTCTTCGTGACTGGGGACTCTCTTCCTCACGTTCTTCGTGACTGGAGACTCTCTTCATCACGTTCTCCGTGATTGGGGACTCTCTTCCTCTGGTTCTTCGTGACCTGGGACTCTCTTCCGCACATTCTTCGTGACTGGGTAAGCTCATCCTCACGTTCCTCGTGACTGAAGACACTATTCCACTCGTTCTTCGTGACTGGAGACTCTCTTCCTAACGTTCTTCATAACTAGGGACTCTCTTCATCACGTTCCTCTTGACAGGGGACTCTCTTCCTCACGTTCATCGTGACTGGAGACTCTATTCCTCATGTTCTTCGTGACAGGAGACCCTCTTCCTCACGTTCTTCGTGACTGGAGACTCTCTTCCACACGTTTTCGTGACTGGAAACTCTCTTCCTCACGTTCTTCGTGACATGGGACACTCTTCCACACGTTTTCGTGACTGGAGACTCTCTTCCTCACGTTCTTCGTGACTGGGGACTCTGTTCCTCACGTTCTTCGTGACTGGAGACTCTCTTCATCACGTTCTCCGTGATTGGGGACTCGCTTCCTCATGTTCTTCGTGACAGGAGACTCTCATCCTCACGTTCTTCGTGAATGGGGACTCTCTTCCTCATGTTCTTCGTGAATGGGTACTCTCTTCCTCATGTTCTTCGTGACAGGAGACCCTCTTCCTCACGTTCTTCGTGACTGTAGACATTCTTACTCACGTTCTTCGTGACTGGAGACTCTCTTCCTCATGTTCTTCGTGACAGGAGACCCTCTTCCTCACATTCTTCGTGACTGGAGACTCTCTTCCACACGTTTTCGTGACTGGAGACTCTCTTCCTCACGTTCTTCGTGACTGGGGACTCTCTTCCTCACGTTCTTCGTGACTGGAGACTCTCTTCATCACGTTCTCTGTGATTGGGGACTCTCTTCCTCTGGTTCTTCGTGACCTGGGACTCTCTTCCGCACATTCTTCGTGACTGGGTAAGCTCATCCTCACGTTCCTCGTGACTGAAGACACTATTCCACTCGTTCTTCGTGACTGGAGACTCTCTTCCTAACGTTCTTCATAACTAGGGACTCTCTTCATCACGTTCCTCTTGACAGGGGACTCTCTTCCTCACGTTCATCGTGACTGGAGACTCTATTCCTCATGTTCTTCGTGACAGGAGACCCTCTTCCTCACGTTCTTCGTGACTGGAGACTCTCTTCCACACGTTTTCGTGACTGGAAACTCTCTTCCTCACGTTCTTCGTGACATGGGACACTCTTCCACACGTTTTCGTGACTGGAGACTCTCTTCCTCACGTTCTTCGTGACTGGAGACTCTCTTCCTCACGTTCTTCGTGACTGGAGAATCTCTTCATCACGTTCTCCGTGATTGGGGACTCGCTTCCTCATGTTCTTCGTGACAGGAGACACTCTTCCTCACGTTCTTCGTGACTGGGGACTCTCTTCCTCAGGTTGTTCGTGACTGGGGACTCCCATCCGCACGTTCTTCATGACTGGGGACTCTCTTCCTCACGTTCTTCGTGACTGGAGACACTCTTCATCACATTCTCTGTGAATGGGGACTCTCTTCCTCACGATCTTCGTGACTGCAGACTCTCTTCCTCGCGTTCTTCGTGACTGGTGACTCTCTTCATCAAGTTCTTCGTGACTGGGTACTCTCTGTCTCACGTTCTTTGTGACTGGAAACTCTTTTCATCACGTTCTCCGTGAATGGGGACTCTCTTCCTCACGTTCTTCGTGACAGGAGACTGTCTTCCACACGTTCTTCGTGACTGGGTAATCTCATCCTCACGTTCCTCGTGACTGAAGACTCTCTTCCACTCGTTCTTCGTGACTGGAGACTCTCTTCCTAACGTTCATCATAACCAGGGACTCTCTTCATCACGTTCCTCGTGACAGGGGACTCTCTTCCTCACGTTCATCGTGACTGGAGACTCTCTTCCTCATGTTCTTCGTGACAGGAGACCCTCTTCCTCACGTTCTTCGTGACTGGAGACTCTCTTCCTCACGTTCTTCGTGACAGGGAACTCTCTTCCTCACGTTCTTCGTGACTGGAGACTCTCTTCATCACGTTCTCCGTGATTGGGGACTCGCTTCCTCATGTTCTTCGTGACAGGAGACCCTCTTCCTCACGTTCTTCGTGAATGGGGACACTCTTCGTCACTTTCTTCGTGACTGGAGACTCTCTTCCTCACGTTCCTCGTGACTGGGGACTCTTCCTCAAGTTCTTCGTGACTGGGTACTCTCTCTCTCACGTTCTTCATGTCTGGAGACTCTCTACATCACGTTCTCCGTGAATGGGGACTCTCTTCCTCATGTTCTTCATGACTGGAGACTGTCTTCCACACGTTCTTCGTGAATGCATACTCTCTTCCTCACGTTGTTCGTTATTGAAGACTCTCTTCATCACGTTCTCCGTGAATGTGGACTCTCTTCCTCTGGTTCTTCGTGACCTGGGACTCTCTTTCGCACGTTCTTCATGACTGGGTAATCTCATCCTCACGATCCTCGTGACTGAAGACTCTCTTCCACTCGTTCTTCGTGACTGGAGACTCTCTTTCTAACGTTCTTCATAACTAGGGACTCTCTTCATCACGTTCCTCGTGACAGGGGACTCTCTTCCTCATGTTCTTCGTGACAGGAGACCCTCTTCCTCACGTTCTTCGTGACTGGAGACTCTCTTCCACACGTTTTCGTGACTGGAGACTCTCTTCCTCACGTTCTTCGTGACAGGGGACTCTCTTCCACACGTTTTCGTGACTGGAGACTCTCTTCCTCACGTTCTTCGTGACTGGGGACTCTCTTCCTCACGTTCTTCGTGACTGGAGACTCTCTTCATCACGTTCTCCGTGATTGGGGACTCGCTTCCTCATGTTCTTCGTGACAGGAGACTCTCTTCCTCACGTTCTTCGTGAATGGGGACTCTCTTCCTCATGTTCTTCGTGAATGGGTACTCTCTTCCTCATGTTCTTCGTGACAGGAGACCCTCTTCCTCACGTTCTTCGTGACTGGAGGCACTCTTCCTCACGTTCTTTGTGACTGGAGACACTCTTCCTCACTTTCATCGTGACTGGAGACTCTCTTCCTCATGTTCTTCGTGAATGGGTACTCTCTTCCTCATGTTCTTCGTGACAGGAGACCCTCTTCCTCACGTTCTTGGTGACTGTAGACATTCTTACTCACGTTCTTCGTGACTGGAGACTCTCTTCCTCATGTTCTTCGTGAATGGGTACTCTCTTCCTCATGTTCTTCGTGACAGGGGACCCTCTTCCTCACGTTCTTCGTGACTGTAGACACTCTTACTCACGTTCCTCGTGACAGGGGACACTCTTCCTCACGTTCTTCGTGACTGGAGACTCTCTTCCTCATGTTCTTCGTGACAGGAGACCCTCTTCCTCACGTTCTTCGTGACTGGAGACTCTCTTCCACACGTTTTCGTGACTGGAGACTCTCTTCCTCACGTTCTTCGTGACTGGGGACTCTCTTCCTCACGTTCTTCGTGACTGGAGACTCTCTTCATCACGTTCTCCGTGATTGGGGACTCGCTTCCTCATGTTCTTCGTGACTGGAGACTCTCTTCCACATGTTTTCGTGACTGGAGACTCTCTTCCTCACGTTCTTCTTGACTGGGGACTCTCTTCCTCACGTTCTTCGTGACTGGAGACTCTCTTCATCACGTTCTCCGTGATTGGGGACTCGCTTCCTCATGTTCCTCGTGACATTAGACCCTCTTCCTCAAGTTCTTCGTGAATGGGGACTCTCTTCATCACATTCTCCGTGACTGGAGACTCTCCTCCTCACGTTATTCATGATTGGGGACACTCTTCGTCACTTTCTTCGTGACTGGAGACTCTCTTCCTCACGTTCCTCGTGACTGGGGACTCTTCCTCAAGTTCTTCGTGACTGGGTACTCTCTGTCTCACGTTCTTCATGACTGGAGACTCTCTTCATCACGTTCTCCGTGAATGGGGACTCTCTTCCTCATGTTCTTCATGACTGGAGTCTGTCTTCCACACGTTCTTCGTGAATGCGTACTCTCTTCCACACGTTCTTCTTTATTGAAGACTCTCTTCATCCCGTTCTCCGTGAATGGGGACTCTCTTCCTCTGGTTCTTCGTGACCTGGGACTCTCTTCCGCACGTTCTTCATGACTGTAAGCTCGCTTCATCACGTTCTTCGTGACTGTGGACTCTCTTCCACACGTTCTTCGTGACTGGAGACTCTCTTCCTCACGTGCTTCGTAACTGGGGACTCTCTGTCTCACGTTCTTCATGACTGGAGACTCTTTTCATCACGTTCTCCGTGAATGGGGACTCTATTCCTCTCGTTCTTCGTGACTGGGTACTCTCTTCCTCAAGTTCTTCGTGACTGGCGACTCTCTGTCTCACGTTCTTCGTGACTGGAGACTCTCTTCATCACGTTCTCCATGAATGGGGACTATCTTCCTCACGTTCTTCATGACTGGAGACTGTCTTCCACACGTTCTTCGTGAATGGGTACTCACTTCCTCACGTTCTTCATTATTGAAGACTCTCTTCATCACGTTCTCCGTGAATGGGGACTCTCTTCCTCAGGTTGTTCGTGTCTGGGGACTCCCTTCCGCACGTTCTTCGTGACTGGGGACTCTCTTCCTCAGGATCTTCGTGACTGGGGACTCTCTTCCTCACGTTCTTCGTGACTGGAGACACTCTTCATCACATTCTCTGTGAATGGGGACTCTCTTCCTCACGATCTTCGTGACTGCAGACTCTCTTCCTCACGTTCTTCGTGACTGGTGACTCTCTTCATCAAGTTCTTCGTGACTGGGTACTCTCTGTCTCACGTTCTTTATGACTGGAAACTCTTTTCATCACGTTCTCCGTGAATGGGGACTCTCTTCCTCACGTTCTTCGTGACAGGAGACTGTCTTCCACACGTTCTTCGTGACTGGGTAATCTCATCCTCACGTTCCTCGTGACTGAAGACTCTCTTCCACTCGTTCTTCGTGACTGGAGACTCTCTTCCTAACGTTCATCATAACTAGGGACTCTCTTCATCACGTTTCTCGTGACAGGGGACTCTCTTCCTCACGTTCATCGTGACTGGAGACTCTTTTCCTCATGTTCTTCGTGACAGGAGACCCTCTTCCTCACGTTCTTCGTGACTGGAGACTCTCTTCCTCAAGTTCTTCGTGACAGGGAACACTCTTCCTCACGTTCTTCGTTACTGGAGACTCTCTTCATCACGTTCTCCGTGATTGGGGACTCGCTTCCTCATGTTCTTCGTGACAGGAGACCCTCTTCCTCACGTTCTTCGTGAATGGGTACTCTCTTCATCACATTCTCTGTGACTGGAGACTCTCCTCCTCATGTTATTCATGATTGGGGACACTCTTCCTCACGTTCTTCGTGAATGGGGACTCTCTTCCTCATGTTCTTCGTGAATGGGTACTCTCTTCCTCATGTTCTTCGTGACAGGAGACCCTCTTCCTCACGTTCTTCTTGACTGTAGACACTCTTACTCACGTTCTTCGTGACTGGAGACTCTCTTCCTCATGTTGTTCGTGAATGGGTACTCTCTTCCTCATGTTCTTCATGACAGGAGACCCTCTTCCTCACGTTCTTCGTGACTGTAGACACTCTTACTCACGTTCTTCGTGACTGGAGGCACTCTTCCTCACGTTCTTCGTGACTGGAGTCACTCTTCCTCACTTTCTTCGTGACTGGAGACTCTCTTCCTCACGTTCTTCGTGATTGGAGACTCTCTTCCTCACGTTCTTCGTAACTGGGGACACTCTTCCTCACGTTCTTCGTGACTGGAGACCCTCTTCCTCACGTTCTTCGTGACTGGAGACTCTCTTCCTCAAGTTCTTCGTGACAGGGAACACTCTTCCTCACGTTCTTCGTTACTGGAGACTCTCTTCATCACGTTCTCCGTGATTGGGGACTCGCTTCCTCATGTTCTTCGTGACAGGCGACCCTCTTCCTCACGTTCTTCGTGAATGGGTACTCTCTTCATCACATTCTCTGTGACTGTAGACTCTCTTCCTCACTTTCCTCGTGACTGGGGACTCTTCCTCAAGTTCTTCGTGACTGGGTACTCTCTGTCTCACGTTCTTCATGTCTGGAGACTCTCTAGATCACGTTCTCCTTGAATGGGGACACTCTTCCTCATGTTCTTCATGACTGGAGACTGTCTTCCACACGTTCTTCGTGAATGCGTACTCTCTTCCTCACGTTCTTCGTTATTGAAGACTCTCTTCATCACGTTCTCCGTGAATGGGGACTCTTTTCCTCTGGTTCTTCGTGACCTGGGACTCTCTTCCGCACGTTCTTCATGACTGGGTAATCTCATCCTCACGATCCTCGTGACTGAAGACTCTCTTCCACTCGTTCTTCGTGACTGGAGACTCTCTTTCTAACGTTCTTCATAACTAGGGACTCTCTTCATCACGTTCCTCGTGACAGGGGACTCTCTTCCTCACGTTCATCGTGACTGGAGACTCTCTTCCTCATGTTCTTCGTGACAGGAGACCCTCTTCCTCACGTTCTTCGTGACAGGGGACTCTCTTCCACACGTTTTCGTGACTGGAGACTCTCTTCCTTACGTTCTTCGTGACTGGGGACTCTCTTCCTCACGTTCTTCGTGACTGGAGACTCTCTTCATCACGTTCTCCGTGATTGGGGACTCGCTTCCTCATGTTCTTCGTGACAGGAGACACTCTTCCTCACGTTCTTCGTGAATGGGGACTCTCTTCCTCATGTTCTTCGTGAATGGGTACTCTCTTCCTCATGTTCTTCGTGACAGGAGACCCTCTTCCTCACGTTCTTCGTGACTGTAGACACTCTTACTCACGTTCTTCGTGACTGGAGACTCTCTTCCTCATGTTCTTCGTGAATGGGTACTCTCTTCCTCATGTTCTTCATGACAGGAGACCCTCTTCCTCACGTTCTTCGTGACTGTAGACACTCTTACTCACGTTCTTCGTGACTGGAGGCACTCTTCCTCACGTTCTTCGTGACTGGAGTCACTCTTCCTCACTTTCTTCGTGACTGGAGACTCTCTTCCTCACGTTCTTCGTGATTGGAGACTCTCTTCCTCACGTTCTTCGTAACTGGGGACACTCTTCCTCACGTTCTTCGTGACTGGAGACTCACTTCATCCCGTTCTTCGTGACTGGGGACTCTCTTACTCATGTTCTTCATGACTGGAGACTGTCTTCCACACGTTCTTCGTGAATGCATACTCTCTTCCTCACGTTCTTCGTTATTGAAGACTCTCTTCATCACCTTCTCCGTGAAAGGGGACTCTCTTCCTCTGGTTCTTCGTGACCTGGGACTCTCTTCCGCACGTTCATCGTGACTGGGGACTCTCTTCCTCAGGATCTTCGTGACTGGGGACTCTCTTCCTCACGTTCTTCGTGACTGGAGACACTCTTCATCACATTCTCCGTGAATGGGGACTCTCTTCCTCACGATCTTCGTGACTGCAGACTCTCTTCCTCACGTTCTTCGTGAATGGGTACTCTCTTCCTCACGTTCCTCGTGATTGAAGACTCTCTTCCACTCGTTCTTCGTGACTGGAGACTCTCTTTCTAACGTTCTTCATAACTAGGGACTCTCTTCATCACGTTCCTCGTGACAGGGGACACTCTTCCTCACGTTCATCGTGACTAGAGACTCTCTTCCTCATGTTCTTCGTGAATGGGTACTCTCTTCCTCATGTTCTTCGTGACAGGAGACCCTCTTCCTCACGTTCTTCGTGACTGTAGACACTCTTACTCACGTTCTTCGTGACTGGAGACACTCTTCCTCACGTTCTTCGTGACTGGAGACACTCTTCCTCACTTTCTTCGTGACTGGAGACTCTCTTCCTCACGTTCTTCGTGACTGGAGCCTCTCTTCCTCACGTTCTTCGTAACTGGGGACTCTCTTCCTCACGTTCTTCGTGACTGGAGACTCACTTCATCCCGTTCTTCGTGACTGCGGACTCTCTGTCTCACGTTCTTCGTGACTGGAGACTCTCTTCATCACGTTCTCCGTAAATGGGGGCTCTCTTCCTCACATTCTTCGTGACTGGAGACTCTCTTCCACACGTTCTTCGTGAATGGGTACTCTCTTCCTCACGTTCTTCGTGACTTAAGACTCTCTTCCAAACGTTCTTCGTGACTGGGGACTCTCTTCCTCAGGTTCTTCGTGACTGGGGACTCTCTTCCTAACGTTCTTCATAACTAGGGACTCTCTTCCTCATGTTCTTCGTGACAGGAGACCCTCTTCCTCACGTTCTTCGTGACTGGAGACTCTCTTCCACACGTTTTCGTGACTGGAGACTCTCTTCCTCACGTTCTTCGTGACTGGGGACTCTCTTCCTCCCGTTCTTCGTGACTGGAGACTCTCTTCATCACGTTCTCCGTGATTGGGGACTCGCTTCCTCATGTTCTTCGTGACTGGAGACTCTCTTCCTCACGTTCTTCGTGACTGGAGACTCTCTTCATCACGTTCTCCGTGATTGGGGACTCGCTTCCTCATGTTCCTCGTGACATTAGACCCTCTTCCTCAAGTTCTTCGTGACTGGGTACTCTCTGTCTCACGTTCTTTGTGACTGGAAACTCTTTTCATCACGTTCTCCGTGAATGGGGACTCTCTTCCTCACGTTCTTCGTGACAGGAGACTGTCTTCCGCACGTTCTTCATGACTGTAAGCTCGCTTCATCACGTTCTTCGTGACTGTGGACTCTCTTCCTCACGTTCTTCGTGACTGGAGACTCTCTTCCTCACGTGCTTCGTAACTGGGGACTCTCTGTCTCACGTTCTTCATGACTGGAGACTCTTTTCATCACGTTCTCCGTGAATGGGGACTTTCTTCCTCTCGTTCTTCGTGACTGGGTACTCTCTTCCTCAAGTTCTTCGTGACTGGCGACTCTCTGTCTCACGTTCTTCGTGACTGGAGACTCTCTTCATCACGTTCTCCATGAATGGGGACTATCTTCCTCACGTTCTTCATGACTGGAGACTGTCTTCCACACGTTCTTCGTGAATGGGTACTCACTTCCTCACGTTCTTCATTATTGAAGACTCTCTTCATCACGTTCTCCGTGAATGGGGACTCTCTTCATCACATTCTCCGTGACTGGAGACTCTCCTCCTCACGTTATTCATGATTGGGGACACTCTTCGTCACTTTCTTCGTGACTGGAGACTCTCTTCCTCACGTTCCTCGTGACTGGGGACTCTTCCTCAAGTTCTTCGTGACTGGGTACTCTCTGTCTCACGTTCTTCGTGACTGGAGACTCTCTTCATCACGTTCTCCGTAAATGGGTGCTCTCTTCCTCACGTTCTTCATGACTGGAGACTGTCTTCCACACGTTCTTCGTGAATGGGTACTCACTTCCTCACGTTCTTCATTATTGAAGACTCTCTTCATCACGTTCTCCGTGAATGGGGACTCTCTTCATCACATTCTCCGTGACTGGAGACTCTCCTCCTCACGTTATTCATGATTGGGGACACTCTTCGTCACTTTCTTCGTGACTGGAGACTCTCTTCCTCACGTTCCTCGTGACTGGGGACTCTTCCTCAAGTTCTTCGTGACTGGGTACTCTCTGTCTCACGTTCTTCGTGACTGGAGACTCTCTTCATCACGTTCTCCGTAAATGGGTGCTCTCTTCCTCACATTCTTCGTGACTGGAGACTCTCTTCCACACGTTCTTCGTGAATGGGTACTCTCTTCCTCACGTTCTTCGTGACTTAAGACTCTCTTCCAAACGTTCTTCGTGACTGGGGACTCTCTTCCTCAGGTTCTTCGTGACTGGGGACTCTCTTCCTAACGTTCTTCATAACTAGGGACTCTCTTCCTCATGTCTTCGTTACAGGAGACCCTCTTCCTCACGTTCTTCGTGACTGGAGACTCTCTTCCACACGTTTTCGTGACTGGAGACTCTCTTCCTCACGTTCTTCGTGACTGGGGACTCTCTTCATCACGTTCTCCGTGAATGGGGACTTTCTTCCTCTCGTTCTTCGTGACTGGGTACTCTCTTCCTCAAGTTCTTCGTGACTGGCGACTCTCTGTCTCACGTTCTTCGTGACTGGAGACTCTCTTCATCACGTTCTCCATGAATGGGGACTATCTTCCTCACGTTCTTCATGACTGGAGACTGTCTTCCACACGTTCTTCGTGAATGGGTACTCACTTCCTCACGTTCTTCATTATTGAAGACTCTCTTCATCACGTTCTCCGTGAATGGGGACTCTCTTCATCACATTCTCCGTGACTGGAGACTCTCCTCCTCACGTTATTCATGATTGGGGACACTCTTCGTCACTTTCTTCGTGACTGGAGACTCTCTTCCTCACGTTCCTCGTGACTGGGGACTCTTCCTCAAGTTCTTCGTGACTGGGTACTCTCTGTCTCACGTTCTTCGTGACTGGAGACTCTCTTCATCACGTTCTCCGTAAATGGGTGCTCTCTTCCTCACATTCTTCGTGACTGGAGACTCTCTTCCACACGTTCTTCGTGAATGGGTACTCTCTTCCTCACGTTCTTCGTGACTTAAGACTCTCTTCCAAACGTTCTTCGTGACTGGGGACTCTCTTCCTCAGGTTCTTCGTGACTGGGGACTCTCTTCCTAACGTTCTTCATAACTAGGGACTCTCTTCCTCATGTTCTTCGTTACAGGAGACCCTCTTCCTCACGTTCTTCGTGACTGGAGACTCTCTTCCACACGTTTTCGTGACTGGAGACTCTCTTCCTCACGTTCTTCGTGACTGGGGACTCTCTTCATCACGTTCTCCGTGAATGGGGACTTTCTTCCTCTCGTTCTTCGTGACTGGGTACTCTCTTCCTCAAGTTCTTCGTGACTGGCGACTCTCTGTCTCACGTTCTTCGTGACTGGAGACTCTCTTCATCACGTTCTCCATGAATGGGGACTATCTTCCTCACGTTCTTCATGACTGGAGACTGTCTTCCACACGTTCTTCGTGAATGGGTACTCACTTCCTCACGTTCTTCATTATTGAAGACTCTCTTCATCACGTTCTCCGTGAATGGGGACTCTCTTCATCACATTCTCCGTGACTGGAGACTCTCCTCCTCACGTTATTCATGATTGGGGACACTCTTCGTCACTTTCTTCGTGACTGGAGACTCTCTTCCTCACGTTCCTCGTGACTGGGGACTCTTCCTCACGTTCTTCGTGACTGGGTACTCTCTGTCTCACGTTCTACGTGACTGGAGACTCTCTTCATCACGTTCTCCGTAAATGGGTGCTCTCTTCCTCACATTCTTCGTGACTGGAGACTCTCTTCCACACGTTCTTCGTGAATGGGTACTCTCTTCCTCACGTTCTTCGTGACTTAAGACTCTCTTCCAAACGTTCTTCGTGACTGGGGACTCTCTTCCTCAGGTTCTTCGTGACTGGGGACTCTCTTCCTAACGTTCTTCATAACTAGGGACTCTCTTCCTCATGTTCTTCGTGACAGGAGACCCTCTTCCTCACGTTCTTCGTGACTGGAGACTCTCTTCCACACGTTTTCGTGACTGGAGACTCTCTTCCTCACGTTCTTCGTGACTGGGGACTCTCTTCCTCCCGTTCTTCGTGACTGGAGACTCTCTTCATCACGTTCTCCGTGATTGGGGACTCGCTTCCTCATGTTCTTCGTGACTGGAGACTCTCTTCCTCACGTTCTTCGTGACTGGAGACTCTCTTCATCACGTTCTCCGTGATTGGGGACTCGCTTCCTCATGTTCCTCGTGACATTAGACCCTCTTCCTCAAGTTCTTCGTGACTGGGTACTCTCTGTCTCACGTTCTTTGTGACTGGAAAATCTTTTCATCACGTTCTCCGTGAATGGGGACTCTCTTCCTCACGTTCTTCGTGACAGGAGACTGTCTTCCGCACGTTCTTCATGACTGTAAGCTCGCTTCATCACGTTCTTCGTGACTGTGGACTCTCTTCCTCACGTTCTTCGTGACAGGAGACTCTCTTCCTCACGTGCTTCGTGACTGGGGACTCTCTGTCTCACGTTCTTCGTGACTGGAGACTCTCTTCATCACGTTCTCCATGAATGGGGACTATCTTCCTCACGTTCTTCATGACTGGAGACTGTCTTCCACACGTTCTTCGTGAATGGGTACTCACTTCCTCACGTTCTTCATTATTGAAGACTCTCTTCATCACGTTCTCCGTGAATGGGGACTCTCTTCATCACATTCTCCGTGACTGGAGACTCTCCTCCTCACGTTATTCATGATTGGGGACACTCTTCGTCACTTTCTTCGTGACTGGAGACTCTCTTCCTCACGTTCCTCGTGACTGGGGACTCTTCCTCAAGTTCTTCGTGACTGGGTACTCTCTGTCTCACGTTCTTCGTGACTGGAGACTCTCTTCATCACGTTCTCCGTAAATGGGTGCTCTCTTCCTCACGTTCTTCATGACTGGAGACTGTCTTCCACACGTTCTTCGTGAATGGGTACTCACTTCCTCACGTTCTTCATTATTGAAGACTCTCTTCATCACGTTCTCCGTGAATGGGGACTCTCTTCCTCACGTTCTTCGTGACTGGGGACTCTCTTCCTCACGTTCTTCGTGACTGGGGACTCTCTTCCTCCCGTTCTTCGTGACTGGAGACTCTCTTCATCACGTTCTCCGTGATTGGGGACTCGCTTCCTCATGTTCTTCGTGACTGGAGACTCTCTTCCTCACGTTCTTCGTGACTGGAGACTCTCTTCATCACGTTCTCCGTGATTGGGGACTCGCTTCCTCATGTTCCTCGTGACATTAGACCCTCTTCCTCAAGTTCTTCGTGACTGGAGACTCTCTTCATCACGTTCTCCGTGATTGGGGACTCGCTTCCTCATGTTCCTCGTGACATTAGACCCTCTTCCTCAAGTTCTTCGTGACTGGGTACTCTCTGTCTCACGTTCTTTGTGACTGGAAACTCTTTTCATCACGTTCTCCGTGAATGGGGACTCTCTTCCTCACGTTCTTCGTGACAGGAGACTGTCTTCCGCACGTTCTTCATGACTGTAAGCTCGCTTCATCACGTTCTTCGTGACTGTGGACTCTCTTCCTCACGTTCTTCGTGACTGGAGACTCTCTTCCTCACGTGCTTCGTAACTGGGGACTCTCTGTCTCACGTTCTTCATGACTGGAGACTCTTTTCATCACGTTCTCCGTGAATGGGGACTTTCTTCCTCTCGTTCTTCGTGACTGGGTACTCTCTTCCTCAAGTTCTTCGTGACTGGCGACTCTCTGTCTCACGTTCTTCGTGACTGGAGACTCTCTTCATCACGTTCTCCATGAATGGGGACTATCTTCCTCACGTTCTTCATGACTGGAGACTGTCTTCCACACGTTCTTCGTGAATGGGTACTCACTTCCTCACGTTCTTCATTATTGAAGACTCTCTTCATCACGTTCTCCGTGAATGGGGACTCTCTTCATCACATTCTCCGTGACTGGAGACTCTCCTCCTCACGTTATTCATGATTGGGGACACTCTTCGTCACTTTCTTCGTGACTGGAGACTCTCTTCCTCACGTTCCTCGTGACTGGGGACTCTTCCTCAAGTTCTTCGTGACTGGGTACTCTCTGTCTCACGTTCTTCGTGACTGGAGACTCTCTTCATCACGTTCTCCGTAAATGGGTGCTCTCTTCCTCACGTTCTTCATGACTGGAGACTGTCTTCCACACGTTCTTCGTGAATGGGTACTCACTTCCTCACGTTCTTCATTATTGAAGACTCTCTTCATCACGTTCTCCGTGAATGGGGACTCTCTTCATCACATTCTCCGTGACTGGAGACTCTCCTCCTCACGTTATTCATGATTGGGGACACTCTTCGTCACTTTCTTCGTGACTGGAGACTCTCTTCCTCACGTTCCTCGTGACTGGGGACTCTTCCTCAAGTTCTTCGTGACTGGGTACTCTCTGTCTCACGTTCTTCGTGACTGGAGACTCTCTTCATCACGTTCTCCGTAAATGGGTGCTCTCTTCCTCACATTCTTCGTGACTGGAGACTCTCTTCCACACGTTCTTCGTGAATGGGTACTCTCTTCCTCACGTTCTTCGTGACTTAAGACTCTCTTCCAAACGTTCTTCGTGACTGGGGACTCTCTTCCTCAGGTTCTTCGTGACTGGGGACTCTCTTCCTAACGTTCTTCATAACTAGGGACTCTCTTCCTCATGTCTTCGTTACAGGAGACCCTCTTCCTCACGTTCTTCGTGACTGGAGACTCTCTTCCACACGTTTTCGTGACTGGAGACTCTCTTCCTCACGTTCTTCGTGACTGGGGACTCTCTTCATCACGTTCTCCGTGAATGGGGACTTTCTTCCTCTCGTTCTTCGTGACTGGGTACTCTCTTCCTCAAGTTCTTCGTGACTGGCGACTCTCTGTCTCACGTTCTTCGTGACTGGAGACTCTCTTCATCACGTTCTCCATGAATGGGGACTATCTTCCTCACGTTCTTCATGACTGGAGACTGTCTTCCACACGTTCTTCGTGAATGGGTACACACTTCCTCACGTTCTTCATTATTGAAGACTCTCTTCATCACGTTCTCCGTGAATGGGGACTCTCTTCATCACATTCTCCGTGACTGGAGACTCTCCTCCTCACGTTATTCATGATTGGGGACACTCTTCGTCACTTTCTTCGTGACTGGAGACTCTCTTCCTCACGTTCCTCGTGACTGGGGACTCTTCCTCAAGTTCTTCGTGACTGGGTACTCTCTGTCTCACGTTCTTCGTGACTGGAGACTCTCTTCATCACGTTCTCCGTAAATGGGTGCTCTCTTCCTCACATTCTTCGTGACTGGAGACTCTCTTCCACACGTTCTTCGTGAATGGGTACTCTCTTCCTCACGTTCTTCGTGACTTAAGACTCTCTTCCAAACGTTCTTCGTGACTGGGGACTCTCTTCCTCAGGTTCTTCGTGACTGGGGACTCTCTTCCTAACGTTCTTCATAACTAGGGACTCTCTTCCTCATGTTCTTCGTTACAGGAGACCCTCTTCCTCACGTTCTTCGTGACTGGAGACTCTCTTCCACACGTTTTCGTGACTGGAGACTCTCTTCCTCACGTTCTTCGTGACTGGGGACTCTCTTCATCACGTTCTCCGTGAATGGGGACTTTCTTCCTCTCGTTCTTCGTGACTGGGTACTCTCTTCCTCAAGTTCTTCGTGACTGGCGACTCTCTGTCTCACGTTCTTCGTGACTGGAGACTCTCTTCATCACGTTCTCCATGAATGGGGACTATCTTCCTCACGTTCTTCATGACTGGAGACTGTCTTCCACACGTTCTTCGTGAATGGGTACTCACTTCCTCACGTTCTTCATTATTGAAGACTCTCTTCATCACGTTCTCCGTGAATGGGGACTCTCTTCATCACATTCTCCGTGACTGGAGACTCTCCTCCTCACGTTATTCATGATTGGGGACACTCTTCGTCACTTTCTTCGTGACTGGAGACTCTCTTCCTCACGTTCCTCGTGACTGGGGACTCTTCCTCACGTTCTTCGTGACTGGGTACTCTCTGTCTCACGTTCTACGTGACTGGAGACTCTCTTCATCACGTTCTCCGTAAATGGGTGCTCTCTTCCTCACATTCTTCGTGACTGGAGACTCTCTTCCACACGTTCTTCGTGAATGGGTACTCTCTTCCTCACGTTCTTCGTGACTTAAGACTCTCTTCCAAACGTTCTTCGTGACTGGGGACTCTCTTCCTCAGGTTCTTCGTGACTGGGGACTCTCTTCCTAACGTTCTTCATAACTAGGGACTCTCTTCCTCATGTTCTTCGTGACAGGAGACCCTCTTCCTCACGTTCTTCGTGACTGGAGACTCTCTTCCACACGTTTTCGTGACTGGAGACTCTCTTCCTCACGTTCTTCGTGACTGGGGACTCTCTTCCTCCCGTTCTTCGTGACTGGAGACTCTCTTCATCACGTTCTCCGTGATTGGGGACTCGCTTCCTCATGTTCTTCGTGACTGGAGACTCTCTTCCTCACGTTCTTCGTGACTGGAGACTCTCTTCATCACGTTCTCCGTGATTGGGGACTCGCTTCCTCATGTTCCTCGTGACATTAGACCCTCTTCCTCAAGTTCTTCGTGACTGGGTACTCTCTGTCTCACGTTCTTTGTGACTGGAAAATCTTTTCATCACGTTCTCCGTGAATGGGGACTCTCTTCCTCACGTTCTTCGTGACAGGAGACTGTCTTCCGCACGTTCTTCATGACTGTAAGCTCGCTTCATCACGTTCTTCGTGACTGTGGACTCTCTTCCTCACGTTCTTCGTGACAGGAGACTCTCTTCCTCACGTGCTTCGTGACTGGGGACTCTCTGTCTCACGTTCTTCGTGACTGGAGACTCTCTTCATCACGTTCTCCATGAATGGGGACTATCTTCCTCACGTTCTTCATGACTGGAGACTGTCTTCCACACGTTCTTCGTGAATGGGTACTCACTTCCTCACGTTCTTCATTATTGAAGACTCTCTTCATCACGTTCTCCGTGAATGGGGACTCTCTTCATCACATTCTCCGTGACTGGAGACTCTCCTCCTCACGTTATTCATGATTGGGGACACTCTTCGTCACTTTCTTCGTGACTGGAGACTCTCTTCCTCACGTTCCTCGTGACTGGGGACTCTTCCTCAAGTTCTTCGTGACTGGGTACTCTCTGTCTCACGTTCTTCGTGACTGGAGACTCTCTTCATCACGTTCTCCGTAAATGGGTGCTCTCTTCCTCACGTTCTTCATGACTGGAGACTGTCTTCCACACGTTCTTCGTGAATGGGTACTCACTTCCTCACGTTCTTCATTATTGAAGACTCTCTTCATCACGTTCTCCGTGAATGGGGACTCTCTTCATCACATTCTCCGTGACTGGAGACTCTCCTCCTCACGTTATTCATGATTGGGGACACTCTTCGTCACTTTCTTCGTGACTGGAGACTCTCTTCCTCACGTTCCTCGTGACTGGGGACTCTTCCTCAAGTTCTTCGTGACTGGGTACTCTCTGTCTCACGTTCTTCGTGACTGGAGACTCTCTTCATCACGTTCTCCGTAAATGGGTGCTCTCTTCCTCACATTCTTCGTGACTGGAGACTCTCTTCCACACGTTCTTCGTGAATGGGTACTCTCTTCCTCACGTTCTTCGTGACTTAAGACTCTCTTCCAAACGTTCTTCGTGACTGGGGACTCTCTTCCTCAGGTTCTTCGTGACTGGGGACTCTCTTCCTAACGTTCTTCATAACTAGGGACTCTCTTCCTCATGTTCTTCGTTACAGGAGACCCTCTTCCTCACGTTCTTCGTGACTGGAGACTCTCTTCCACACGTTTTCGTGACTGGAGACTCTCTTCCTCACGTTCTTCGTGACTGGGGACTCTCTTCATCACGTTCTCCGTGAATGGGGACTTTCTTCCTCTCGTTCTTCGTGACTGGGTACTCTCTTCCTCAAGTTCTTCGTGACTGGCGACTCTCTGTCTCACGTTCTTCGTGACTGGAGACTCTCTTCATCACGTTCTCCATGAATGGGGACTATCTTCCTCACGTTCTTCATGACTGGAGACTGTCTTCCACACGTTCTTCGTGAATGGGTACTCACTTCCTCACGTTCTTCATTATTGAAGACTCTCTTCATCACGTTCTCCGTGAATGGGGACTCTCTTCATCACATTCTCCGTGACTGGAGACTCTCCTCCTCACGTTATTCATGATTGGGGACACTCTTCGTCACTTTCTTCGTGACTGGAGACTCTCTTCCTCACGTTCCTCGTGACTGGGGACTCTTCCTCAAGTTCTTCGTGACTGGGTACTCTCTGTCTCACGTTCTTCGTGACTGGAGACTCTCTTCATCACGTTCTCCGTAAATGGGTGCTCTCTTCCTCACATTCTTCGTGACTGGAGACTCTCTTCCACACGTTCTTCGTGAATGGGTACTCTCTTCCTCACGTTCTTCGTGACTTAAGACTCTCTTCCAAACGTTCTTCGTGACTGGGGACTCTCTTCCTCAGGTTCTTCGTGACTGGGGACTCTCTTCCTAACGTTCTTCATAACTAGGGACTCTCTTCCTCATGTTCTTCGTTACAGGAGACCCTCTTCCTCACGTTCTTCGTGACTGGAGACTCTCTTCCACACGTTTTCGTGACTGGAGACTCTCTTCCTCACGTTCTTCGTGACTGGGGACTCTCTTCATCACGTTCTCCGTGAATGGGGACTTTCTTCCTCTCGTTCTTCGTGACTGGGTACTCTCTTCCTCAAGTTCTTCGTGACTGGCGACTCTCTGTCTCACGTTCTTCGTGACTGGAGACTCTCTTCATCACGTTCTCCATGAATGGGGACTATCTTCCTCACGTTCTTCATGACTGGAGACTGTCTTCCACACGTTCTTCGTGAATGGGTACTCACTTCCTCACGTTCTTCATTATTGAAGACTCTCTTCATCACGTTCTTCGTGAATGGGGACTCTCTTCATCACATTCTCCGTGACTGGAGACTCTCCTCCTCACGTTATTCATGATTGGGGACACTCTTCGTCACTTTCTTCGTGACTGGAGACTCTCTTCCTCAACTTCCTCGTGACTGGGGACTCTTCCTCAAGTTCTTCGTGACTGGGTACTCTCTGTCTCACGTTCTTCGTGACTGGAGACTCTCTTCATCACGTTCTCCGTAAATGGGTGCTCTCTTCCTCACATTCTTCGTGACTGGAGACTCTCTTCCACACGTTCTTCGTGAATGGGTACTCTCTTCCTCACGTTCTTCGTGACTTAAGACTCTCTTCCAAACGTTCTTCGTGACTGGGGACTCTCTTCCTCAGGTTCTTCGTGACTGGGGACTCTCTTCCTAACGTTCTTCATAACTAGGGACTCTCTTCCTCATGTTCTTCGTGACAGGAGACCCTCTTCCTCACGTTCTTCGTGACTGGAGACTCTCTTCCACACGTTTTCGTGACTGGAGACTCTCTTCCTCACGTTCTTCGTGACTGGGGACTCTCTTCCTCCCGTTCTTCGTGACTGGAGACTCTCTTCATCACGTTCTCCGTGATTGGGGACTCGCTTCCTCATGTTCTTCGTGACTGGAGACTCTCTTCCTCACGTTCTTCGTGACTGGAGACTCTCTTCATCACGTTCTCCGTGATTGGGGACTCGCTTCCTCATGTTCCTCGTGACATTAGACCCTCTTCCTCAAGTTCTTCGTGACTGGGTACTCTCTGTCTCACGTTCTTTGTGACTGGAAAATCTTTTCATCACGTTCTCCGTGAATGGGGACTCTCTTCCTCACGTTCTTCGTGACAGGAGACTGTCTTCCGCACGTTCTTCATGACTGTAAGCTCGCTTCCTCAAGTTCTTCGTGACTGGGTACTCTCTGTCTCACGTTCTTCATGTCTGGAGACTCTCTACATCACGTTCTCCGTGAATGGGGACTCTCTTCCTCATGTTCTTCATGACTGGAGACTGTCTTCCACACGTTCTTCGTGAATGCGTACTCTCTTCCTCACGTTCTTCGTTATTGAAGACTCTCTTCATCACGTTCTCCGTGAATGGGGACTCTCTTCCTCTGGCTCTTCGTGACCTGGGACTCTCTTCCGCACGTTATTCATGACTGGGTAATCTCTTCCTCACGATCCTCGTGACTGACTACTCTCTTCCACTCGTTCTTCGTGACTGGAGACTCTCTTTCTAACGTTCTTCATAACTAGGGACTCTCTTCATCACGTTCCTCGTGACAGGGGACTCTCTTCCTCACGTTCATCGTGACTGGAGACTCTCTTCCTCATGTTCTTCGTGACAGGAGACCCTCTTCCTCACGTTCTTCGTGACTGGAGACTCTCTTCCACACGTTTTCGTGACTGGAGACTCTCTTCCTCACGTTCTTCGTGACAGGGGACTCTCTTCCACACGTTTTCGTGACTGGAGACTCTCTTCCTCACGTTCTTCGTGACTGGGGAATCTCTTCCTCACGTCCTTCGTGACTGGAGTCTCTCTTCATCACGTTCTCCGTGATTGGGGACTCGCTTCCTCATGTTCTTCGTGACAGGAGACACTCTTCCTCACGTTCTTCGTGAATGGGGACTCTCTTCATGACATTCTCCGTGACTGGAGACTCTCCTCCTCACGTTATTCATGATTGGGGACACTCTTCGTCACTTTCTTTGTGACTGGAGACTCTCTTTCACACGTTCCTCGTGACTGGGGACTCTTCCTCAGGTTCTTCTTGACTGGGGACTCTCTTCCTCACGTTCTTCATGACTGTAAGCTCGCTTCATCACGTTCTTCGTGACTGTGGACTCTCTTCCTCACGTTCTTCGTGACTGGAGACACTCTTCATCACATTCTCCGCGACTGGGGACTCTCTTCCTCAGGATCTTTGTGACTGGGGACTCTCTTCCTCACGTTCTTCGTGACTGGAGACACTCTTAATCACATTCTCCGTGAATGGGGACTCTCTTCCTCACGATCTTCGTGACTGCAGACTCTCTTCCTCACGTTCTTCGTGACTGGTGACTCTCTTCATCAAGTTCTTCGTGACTGGGTACTCTCTGTCTCACGTTCTTTGTGACTGGAAACTCTTTTCATCACGTTCTCCGTGAATGGGGACTCTCTTCCTCACGTTCTTCGTGACAGGAGACTGTTTTCCACACGTTCTTCGTGACTGGGTAATCTCATCCTCACGTTCCTCGTGACTGAAGACTCTCTTCCACTCGTTCTTCGTGACTGGAGACTCTCTTCCTAACGTTCTTCATAAATAGGGACTCTCTTCATCACGTTCCTCGTGACAGGGGACTCTCTTCCTCACGTTCATCGTGACTGGAGACTCTCTTCCTCATGTTCTTCGTGACAGGAGACCCTCTTCCTCACGTTCTTCGTGACTGGCGTCTCTCTTCCACTCGTTTTCGTGACTGGAGACCCTCACGTTCTTCGTGACAGGGGACTCTCTTCCTCACGTTCTTCGTGACTGGAGACTCTCTTCATCACGTTCTCCGTGATTGGGGACTCGCTTCCTCATGTTCTTCGTGACAGGAATCCCTCTTCCTCTCGTTCTTCGTGACTGGGTACTCTCTTCCTCAAGTTCTTCGTGACTGGCGACTCTCTGTCTCACGTTCTTCGTGACTGGAGACTCTCTTCATCACGTTCTCCATGAATGGGGACTATCTTCCTCACGTTCTTCATGACTGGAGACTGTCTTCCA
The DNA here is from genome assembly GCF_030144855.1 of Hypanus sabinus. Taxonomy (NCBI): domain Eukaryota; kingdom Metazoa; phylum Chordata; class Chondrichthyes; order Myliobatiformes; family Dasyatidae; genus Hypanus; species Hypanus sabinus. The sequence continues at coordinate 4,363,943 of NC_082720.1, forward strand.
CACGTTCTTCGTGAATGGGTACTCACTTCCTCACGTTCTTCATTATTGAAGACTCTCTTCATCACGTTCTCCGTGAATGGGGACTCTCTTCATCACATTCTCCGTGACTGGAGACTCTCCTCCTCACGTTATTCATGATTGGGGACACTCTTCGTCACTTTCTTCGTGACTGGAGACTCTCTTCCTCACGTTCCTCGTGACTGGGGACTCTTCCTCAAGTTCTTCGTGACTGGGTACTCTCTGTCTCACGTTCTTCATGTCTGGAGACTCTCTACATCACGTTCTCCGTGAATGGGGACTCTCTTCCTCATGTTCTTCATGACTGGAGACTGTCTTCCACACGTTCTTCGTGAATGCGTACTCTCTTCCTCACGTTCTTCGTTATTGAAGACTCTCTTCATCACGTTCTCCGTGAATGGGGACTCTCTTCCTCTGGTTCTTCGTGACCTGGGACTCTCTTCCGCACGTTCTTCATGACTGGGTAATCTCTTCCTCACGATCCTCGTGACTGACGACTCTCTTCCACTCGTTCTTCGTGACTGGAGACTCTCTTTCTAACGTTCTTCATAACTAGGGACTCTCTTCATCACGTACCTCGTGACAGGGGACTCTCTTCCTCACGTTCATCGTGACTGGAGACTCTCTTCCTCATGTTCTTCGTGACAGGAGACCCTCTTCCTCACGTTCTTCGTGACTGGCGTCTCTCTTCCACTCGTTTTCGTGACTGGAGACTCTCTTCCTCACGTTCTTCGTGACAGGGGACTCTCTTACTCACGTTCTTCGTGACTGGAGACTCTCTTCCTCACGTTCTTCGTGACTGGGGACTCTCTTACTCACGTTCTTCGTGACTGGAGACTCTCTTCCTCACGTTCTTCGTGACTGGAGACACTCTTACTCACGTTCTTCGTGACTGGAGACGCTCTTACTCACGTTCTTCGTGACTGTAGACTCTCTTCCTCACGTTCTTCGTGACAGGGGACTCTCTTCCTCACGTTCATCGTGACTGGAGACTCTCTTCCTCATGTTCTTCGTGACAGGAGACCCTCTTCCTCACGTTCTTCGTGACTGGAGACTCTCTTCCACACGTTTTCGTGACTGGAGACTCTCTTCCTCACGTTCTTCGTGACAGGGGACTCTCTTCCACACGTTTTCGTGACTGGAGACTCTCTTCCTCACGTTCTTCGTGACTGGGGAATCTCTTCCTCACGTCCTTCGTGACTGGAGTCTCTCTTCATCACGTTCTCCGTGATTGGGGACTCGCTTCCTCATGTTCTTCGTGACAGGAGACACTCTTCCTCACGTTCTTCGTGAATGGGGACTCTCTTCATGACATTCTCCGTGACTGGAGACTCTCCTCCTCACGTTATTCATGATTGGGGACACTCTTCGTCACTTTCTTTGTGACTGGAGACTCTCTTTCACACGTTCCTCGTGACTGGGGACTCTTCCTCAGGTTCTTCTTGACTGGGGACTCTCTTCCTCACGTTCTTCATGACTGTAAGCTCGCTTCATCACGTTCTTCGTGACTGTGGACTCTCTTCCTCACGTTCTTCGTGACTGGAGACACTCTTCATCACATTCTCCGCGACTGGGGACTCTCTTCCTCAGGATCTTTGTGACTGGGGACTCTCTTCCTCACGTTCTTCGTGACTGGAGACACTCTTAATCACATTCTCCGTGAATGGGGACTCTCTTCCTCACGATCTTCGTGACTGCAGACTCTCTTCCTCACGTTCTTCGTGACTGGTGACTCTCTTCATCAAGTTCTTCGTGACTGGGTACTCTCTGTCTCACGTTCTTTGTGACTGGAAACTCTTTTCATCACGTTCTCCGTGAATGGGGACTCTCTTCCTCACGTTCTTCGTGACAGGAGACTGTTTTCCACACGTTCTTCGTGACTGGGTAATCTCATCCTCACGTTCCTCGTGACTGAAGACTCTCTTCCACTCGTTCTTCGTGACTGGAGACTCTCTTCCTAACGTTCTTCATAAATAGGGACTCTCTTCATCACGTTCCTCGTGACAGGGGACTCTCTTCCTCACGTTCATCGTGACTGGAGACTCTCTTCCTCATGTTCTTCGTGACAGGAGACCCTCTTCCTCACGTTCTTCGTGACTGGCGTCTCTCTTCCACTCGTTTTCGTGACTGGAGACCCTCACGTTCTTCGTGACAGGGGACTCTCTTCCTCACGTTCTTCGTGACTGGAGACTCTCTTCATCACGTTCTCCGTGATTGGGGACTCGCTTCCTCATGTTCTTCGTGACAGGAATCCCTCTTCCTCTCGTTCTTCGTGACTGGGTACTCTCTTCCTCAAGTTCTTCGTGACTGGCGACTCTCTGTCTCACGTTCTTCGTGACTGGAGACTCTCTTCATCACGTTCTCCATGAATGGGGACTATCTTCCTCACGTTCTTCATGACTGGAGACTGTCTTCCACACGTTCTTCGTGAATGGGTACTCACTTCCTCACGTTCTTCATTATTGAAGACTCTCTTCATCACGTTCTCCGTGAATGGGGACTCTCTTCATCACATTCTCCGTGACTGGAGACTCTCCTCCTCACGTTATTCATGATTGGGGACACTCTTCGTCACTTTCTTCGTGACTGGAGACTCTCTTCCTCACGTTCCTCGTGACTGGGGACTCTTCCTCAAGTTCTTCGTGACTGGGTACTCTCTGTCTCACGTTCTTCATGTCTGGAGACTCTCTACATCACGTTCTCCGTGAATGGGGACTCTCTTCCTCATGTTCTTCATGACTGGAGACTGTCTTCCACACGTTCTTCGTGAATGCGTACTCTCTTCCTCACGTTCTTCGTTATTGAAGACTCTCTTCATCACGTTCTCCGTGAATGGGGACTCTCTTCCTCTGGTTCTTCGTGACCTGGGACTCTCTTCCGCACGTTCTTCATGACTGGGTAATCTCTTCCTCACGATCCTCGTGACTGACGACTCTCTTCCACTCGTTCTTCGTGACTGGAGACTCTCTTTCTAACGTTCTTCATAACTAGGGACTCTCTTCATCACGTACCTCGTGACAGGGGACTCTCTTCCTCACGTTCATCGTGACTGGAGACTCTCTTCCTCATGTTCTTCGTGACAGGAGACCCTCTTCCTCACGTTCTTCGTGACTGGCGTCTCTCTTCCACTCGTTTTCGTGACTGGAGACTCTCTTCCTCACGTTCTTCGTGACAGGGGACTCTCTTACTCACGTTCTTCGTGACTGGAGACTCTCTTCCTCACGTTCTTCGTGACTGGGGACTCTCTTACTCACGTTCTTCGTGACTGGAGACTCTCTTCCTCACGTTCTTCGTGACTGGAGACACTCTTACTCACGTTCTTCGTGACTGGAGACGCTCTTACTCACGTTCTTCGTGACTGTAGACTCTCTTCCTCACGTTCTTCGTGACAGGGGACTCTCTTCCTCACGTTCTTCGTGACTGGAGACTCTCTTCATCACGTTCTCCGTGATTGGGGACTCGCTTCCTCATGTTCTTCGTGACAGGAGACCCTCTTCCTCACGTTCTTAGTGAATGGGGACTCTCTTCATCACATTCTCCGTGACTGGAGACTCTCCTCCTCACGTTATTCATGATTGGGGACAATCTTCGTCACTTTCTTCGTGACTGGAGACTCTCTTCCTCACGTTCCTCGTGACTGGGGACTCTTCCTCAAGTTCTTCGTGACTGGGTACTCTCTGTCTCACGTTCTTCATGACTGGAGACTCTCTTCCTCACGTTCCTCGTGACTGGGGACTCTTCCTCAAGTTCTTCGTGACTGGGTACTCTCTGTCTCACGTTCTTCATGACTGGAGACTCTCTTCATCACGTTCTCCGTGAATGGGGACTCTCTTCCTCATGTTCTTCATGACTGGAGACTGTCTTCCACACGTTCTTCGTGAATGCGTACTCTCTTCCTCACGTTCTTCGTTATTGAAGACTCTCTTCATCACGTTCTCCGTGAATGGGGACTCTCTTCCTCTGGTTCTTCGTGACCTGGGACTCTCTTCCGCACGTTCTTCATGACTGGGTAATCTCTTCCTCACGATCCTCGTGACTGACGACTCTCTTTCTAACGTTCTTCATAACTAGGGACTCTCTTCATCACGTTCCTCGTGACAGGGGACTCTCTTCCTCACGTTCATCGTGACTGGAGACTCTCTTCCTCATGTTCTTCGTGACAGGAGACCCTCTTCCTCACGTTCTTCGTGACTGGAGACTCTCTTCCACACGTTTTCGTGACTGGAGACTCTCTTCCTCACGTTCTTCGTGACAGGGGACTCTCTTCCACACGTTTTCGTGACTGGAGACTCTCTTCCTCACGTTCTTCGTGACTGGGGACTCTCTTCCTCACGTTCTTCGTGACTGGAGACTCTCTTCATCACGTTCTCCGTGATTGGGGTCTCGCTTCCTCATGTTCTTCGTGACAGTAGACACTCTTCCTCACGTTCTTCGTGAATGAGGACTCTCTTCATGACATTCTCCGTGACTGGAGACTCTCCTCCTTACGTTATTCATGATTGGGGACACTCTTCGTCACTTTCTTTGTGACTGGAGACTCTCTTTCACACGTTCCTCGTGACTGGGGACTCTTCCTCAGGTTCTTCTTGACTGGGGACTCTCTTCCTCACGTTCTTCATGACTGTAAGCTCGCTTCATCACGTTCTTCGTGACTGTGGACTCTCTTCCTCACGTTCTTCCTGACTGGAGACACTCTTCATCACATTCTCCGTGACTGGGGTCTCTCTTCCTCAGGATCTTTGTGACTGGGGACTCTCTTCCTCACGTTCTTCGTGACTGGAGACACTCTTAATCACATTCTCCGTGAATGGGGACTCTCTTCCTCACGATCTTCGTGACTGCAGACTCTCTTCCTCACGTTCTTCGTGACTGGTGACACTCTTCATCAAGTTCTTCGTGACTGGGTACTCTCTGTCTCACGTTCTTTGTGACTGGAAACTCTTTTCATCACGTTCTCCGTGAATGGGGACTCTCTTCCTCACGTTCTTCGTGACAGGAGACTGTCTTCCACACGTTCTTCGTGACTGGGTAATCTCATCCTCACGTTCCTCATGACTGAAGACTCTCTTCCACTCGTTCTTCGTGACTGGAGACTCTCTTCCTAACGTTCTTCATAAATAGGGACTCTCTTCATCACGTTCCTCGTGACAGGGGACTCTCTTCCTCACGTTCATCGTGACTGGAGACTCTCTTCCTCATGTTCTTCGTGACAGGAGACCCTCTTCCTCACGTTCTTCGTGACTGGCGTCTCTCTTCCACTCGTTTTCGTGACTGGAGACTCTCTTCCTCACGTTCTTCGTGACAGGGGACTCTCTTACTCACGTTCTTCGTGACTGGAGACTCTCTTCCTCACGTTCTTCGTGACTGGGGACTCTCTTACTCACGTTCTTCGTGACTGGAGACTCTCTTCCTCACGTTCTTCGTGACTGGAGACACTCTTACTCACGTTCTTCGTGACTGGAGACTCTCTTACTCACGTTCTTCGTGACTGTAGACTCTCTTCCTCACGTTCTTCGTGACAGGGGACTCTCTTCCTCACGTTCTTCGTGACTGGAGACTCTCTTCATCACGTTCTCCGTGATTGGGGACTCGCTTCCTCATGTTCTTCGTGACAGGAGACCCTCTTCCTCACGTTCTTAGTGAATGGGGACTCTCTTCATCACATTCTCCGTGACTGGAGACTCTCCTCCTCACGTTATTCATGATTGGGGACACTCTTCGTCACTTTCTTCGTGACTGGAGACTCTCTTCCTCACGTTCCTCGTGACTGGGGACTCTTCCTCAAGTTCTTCGTGACTGGGTACTCTCTGTCTCACGTTCTTCATGACTGGAGACTCTCTTCATCACGTTCTCCGTGAATGGGGACTCTCTTCCTCATGTTCTTCATGACTGGAGTCTGTCTTCCACACGTTCTTCGTGAATGCGTACTCTCTTCCACACGTTCTTCTTTATTGAAGACTCTCTTCATCACGTTCTCCGTGAATGGGGACTCTCTTCCTCTGGTTCTTCGTGACCTGGGACTCTCTTCCGCACGTTCTTCGTGACTGGGGACTCTCTTCCTCAGGATCTTCGTGACTGGGGACTCTCTTCCTCACGTTCTTCGTGACTGGAGACTCTCTTCATCACATTCTCCGTGAATGGGTACTCTCTTCCTCACGTTCTTCGTGACTGGTGACTCTCTTCATCAAGTTCTTCGTGACTGGGTACTCTCTGTCTCACGTTCTTTATGACTGGAAACTCTTTTCATCACGTTCTCCGTGAATGGGGACTCTCTTCCTCACGTTCTTCGTGATAGGAGACTGTCTTCCACACGTTCTTTGTGACTGGAGAGACTCTTCATCACATTCTCCGTGAATGGGGACTCTCTTCCTCACGATCTTCGTGACTGCAGACTCTCTTCCTCACGTTCTTCGTGACTGGTGACTCTATTCATCAAGTTCTGCGTGACTGGGTACTCTCTGTCTCACGTTCTTTGTGACTGGAAACTCTTTTCATCACTTTCTCCGTGATTGGGGACTCGCTTCCTGATATTCTTCGTGACTGGAGACTCTCTTCCACACGTTTTCGTGACTGGAGACTCTCTTCCTCACGTTCTTCGTGACTGGAGACTCTCTTCCTCACGTTCTTCGTGACTGGAGACTCGCTTCATCACGTTCTCCGTGATTGGGGACTCGCTTCCTCACGTTCTTCGTGACTGGAGACTCTCTTCCACACGTTTTCGTGACAGGAGACTCTCTTCCTCACGTTCTTCGTGACTGTAGACTCTCTTCCTCACGTTCTTCGTGACTGGGGACTCTCTTACTCACGTTCTTCGTGACTGGAGACTCTCTTCCTCACGTTCTTCGTGACTGGGGACTCTCTTACTCACGTTCTTCGTGACTGGAGACTCTCTTCCTCACGTTCTTCGTGACTGGAGACACTCTTACTCACGTTCTTCGTGACTGGAGACGCTCTTACTCACGTTCTTCGTGACTGGAGACTCTCTTCCTCACGTTCTTCGTGACTGGAGACACTCTTACTCACGTTCTTCGTGACTGGAGACTCTCTTACTCACGTTCTTCGTGACTGTAGACTCTCTTCCTCACGTTCTTCGTGACAGGGGACTCTCTTCCTCACGTTCTTCGTGACTGGAGACTCTCTTCATCACGTTCTCCGTGATTGGGGACTCGCTTCCTCATGTTCTTCGTGACAGGAGACCCTCTTCCTCACGTTCTTAGTGAATGGGGACTCTCTTCATCACATTCTCCGTGACTGGAGACTCTCCTACTCACGTTATTCATGATTGGGGACACTCTTCGTCACTTTCTTCGTGACTGGAGACTCTCTTCCTCACGTTCCTCGTGACTGGGGACTCTTCCTCAAGTTCTTCGTGACTGGGTACTCTCTGTCTCACGTTCTTCATGACTGGAGACTCTCTTCATCACGTTCTCCGTGAATGGGGACTCTCTTCCTCATGTTCTTCATGACTGGAGTCTGTCTTCCACACGTTCTTCGTGAATGCGTACTCTCTTCCACACGTTCTTCTTTATTGAAGACTCTCTTCATCACGTTCTCCGTGAATGGGGACTCTCTTCCTCTGGTTCTTCGTGACCTGGGACTCTCTTCCGCACGTTCTTCGTGACTGGGGACTCTCTTCCTCAGGATCTTCGTGACTGGGGACTCTCTTCCTCACGTTCTTCGTGACTGGAGACACTCTTCATCACATTCTCCGTGAATGGGTACTCTCTTCCTCACGTTCTTCGTGACTGGTGACTCTCTTCATCAAGTTCTTCGTGACTGGGTACTCTCTGTCTCACGTTCTTTATGACTGGAAACTCTTTTCATCACGTTCTCCGTGAATGGGGACTCTCTTCCTCACGTTCTTCGTGACAGGAGACTGTCTTCCACACGTTCTTTGTGACTGGAGAGACTCTTCATCACATTCTCCGTGACTGGAGACTCTCTTCCACACGTTTTCGTGACTGGAGACTCTCTTCCTCACGTTCTTCGTGACTGGAGACTCCCTTCATCACGTTCTCCGTGATTGGGGACTCGCTTCCTCATGTTCTTCGTGACAGGAGACTCTCTTCCTCACGTTCTTCGTGACTGGAGACTCTCTTCCACACGTTTTCGTGACAGGAGACTCTCTTCCTCACGTTCTTCGTGACTGTAGACTCTCTTCCTCACGTTCTTCGTGACTGGGGACTCTCTTACTCACGTTCTTCGTGACTGGAGACTCTCTTCCTCACGTTCTTCGTGACTGGGGACTCTCTTACTCACGTTCTTCGTGACTGGAGACTCTCTTCCTCACGTTCTTCGTGACTGGAGACTCTCTTCCTCACGTTCTTCGTGACTGGAGACACTCTTACTCACGTTCTTCGTGACTGGAGACTCTCTTACTCACGTTCTTCGTGACTGTAGACTCTCTTCCTCACGTTCTTCGTGACAGGGGACTCTCTTCCTCACGTTCTTCGTGACTGGAGACTCTCTTCATCACGTTCTCCGTGATTGGGGACTCGCTTCCTCATGTTCTTCGTGACAGGAGACCCTCTTCCTCACGTTCTTATTGAATGGGGACTCTCTTCATCACATTCTCCGTGACTGGAGACTCTCCTCCTCACGTTATTCATGATTGGGGACACTCTTCGTCACTTTCTTCGTGACTGGAGACTCTCTTCCTCACGTTCCTCGTGACTGGGGACTCTTCCTCAAGTTCTTCGTGACTGGGTACTCTCTGTCTCACGTTTTCATGACTGGAGACTCTCTTCATCACGTTCTCCGTGAATGGGGACTCTCTTCCTCATGTTCTTCATGACTGGAGTCTGTCTTCCACACGTTCTTCGTGAATGCGTACTCTCTTCCACACGTTCTTCTTTATTGAAGACTCTCTTCATCACGTTCTCCGTGAATGGGGACTCTCTTCCTCTGGTTCGTCGTGACCTGGGACTCTCTTCCGCACGTTCTTCGTGACTGGGGACTCTCTTCCTCAGGATCTTCGTGACTGGGGACTCTCTTCCTCACGTTCTTCGTGACTGGAGACACTCTTCATCACATTCTCCGTGAATGGGTACTCTCTTCCTCACGTTCTTCGTGACTGGTGACTCTCTTCATCAAGTTCTTCGTGACTGGGTACTCTCTGTCTCACGTTCTTTATGACTGGAAACTCTTTTCATCACGTTCTCCGTGAATGGGGACTCTCTTCCTCACGTTCTTCGTGACAGGAGACTGTCTTCCACAGGTTCTTTGTGACTGGGTAATCTCATCCTCACGTTCCTCGTGACTGAAGACTCTCTTCCACTCGTTCTTCGTGACTGGAGGCTCTCTTCCTAACGTTCTTCATAACTAGGGACTCACTTCATCACGTTCCTCGTTACAGGGGACTCTCTTCCTCACGTTCATCGTGACTGGAGACTCTCTTCCTCATGTTCTTCGTGACAGGAGACCCTCTTCCTCACGTTCTTCGTGACTGGAGACTCGCTTCCTCACGTTCTTCGTGACAGGGGACACTCTTCCTCACGTTCTTCGTGAATGGTGACTCTCTTCATCACATTCTCCGTGACTGGAGACTCTCCTCCTCACGTTATTCATGATTAGGGACACTCTTCGTCACTTTCTTCGTAACTGGATACTCTCTTCCTCACGTTCCTCGTGACTGGGGACTCTTCCTCAAGTTCTTCGTGACTGGGTACTCTCTGTTTCACGTTCTTCATGACTGGAGACTCTCTACATCACATTCTCCGTGAATGGGGACTCTCTTCCTCATGTTCTTCATGACTGGAGACTGTCTTCAACACGTTCCTCGTGAATGCATACTCTCTTCCTCACGTTATTCGTTATTGAAGACTCTCTTCATCACGTTCTCCGTGAAAGGGGACTCTCTTCCTCTGGTTCTTCGTGACCTGGGACTCTCTTCCGCACGTTCTTCATGACTGGGGACTCTCTTCCTCAGGATCTTCGTGACTGGGGACTCTCTTCCTCACGTTCTTCGTGAATGGAGACACTCTTCATCACATTCTCCGTGAATCGGTACTCTCTTCCTCACGATCTTCGTGACTGCAGACTCTCTTCCTCACGTTCTTCGTGACTGGTGACTCTCTTCATCAAGTTCTTCGTGACTGGGTAATCTCATCCTCACGTTCCTCGTGACTGAAGACTCTCTTCCTCATGTTCTTCATAACTAGGGACTCTCTTCATCACGTTCCTCGTGACAGGGGACTCTCTTCCACACGTTTTCGTAAATGGAGACTCTCTTCCTCACGTTCTTCGTGACTGGAGACTCTATTCATCACGTTCTCCGTGATTGGGGACTCGCTTCCTCATATTCTTCGTGACTGGAGACTCTCTTCCACACGTTTTCGTGACTGGAGACTCTCTTCCTCACGTTCTTCGTGACTGGAGACTCTCTTCCTCACGTTCTTCGTGACTGGAGACTCCCTTCATCACGTTCTCCGTGATTGGGGACTCGCTTCCTCATGCTCTTCGTGACAGGAGACTCTCTTCCTCACGTTCTTCGTGACTGGAGACTCTCTTCCACACGTTTTCGTGACAGGAGACTCTCTTCCTCACGTTCTTCGTGACTGTAGACTCTCTTCCTCACGTTCTTCGTGACTGGGGACTCTCTTCCTCACGTTCTTCGTGACTGGGGACTCTCTTACTCACGTTCTTCGTGACTGGAGACTCTCTTCCTCACGTTCTCCGTGACTGGAGACTCTCTTCCTCACGTTCTTCGTGACTGGAGACACTCTTACTCAAGTTCTTCGTGACTGGAGACTCTCTTACTCACGTTATTCGTGACTGGGGACTCTCTTCCTCACGTTCTTCGTGACTGGGGACTCTCTTACTCACGTTCTTCGTGACTGGAGACTCTCTTCCTCACGTTCTTCGTGACTGGGGACTCTCTTCCTAACGTTCTTCATAACTAGGGACTCACTTCATCACGTTCCTCGTGACAGGGGACTCTCTTCCTCACGTTCTTCGTGACTGGAGACTCTCTTCCTCATGTTCTTCGTGACAGGAGACCCTCTTCCTCACGTTCTTCGTGACTGGAGACTCTCTTCCACACGTTTTCGTGACTGGAGACTCTCTTCCTCACGTTCTTCGTGACTGGGTACTCTCTGTCTCACGTTCTTTATGACTGGAAACTCTTTTCATCACGTTCTCCGTGAATGGGGACTCTCTTCCTCACGTTCTTCGTGACAGGAGACTGTCTTCCACACGTTCTTTGTGACTGGGTAATCTCATCCTCACGTTCCTCGTGACTGAAGACTCTCTTCCACTCGTTCTTCGTGACTGGAGGCTCTCTTCCTAACGTTCTTCATAACTAGGGACTCACTTCATCACGTTCCTCGTTACAGGGGACTCTCTTCCTCACGTTCATCGTGACTGGAGACTCTCTTCCTCATGTTCTTCGTGACAGGAGACCCTCTTCCTCACGTTCTTCGTGACTGGAGACTCGCTTCCTCACGTTCTTCGTGACAGGGGACACTCTTCCTCACGTTCTTCGTGAATGGTGACTCTCTTCATCACATTCTCCGTGACTGGAGACTCTCCTCCTCACGTTATTCATGATTAGGGACACTCTTCGTCACTTTCTTCGTAACTGGATACTCTCTTCCTCACGTTCCTCGTGACTGGGGACTCTTCCTCAAGTTCTTCGTGACTGGGTACTCTCTGTTTCACGTTCTTCATGACTGGAGACTCTCTACATCACATTCTCCGTGAATGGGGACTCTCTTCCTCATGTTCTTCATGACTGGAGACTGTCTTCCACACGTTCCTCGTGAATGCATACTCTCTTCCTCACGTTATTCGTTATTGAAGACTCTCTTCATCACGTTCTCCGTGAAAGGGGACTCTCTTCCTCTGGTTCTTCGTGACCTGGGACTCTCTTCCGCACGTTCTTCATGACTGGGGACTCTCTTCCTCAGGATCTTCGTGACTGGGGACTCTCTTCCTCACGTTCTTCGTGAATGGAGACACTCTTCATCACATTCTCCGTGAATCGGTACTCTCTTCCTCACGATCTTCGTGACTGCAGACTCTCTTCCTCACGTTCTTCGTGACTGGTGACTCTCTTCATCAAGTTCTTCGTGACTGGGTAATCTCATCCTCACGTTCCTCGTGACTGAAGACTCTCTTCCTCATGTTCTTCATAACTAGGGACTCTCTTCATCACGTTCCTCGTGACAGGGGACTCTCTTCCACACGTTTTCGTGAATGGAGACTCTCTTCCTCACGTTCTTCGTGACTGGAGACTCTATTCATCACGTTCTCCGTGATTGGGGACTCGCTTCCTCATATTCTTCGTGACTGGAGACTCTCTTCCACACGTTTTCGTGACTGGAGACTCTCTTCCTCACGTTCTTCGTGACTGGAGACTCTCTTCCTCACGTTCTTTGTGACTGGAGACTCCCTTCATCACGTTCTCCGTGATTGGGGACTCGCTTCCTCATGCTCTTCGTGACAGGAGACTCTCTTCCTCACGTTCTTCGTGACTGGAGACTCTCTTCCACACGTTTTCGTGACAGGAGACTCTCTTCCTCACGTTCTTCGTGACTGGAGACTCTATTCATCACGTTCTCCGTGATTGGGGACTCGCTTCCTCATATTCTTCGTGACTGGAGACTCTCTTCCACACGTTTTCGTGACTGGAGACTCTCTTCCTCACGTTCTTCGTGACTGGAGACTCTCTTACTCACGTTCTTCGTGACTGGGGACTCTCTTCCTCACGTTCTTCGTGACTGGGGACTCTCTTACTCACGTTCTTCGTGACTGGAGACTCTGTTCCTCACGTTCTTCGTGACTGGGGACTCTCTTCCTAACGTTCTTCATAACTAGGGACTCACTTCATCACGTTCCTCGTGACAGGGGACTCTCTTCCTCACGTTCTTCGTGACTGGAGACTCTCTTCCTCATGTTCTTCGTGACAGGAGACCCTTTTCCTCACGTTCTTCGTGACTGGAGACTCTCTTCCACACGTTTTCGTGACTGGAGACTCTCTTCCTCACGTTCTTCGTGACTGGGGACTCTCTTCCTCACGTTCTTCGTGACTGGAGACTCTCTTCATCACGTTCTCCGTGATTGGGGACTCGCTTCCTCATGTTCTTCGTGACTGGAGACTCTCTTCCACATGTTTTCGTGATTGGAGACTCTCTTCCTCACGTTCTTCGTGACTGGGGACTCTCTTCCTCACGTTCTTCGTGACTGGAGACTCTCTTCATCAAGTTCTCCATGATTGGGGACTCGCTTCCTCATGTTCTTCGTGACAGGAGACCCTCTTCCTCAAGTTCTTCGTGAATGGGGACTCTCTTCCTAACGTTCTTCATAACTAGGGACTCACTTCATCACGTTCCTCGTGACAGGGGACTCTCTTCCTCACGTTCTTCGTGACTGGAGACTCTCTTCCTCATGTTCTTCGTGACAGGAGACCCTCTTCCTCACGTTCTTCGTGACTGGAGACTCTCTTCCACACGTTTTCGTGACTGGAGACTCTCTTCCTCACGTTCTTCGTGACTGGGGACTCTCTTCCTCACGTTCTTCGTGACTGGAGACTCTCTTCATCACGTTCTCCGTGATTGGGGACTCGCTTCCTCATGTTCTTCGTGACTGGAGACTCTCTTCCACATGTTTTCGTGATTGGAGACTCTCTTCCTCACGTTCTTCGTGACTGGGGACTCTCTTCCTCACGTTCTTCGTGACTGGAGACTCTCTTCATCAAGTTCTCCATGATTGGGGACTCGCTTCCTCATGTTCTTCGTGACAGGGGACTCTCTTCCTCACGTTCTTCGTGACTGGAGACACTCTTCATCACATTCTCCGTGAATGGGGACTCTCTTCCTCACGATCTTCGTGACTGCAGACTCTCTTCCTCACGTTCTTCGTGACTGGTGACTCTCTTCATCAAGTTCTTCGTGACTGGGTACTCTCTGTCTCACTTTCTTTGTGACTGGAAACTCTTTTCATCACTTTCTCCGTGAATGGGGACTCTCTTCCTCACGTTCTTCGTGACAGGAGACTGTCTTCCACACGTTCTTCGTGACTGGGTAATCTCATCCTCACGTTCCTCGTGACTGAAGACTCTCTTCCACTCGTTCTTCGTGACTGGAGACTCTCTTCCTAACGTACTTCATGAATAGGGACTCTCTTCATCACGTTCCTCGTGACAGGGGACTCTCTTCCTCACGTTCTTCGTGACTGGAGACTCTCTTCCACACGTTTTTGTGACTGGAGACTCTCTTCCTCACATTCTTCGTGACTGGAGACTCTCTTCATCACGTTCTTCGTGACTGGGGACTCGCTTCCTCATATTCTTCGTTACTGGAGACTCTCTTCCACACGTTTTCGTGACTGGAGACTCTCTTCCTCACGTTCTTCGTGACTGGGGACTCTCTTCATCACGTTCTTCGTGACTGGAGACTCTCTTCATCACGTTCTTCGTGAATGGGGACTCTCTTCATCACATTCTCCGTGACTGGAGACTCTCCTCCTCACGTTATTCATGATTGGGGACACTCTTCGTCACTTTCTTCGTGACTGGAGACTCTCTTCCTCACGTTCTTCGTGACTGGAGACTCTCTTCCTCACGTTCTTCGTGACTGGAGACTCTCTTCCACACGTTTTCGTGACAGGAGACTCTCTTCCTCACGTTCTTCGTGACTGTAGACTCTCTTCCTCACGTTCTTCGTGACTGGGGACTCTCTTCCTCACGTTCTTCGTGACTGGGGACTCTCTTACTCACGTTCTTCGTGACTGGAGACTCTCTTCCTCACGTTCTCCGTGACTGGAGACTCTCTTACTCACGTTCTTCGTGACTGGAGACACTCTTACTCAAGTTCTTCGTGACTGGAGACTCTCTTACTCACGTTCTTCGTGACTGGGGACTCTCTTCCTCACGTTCTTCGTGACTGGGGACTCTCTTACTCACGTTCTTCGTGACTGGAGACTCTCTTCCTCACGTTCTTCGTGACTGGGGACTCTCTTCCTAACGTTCTTCATAACTAGGGACTCACTTCATCACGTTCCTCGTGACAGGGGACTCTCTTCCTCACGTTCTTCGTGACTGGAGACTCTCTTCCTCATGTTCTTCGTGACAGGAGACCCTTTTCCTCACGTTCTTCGTGACTGGAGACTCTCTTCCACACGTTTTCGTGACTGGAGACTCTCTTCCTCACGTTCTTCGTGACTGGGGACTCTCTTCCTCACGTTCTTCGTGACTGGAGACTCTCTTCATCACGTTCTCCGTGATTGGGGACTCGCTTCCTCATGTTCTTCGTGACTGGAGACTCTCTTCCACATGTTTTCGTGATTGGAGACTCTCTTCCTCACGTTCTTCGTGACTGGGGACTCTCTTCCTCACGTTCTTCGTGACTGGAGACTCTCTTCATCAAGTTCTCCATGATTGGGGACTCGCTTCCTCATGTTCTTCGTGACAGGAGACCCTCTTCCTCAAGTTCTTCGTGAATGGGGACTCTCTTCCTAACGTTCTTCATAACTAGGGACTCACTTCATCACGTTCCTCGTGACAGGGGACTCTCTTCCTCACGTTCTTCGTGACTGGAGACTCTCTTCCTCATGTTCTTCGTGACAGGAGACCCTCTTCCTCACGTTCTTCGTGACTGGAGACTCTCTTCCACACGTTTTCGTGACTGGAGACTCTCTTCCTCACGTTCTTCGTGACTGGGGACTCTCTTCCTCACGTTCTTCGTGACTGGAGACTCTCTTCATCACGTTCTCCGTGATTGGGGACTCGCTTCCTCATGTTCTTCGTGACTGGAGACTCTCTTCCACATGTTTTCGTGATTGGAGACTCTCTTCCTCACGTTCTTCGTGACTGGGGACTCTCTTCCTCACGTTCTTCGTGACTGGAGACTCTCTTCATCAAGTTCTCCATGATTGGGGACTCGCTTCCTCATGTTCTTCGTGACAGGGGACTCTCTTCCTCACGTTCTTCGTGACTGGAGACACTCTTCATCACATTCTCCGTGAATGGGGACTCTCTTCCTCACGATCTTCGTGACTGCAGACTCTCTTCCTCACGTTCTTCGTGACTGGTGACTCTCTTCATCAAGTTCTTCGTGACTGGGTACTCTCTGTCTCACGTTCTTTGTGACTGGAAACTCTTTTCATCACGTTCTCCGTGAATGGGGACTCTCTTCCTCACGTTCTTCGTGTCAGGAGACTGTCTTCCACACGTTCTTCGTGACTGGGTAATCTCATCCTCACGTTCCTCGTGACTGAAGACTCTCTTCCACTCGTTCTTCGTGACTGGAGACTCTCTTCCTAACGTACTTCATGAATAGGGACTCTCTTCATCACGTTCCTCGTGACAGGGGACTCTCTTCCTCACGTTCTTCGTGACTGGAGACTCTCTTCCACACGTTTTTGTGACTGGAGACTCTCTTCCTCACATTCTTCGTGACTGGAGACTCTCTTCATCACGTTCTTCGTGACTGGGGACTCGCTTCCTCATATTCTTCGTTACTGGAGACTCTCTTCCACACGTTTTCGTGACTGGAGACTCTCTTCCTCACGTTCTTCGTGACTGGGGACTCTCTTCATCACGTTCTTCGTGACTGGAGACTCTCTTCATCACGTTCTTCGTGAATGGGGACTCTCTTCATCACATTCTCCGTGACTGGAGACTCTCCTCCTCACGTTATTCATGATTGTGGACACTCTTCGTCACTTTCTTCGTGACTGGAGACTCTCTTCCTCACGTTCCTCGTGACTGGGGACTCTTCCTCAAGTTCTTCGTGACTGGGTACTCTCTGTCTCACGTTCTTCATGTCTGGAGACTCTCTACATCACGTTCTCCGTGAATGGGGACTCTCTTCCTCATGTTCTTCATGACTGGAGACTGTCTTCCACACGTTCTTCGTGAATGCGTACTCTCTTCCTCACGTTCTTCGTTATTGAAGACTCTCTTCCTCACGTTCTCCGTGAATGTGGACTCTCTTCCTCTGGATCTTCGTGACCTGGGACTCTCTTCCGCACGTTCTTCATGACTGGGTAATCTCTTCCTCACGATCCTCGTGACTGACGACTCTCTTCCACTCGTTCTTCGTGACTGGATACTCTCTTTCTAACGTTCTTCATAACTAGGGACTCTCTTCATCACGTTCCTCGTGACAGGGGACTCTCTTCCTCACGTTCATCGTGACTGGAGACTCTCTTCCTCATGTTATTCGTGACAGGAGACCCTCTTCCTCACGTTCTTCGTGACTGGGGACTCTCTTCCACAAGTTTTCGTGACTGGAGACTCTCTTCCTCACGTTCTTCGTGACAGGGGACTCTCTTCCACACGTTTTCGTGACTGGAGACTCTCTTCCTCACGTTCTTCGTGACTGGGGACTCTCTTCATCACTTTCTCCGTGATTGGGTACTCGCTTCCTCATGTTCTTCGTGACAGGAGACACTCTTCCTCACGTTCTTCGTGAATGGGGACTCTCTTCATGACATTCTCCGTGACTGGAGACTCTCCTCCTCACGTTATTCATGATTGGGGACACTCTTCGTCACTTTCTTTGTGACTGGAGACTCTCTTTCACACGTTCCTCGTGACTGGGGACTCTTCCTCAGGTTCTTCTTGACTGGGGACTCTCTTCCTCACGTTCTTCATGACTGTAAGCTCGCTTCATCACGTTCTTCGTGACTGTGGACTCTCTTCCTCACGTTCTTCGTGACTGGAGACACTCTTCATCACATTCTCCGTGACTGGGGACTCTCTTCCTCAGGATCTTTGTGACTGGGGACTCTCTTCCTCACGTTCTTCGTGACTGGAGACACTCTTCATCACATTCTCCGTGAATGGGGACTCTCTTCCTCACGATCTTCGTGACTGCAGACTCTCTTCCTCACTTTCTTCGTGACTGGGTACTCTCTGTCTCACGTTCTTTGTGACTGGAAACTCTTTTCATCACGTTCTCCGTGAATGGGGACTCTCTTCCTCACGTTCTTCGTGACAGGAGACTGTCTTCCACACGTTCTTCGTGACTGGGTAATCTCATCCTCACGTTCCTCGTGACTGAAGACTCTCTTCCACTCGTTCTTCGTGACTGGAGACTCTCTTCCTCACGTTCTTCGTGACTGGGGACTGACTTCATCACGTTCTTCGTGACTGGAGACTCTCTTCATCACGTTCTTCGTGAATGGGGACTCTCTTCCTCATGTTCTTCGTGACAGGAGACCCTCTTCCTCACGTTCTTCGTGACTGGCGTCTCTCTTCCACTCGTTTTCGTGACTGGAGACTCTCTTCCTCACGTTCTTCGTGACAGGGGACTCTCTTCCTCACGTTCTTCGTGACTGGAGACTCTCTTCATCACGTTCTCCGTGATTGGGGACTCGCTTCCTCATGTTCTTCGTGACAGGAATACCTCTTCCTCACGTTCTTAGTGAATGGGGACTCTCTTCATCACATTCTCCGTGACTGGAGACTCTCCTCCTCACGTTATTCATGATTGGGGACACTCTTCGTCACTTTCTTCGTGACTGGAGACTCTCTTCCTCACGTTCCTCGTGACTGGGGACTCTTCCTCAAGTTCTTCGTGACTGGGTACTCTCTGTCTCACGTTCTTCATGACTGGAGACTCTCTTCATCACGTTCTCGGTGAATGGGGACTCTCTTACTCATGTTCTTCATGACTGGAGTCTGTCTTCCACACGTTCTTCGTGAATGCGTACTCTCTTCCACACGTTCTTCTTTATTGAAAACTCTCTTCATCACGTTCTCCGTGAATGGGGACTCTCTTCCTCTGGTTCTTCGTGACCTGGGACTCTCTTCCGCACGTTCTTCGTGACTGGGGACTCTCTTCCTCAGGATCTTCGTGACCGGGGACTCTCTTCCTCACGTTCTTCGTGAATGGGGACTCTCTTCATCACGTTCTCCATGATTGGGGACTCGCTTCCTCATGTTCTTCGTGACAGGGGACTCTCTTCCTCACGTTCTTCGTGACTGGAGACACTCTTCATCACATTCTCCGTGAATGGGGACTCTCTTCCTCACGATCTTCGTGACTGCAGACTCTCTTCCTCACGTTCTTCGTGACTGGTGACTCTCTTCATCAAGTTCTTCGTGACTGGGTACTCTCTGTCTCACGTTCTTTGTGACTGGAAACTCTTTTCATCACGTTCTCCGTGAATGGGGACTCTCTTCCTCACGTTCTTCGTGACAGGAGACTGTCTTCCACACGTTCTTCGTGACTGGGTAATCTCATCCTCACGTTCCTCGTGACTGAAGACTCTCTTCCACTCGTTCTTCGTGACTGGAGACTCTCTTCCTCACGTTCTTTGTGACTGGGGACTGACTTCATCACGTTCTTCGTGACTGGAGACTCTCTTCATCACGTTCTTCGTGAATGGGGACTCTCTTCCTCATGTTCTTCGTGACAGGAGACCCTCTTCCTCACGTTCTTCGTGACTGGCGTCTCTCTTCCACTCGTTTTCGTGACTGGAGACTCTCTTCCTCACGTTCTTCGTGACAGGGGACTCTCTTCCTCACGTTCTTCGTGACTGGAGACTCTCTTCATCACGTTCTCCGTGATTGGGGACTCGCTTCCTCATGTTCTTCGTGACAGGAATCCCTCTTCCTCACGTTCTTAGTGAATGGGGACTCTCTTCATCACATTCTCCGTGACTGGAGACTCTCCTCCTCACGTTATTCATGATTGGGGACACTCTTCGTCACTTTCTTCGTGACTGGAGACTCTCTTCCTCACGTTCCTCGTGACTGGGGACTCTTCCTCAAGTTCTTCGTGACTGGGTACTCTCTGTCTCACGTTCTTCATGACTGGAGACTCTCTTCATCACGTTCTCGGTGAATGGGGACTCTCTTCCTCATGTTCTTCATGACTGGAGTCTGTCTTCCACACGTTCTTCGTGAATGCGTACTCTCTTCCACACGTTCTTCTTTATTGAAGACTCTCTTCATCACGTTCTCCGTGAATGGGGACTCTCTTCCTCTGGTTCTTCGTGACCTGGGACTCTCTTCCGCACGTTCTTCGTGACTGGGGACTCTCTTCCTCACGTTCTTCGTGACTGGGGACTCTCTTCCGCACGTTCTTCGTGACTGGGGACTCTCTTCCTCAGGATCTTCGTGACCGGGGACTCTCTTCCTCACGTTCTTCGTGAATGGGGACTCTCTTCATCACGTTCTCCATGATTGGGGACTCGCTTCCTCATGTTCTTCGTGACAGGGGACTCTCTTCCTCACGTTCTTCGTGACTGGAGACACTCTTCATCACATTCTCCGTGAATGGGGACTCTCTTCCTCACGATCTTCGTGACTGCAGACTCTCTTCCTCACGTTCTTCGTGACTGGTGACTCTCTTCATCAAGTTCTTCGTGACTGGGTACTCTCTGTCTCACGTTCTTTGTGACTGGAAACTCTTTTCATCACGTTCTCCGTGAATGGGGACTCTCTTCCTCACGTTCTTCGTGACAGGAGACTGTCTTCCACACGTTCTTCGTGACTGGGTAATCTCATCCTCACGTTCCTCGTGACTGAAGACTCTCTTCCACTCGTTCTTCGTGACTGGAGACTCTCTTCCTAACGTACTTCATGAATAGGGACTCTCTTCATCACGTTCCTCGTGACAGGGGACTCTCTTCCTCACGTTCTTTTTGACTGGAGACTCTCTTCCACACGTTTTTGTGACTGGAGACTCTCTTCCTCACATTCTTCGTGACTGGAGACTCTCTTCATCACGTTCTTCGTGACTGGGGACTCGCTTCCTCATATTCTTCGTTACTAGAGACTCTCTTCCACACGTTTTCGTGACTGGAGACTCTCTTCCTCACGTTCTTCGTGACTGGGGACTCTCTTCATCACGTTCTTCGTGACTGGAGACTCTCTTCATCACGTTCTTCGTGAATGGGGACTCTCTTCATCACATTCTCCGTGACTGGAGACTCTCCTCCTCACGTTATTCATGATTGGGGACACTCTTCGTCACTTTCTTCGTGACTGGAGACTCTCTTCCTCACGTTCCTCGTGACTGGGGACTCTTCCTCAAGTTCTTCGTGACTGGGTACTCTCTGTCTCACGTTCTTCATGTCTGGAGACTCTCTACATCACGTTCTCCGTGAATGGGGACTCTCTTCCTCATGTTCTTCATGACTGGAGACTGTCTTCCACACGTTCTTCGTGAATGCGTACTCTCTTCCTCACGTTCTTCGTTATTGAAGACTCTCTTCATCACGTTCTCCGTGAATGTGGACTCTCTTCCTCTGGATCTTCGTGACCTGGGACTCTCTTCCGCACGTTCTTCATGACTGGGTAATCTCTTCCTCACGATCCTCGTGACTGACGACTCTCTTCCACTCGTTCTTCGTGACTGGAGACTCTCTTTCTAACGTTCTTCATAACTAGGGACTCTCTTCATCACGTTCCTCGTGACAGGGGACTCTCTTCCTCACGTTCATCGTGACTGGAGACTCTCTTCCTCATGTTATTCGTGACAGGAGACCCTCTTCCTCACGTTCTTCGTGACTGGAGACTCGCTTCCACAAGTTTTCGTGACTGGAGACTCTCTTCCTCACGTTCTTCGTGACAGGGGACTCTCTTCCACACGTTTTCGTGACTGGAGACTCTCTTCCTCACGTTCTTCGTGACTGGGGACTCTCTTCCTCTCGTTCTTCGTGACTGGAGACTCTCTTCATCACGTTCTCCGTGATTGGGGACTCGCTTCCTCATGTTCTTCGTGACAGGAGACACTCTTCCTCACGTTCTTCGTGAATGGGGACTCTCTTCATGACATTCTCCGTGACTGGAGACTCTCCTCCTCACGTTATTCATGATTGGGGACACTCTTCGTCACTTTCTTTGTGACTGGAGACTCTCTTTCACACGTTCCTCGTGACTGGGGACTCTTCCTCAGGTTCTTCTTGACTGGGGACTCTCTTCCTCACGTTCTTCATGACTGTAAGCTCGCTTCATCACGTTCTTCGTGACTGTGGACTCTCTTCCTCACGTTCTTCGTGACTGGAGACACTCTTCATCACATTCTCCGTGACTGGGGACTCTCTTCCTCAGGATCTTTGTGACTGGGGACTCTCTTCCTCACGTTCTTCGTGACTGGAGACACTCTTCATCACATTCTCCGTGAATGGGGACTCTCTTCCTCACGATCTTCGTGACTGCAGACTCTCTTCCTCACTTTCTTCGTGACTGGGTACTCTCTGTCTCACGTTCTTTGTGACTGGAAACTCTTTTCATCACGTTCTCCGTGAATGGGGACTCTCTTCCTCACGTTCTTCGTGACAGGAGACTGTCTTCCACACGTTCTTCGTGACTGGGTAATCTCATCCTCACGTTCCTCGTGACTGAAGACTCTCTTCCACTCGTTCTTCGTGACTGGAGACTCTCTTCCTCACGTTCTTCGTGACTGGGGACTGACTTCATCACGTTCTTCGTGACTGGAGACTCTCTTCATCACGTTCTTCGTGAATGGGGACTCTCTTCCTCATGTTCTTCGTGACAGGAGACCCTCTTCCTCACGTTCTTCGTGACTGGCGTCTCTCTTCCACTCGTTTTCGTGACTGGAGACTCTCTTCCTCACGTTCTTCGTGACAGGGGACTCTCTTCCTCACGTTCTTCGTGACAGGGGACTCTCTTCCTCACGTTCTTCGTGACTGGAGACTCTCTTCATCACGTTCTCCGTGATTGGGGACTCGCTTCCTCATGTTCTTCGTGACAGGAGACCCTCTTCCTCACGTTCTTAGTGAATGGGGACTCTCTTCCTCACGTTCTTCGTGACTGGTGACTCTCTTCATCACATTCTCCGTGACTGGAGACTCTCTTCCTCACGTTATTCATGATTGGGGACACTCTTCGTCACTTTCTTCGTGACTGGAGACTCTCTTCCTCACGTTCCTCGTGACTGGGGACTCTTCCTCAAGTTCTTCGTGACTGGGTACTCTCTGTCTCACGTTCTTCATGACTGGAGACTCTCTTCATCACGTTCTCGGTGAATGGGGACTCTCTTCCTCATGTTCTTCATGACTGGAGTCTGTCTTCCACACGTTCTTCGTGAATGCGTACTCTCTTCCACACGTTCTTCTTTATTGAAGACTCTCTTCATCACGTTCTCCGTGAATGGGGACTCTCTTCCTCTGGTTCTTCGTGACCTGCGACTCTCTTCCGCACGTTCTTCGTGACTGGGGACTCTCTTCCTCAGGATATTCGTGACCGGGGACTCTCTTCCTCACGTTCTTCGTGAATGGGGACTCTCTTCCTCTGGTTCTTCGTGACCTGGGACTCTCTTCCGCACGATCTTCGTGACTGGGGACTCTCTTCCTCAGGATCTTCGTGACTGGGGACTCTCTTCCTCACGTTCTTCGTGACTGGAGACACTCTTCATTACATTCTCCATGAATGGGGACTCTCTTCCTCACGATCTTCGTGACTGCAGACTCTCTTCCTCACGTTCTTCGTGATGGTGACTCTCTTCATCAAGTTCTTCGTGACTGGGTACTCTCTGTCTCACGTTCTTTATGACTGGAAACTCTTTTCATCACGTTCTCCGTGAATGGGGACTCTCTTCCACACGTTTTCGTGACTGGAGACTCTCTTCCTCACGTTCTTCGTGACTGGGGACTCTCTTCCTCACGTTCTTCGTGACTGGAGACACTCTTCATCACATTCTCCGTGAATGGGGACTCTCTTCCTCACGATCTTCGTGACTGCAGACTCTCTTCCTCACGTTCTTCGTGACTGCTGACTCTCTTCATCAAGTTCTTCGTGACTGGGTACTCTCTGTCTCACGTTCTTTGTGACTGGAAACTCTTTTCTTCACGTTCTCCGTGATTGGGGACTCGCTTCCTGATATTCTTCGTGACTGGAGACTCTCTTCCACACGTTTTCGTGACTGGAGACTCTCTTCCTCACGTTCTTCGTGACTGGAGACTCTCTTCCTCACGTTCTTCTTGACTGGAGACTCGCTTCATCACATTCTCCGTGATTGGGGACTCGCTTCCTCACGTTCTTCGTGACTGGAGACTCTCTTCCACACGTTTTCGTGACAGGAGACTCTCTTCCTCACGTTCTTCGTGACTGTAAACTCTCTTCCTCACGTTCTTCGTGACTGGGGACTCTCTTACTCACGTTCTTCGTGATTGGAGACTCTCTTCCTCACGTTCTTCGTGACTGGGGACTCTCTTACTCACGTTCTTCGTGACTGGAGACTCCCTTCCTCACGTTCTTCGTGACTGGAGACTCTCTTCCTCACGTTCTTCGTGACTGGAGACACTCTTACTCACTTTCTTCGTGACTGGAGACTCTCTTACTCACGTTCTTCGTGACTGTAGACTCTCTTCCTCACGTTCTTCGTGACAGGCGACTCTCTTCCTCACGTTCTTCGTGACTGGAGACTCTCTTCATCACGTTCTCCGTGATTGGGGACTCGCTTGCTCATGTTCTTCGTGACAGGAATCCCTCTTCCTCACGTTCTTAGTGAATGGGGACTCTCTTCATCACATTCTCCGTGACTGGAGACTCTCCTCCTCACGTTATTCATGATTGGGGACACTCTTCGTCACTTTCTTCGTGACTGGAGACTCTCTTCCTCACGTTCCTCGTGACTGGGGACTCTTCCTCAAGTTCTTCGTGACTGGGTACTCTCTGTCTCACGTTCTTCATGACTGGAGACTCTCTTCATCACGTTCTCCGTGAATGGGGACTCTCTTCCTCATGTTCTTCATGACTGGAGTCTGTCTTCCACACGTTCTTCGTGAATGCGTACTCTCTTCCACACGTTCTTCTTTATTGAAGACTCTCTTCATCACCTTCTCCGTGAATGGGGACTCTCTTCCTTTGGTTCTTCGTGACCTGGGACTCTCTTCTGCACGTTCTTCGTGACTGGGGACTCTCTTCCTCAGGATCTTCGTGACTGGGGACTCTCTTCCTCACGTTCTTCGTGACTGGAGACACTCTTCATCACATTCTCCGTGAATGGGTACTCTCTTCCTCACGTTCTTCGTGACTGGTGACTCTCTTCATCAAGTTCTTCGTGACTGGGTACTCTCTGTCTCACGTTCTTTATGACTGGAAACTCTTTTCATCACGTTCTCCGTGAATGGGGACTCTCTTCCTCACGTTCTTCGTGACAGGAGACTGTCTTCCACACGTTCTTTGTGACTGGAAACACTCTTCATCACATTCTCCGTGAATGGGGACTCTCTTCCTCACGATCTTCGTGACTGCAGACTCTCTTCCTCACGTTCTTCGTGACTGGGTACTCTCTGTCTCACGTTCTTTGTGACTGGAAACTCTTTTCCTCACGTTCTTCGTGACTGGGGACTCTCTTACTCACGTTCTTCGTGACTGGAGACTCTCTTCCTCACGTTCTTCGTGACTGGGGACTCTCTTACTCACGTTCTTCGTGACTGGAGTCTCTCTTCCTCACGTTCTTCGTGACTGGAGACTCTCTTCCTCACGTTCTTCGTGACTGGAGACACACTTACTCACGTTCTTCGTGACTTGAGACTCTCTTACTCACGTTCTTCGTGACTGTAGACTCTCTTCCTCACGTTCTTCGTGACAGGGGACTCTCTTCCTCACGTTCTTCGTGACTGGAGACTCTCTTCATCACGTTCTCCGTGATTGGGGACTCGCTTCCTCATGTTCTTCGTGACAGGAGACTCTCTTCCTCACGTTCTTAGTGAATGGGGACTCTCTTCATCACATTCTCCGTGACTGGAGACTCTCTTCCTCACGTTATTCATGATTGGGGACACTCTTCGTCACTTTCTTCGTGACTGGAGACTCTCTTCCTCACGTTCCTCGTGACTGGGGACTCTTCCTCAAGTTCTTCGTGACTGGGTACTCTCTGTCTCACGTTCTTCATGACTGGAGACTCTCTTCATCACGTTCTCGGTGAATGGGGACTCTCTTCCTCAGGATCTTCGTGACTGGGGACTCTCTTCCTCACGTTCTTCGTGACTGGAGACACTCTTCATCACATTCTCCGTGAATGGGTACTCTCTTCCTCACGTTCTTCGTGACTGGTGACTCTCTTCATCAAGTTCTTCGTGACTGGGTACTCTCTGTCTCACGTTCTTTATGACTGGAAACTCTTTTCATCACGTTCTCCGTGAATGGGGACTCTCTTCCTCACGTTCTTCGTGACAGGAGACTGTCTTCCACACGTTCTTTGTGACTGGAAACACTCTTCATCACATTCTCCGTGAATGGGGACTCTCTTCCTCACGATCTTCGTGACTGCAGACTCTCTTCCTCACGTTCTTCGTGACTGGGTACTCTCTGTCTCACGTTCTTTGTGACTGGAAACTCTTTTCCTCACGTTCTTCGTGACTGGGGACTCTCTTACTCACGTTCTTCGTGACTGGAGACTCTCTTCCTCACGTTCTTCGTGACTGGGGACTCTCTTACTCACGTTCTTCGTGACTGGAGTCTCTCTTCCTCACGTTCTTCGTGACTGGAGACTCTCTTCCTCACGTTCTTCGTGACTGGAGACACACTTACTCACGTTCTTCGTGACTTGAGACTCTCTTACTCACGTTCTTCGTGACTGTAGACTCTCTTCCTCACGTTCTTCGTGACAGGGGACTCTCTTCCTCACGTTCTTCGTGACTGGAGACTCTCTTCATCACGTTCTCCGTGATTGGGGACTCGCTTCCTCATGTTCTTCGTGACAGGAGACTCTCTTCCTCACGTTCTTAGTGAATGGGGACTCTCTTCATCACATTCTCCGTGACTGGAGACTCTCTTCCTCACGTTATTCATGATTGGGGACACTCTTCGTCACTTTCTTCGTGACTGGAGACTCTCTTCCTCACGTTCCTCGTGACTGGGGACTCTTCCTCAAGTTCTTCGTGACTGGGTACTCTCTGTCTCACGTTCTTCATGACTGGAGACTCTCTTCATCACGTTCTCGGTGAATGGGGACTCTCTTCCTCATGTTCTTCATGACTGGAGTCTGTCTTCCACACGTTCTTCGTGAATGCGTACTCTCTTCCACACGTTCTTCTTTATTGAAAACTCTCTTCATCACGTTCTCCGTGAATGGGGACTCTCTTCCTCTGGTTCTTCGTGACCTGGGACTCTCTTCCGCACGTTCTTCGTGAC
Source organism: Hypanus sabinus (assembly GCF_030144855.1). Classification (NCBI taxonomy): domain Eukaryota; kingdom Metazoa; phylum Chordata; class Chondrichthyes; order Myliobatiformes; family Dasyatidae; genus Hypanus; species Hypanus sabinus. The sequence goes on from NC_082720.1 coordinate 4,391,019, forward strand.
TGGGGACTCTCTTCCTCAGGATCTTCGTGACCGGGGACTCTCTTCCTCACGTTCTTCGTGAATGGGGACTCTCTTCCTCTGGTTCTTCGTGACCTGGGACTCTCTTCCGCACGATCTTCGTGACTGGGGACTCTCTTCCTCAGGATCTTCGTGACCGGGGACTCTCTTCCTCACGTTCTTCGTGAATGGGGACTCTCTTCCTCTGGTTCTTCGTGACCTGGGACTCTCTTCCGCACGATCTTCGTGACTGGAGACTCTCTTCCTCACGTTCCTCGTGACTGGGGACTCTTCCTCAAGTTCTTCGTGACTGGGTACTCTCTGTCTCACGTTCTTCATGACTGGAGACTCTCTTCATCACGTTCTCGGTGAATGGGGACTCTCTTCCTCAGGATCTTCGTGACTGGGGACTCTCTTCCTCACGTTCTTCGTGACTGGAGACACTCTTCATCACATTCTCCGTGAATGGGTACTCTCTTCCTCACGTTCTTCGTGACTGGTGACTCTCTTCATCAAGTTCTTCGTGACTGGGTACTCTCTGTCTCACGTTCTTTATGACTGGAAACTCTTTTCATCACGTTCTCCGTGAATGGGGACTCTCTTCCTCACGTTCTTCGTGACAGGAGACTGTCTTCCACACGTTCTTTGTGACTGGAAACACTCTTCATCACATTCTCCGTGAATGGGGACTCTCTTCCTCACGATCTTCGTGACTGCAGACTCTCTTCCTCACGTTCTTCGTGACTGGGTACTCTCTGTCTCACGTTCTTTGTGACTGGAAACTCTTTTCCTCACGTTCTTCGTGACTGGGGACTCTCTTACTCACGTTCTTCGTGACTGGAGACTCTCTTCCTCACGTTCTTCGTGACTGGGGACTCTCTTACTCACGTTCTTCGTGACTGGAGTCTCTCTTCCTCACGTTCTTCGTGACTGGAGACTCTCTTCCTCACGTTCTTCGTGACTGGAGACACACTTACTCACGTTCTTCGTGACTTGAGACTCTCTTACTCACGTTCTTCGTGACTGTAGACTCTCTTCCTCACGTTCTTCGTGACAGGGGACTCTCTTCCTCACGTTCTTCGTGACTGGAGACTCTCTTCATCACGTTCTTCGTGAATGCGTACTC